>NW_026294424.1:33341331-33773831 GCF_007827085.1 Peromyscus californicus insignis | reverse complement strand
CACTTAGTGCCTGAGGACAGTGCAGTGCTGCCCCTCAACCCTCCCCCCCACCACCACCTGCAGCCCCTGGAGCTACCAGATTGGCCAGTCCCTGCCCGTGGTGACCCTGAACGAATATGCCCTATGCACAACCTACTGTCATCTGGGCACCTACAAAGCCTTAACCTAAGAAAGGCAGGGAGGACAGCAGTGTCCTCTGTGGGCCTGGCCTTGCTGTGTCCTGAGTGATTCCTGGCCTGTCCCTATGCGGAGAGGCCACTGGCGCCTCCCTGTCCAGTCCCACGAAAGTCAGGGAGTGTGACAGTTGGTCTTGATTGTCAACTAGATAGGACTTAGAATCACCATGGAAACAAACCTCCGGGCATAGGGGATTATCTAACTCAGGCTAACTGAAGTGGAAGAGACCCACCTTCAATACAAACCACCCATGGCTGGAGTTCCAGAGCGAATGAGAAGAAAGCCGGCTGAGCAGCAGCATTCACCTCTGCTTCCTGACCGGATGCAACGGGACCAACCGCCTTCTGCTGCTGAGGCCACGCCTCCTTGCTGTGCCGGACAGCAAGCCCTGCGACCACCGGCAAAGCAAACCCTTCCTTCTCCAAGTAGCCTTTGCTGGACATTTTGCCACAGCAACAAGACAGAGGGTGACAGAGGACAGGAGTGGCATTTGAGCCCCAGCCACCGTGAGGGTCAGACGGCAGTGCGGCCCCATCCTTTGCTGACCCAAGTCCTGCTCTCTTGCCTCACATGCTGTATCTACACCCCCTGTCAGAGCCTGATCTCGGAGGTACAAAAGCACAAAATGAAGGGAATTTTGAAAATTCCTTTCTCCGACTCTGGCTTTTGACCATCCTGAAATCCGCAAGACGTACCTCACAGGTCAAATCAGGCCCGGGACCTTGCTCCCTTGATAGTCTGACCTCGCCTGTGTCTGTCCAAGGATGCTTTGGGTGGCCTGTGGAAGACTTTGTCCTCAACAGTCACAGAGAACAAAGCTGATAGCTTACAAAGGAACACCCTTAACATTTGTCGGTACTGATGGTAGACATGAGCCTGAGCCGGCCAGGGGCTCAGAAACCTCCTCCATGCTGAAACCTTGACATGGACTTTGTGCCTTGAGCCGGGCTTGGCTCCACATCTGTACAAGGGCCACATCCCCCACCTGGCTGGCTTAGGAAATAAATGGAAACCTTCTGTTGCCCTTTGCTTTGCTTTTCCATATTTAATTATCTCCATGTTATTTTCTCTCATGTACACAGCAGGAAAGGGACAGGAAACATTTCAAGATGTGCACTGTGCATCTTCTTATGAGTATGTGGCTTTATGTCACTTTCATCTCATTGTCTAAAAACGTGAATAAAGTTGCATCTAGACACAAACTGACAATGAGCCGTATGCACGGAAAATTCAGAGGCCAGGAACTGCCCAGCCTGACTTGTGACAGCCAAGTATGAATATTAGCAAGCACTACACCCACAGCCTTAGCCTTACAGGCTGTTCCACTGCCCGTTTGGTTTCCACTGCTACGATAAACACCATGAGCAAAAGCATCCCTGAGAGTTAAGGGTCTGTTTGGGCTACATGTCCTAACTTCAGTCTCACAGATGGAAGTCAAGATGGGAACTCTGGAGGTTGTCATCTGTTAGAAGCTGATGCAGAAGCCATAGAGGAGCACTGCTTACTGCCTTTGCTCCACGAGGCTTGTTCAGCTTGCCTTTTTATACAGTTCAGGACCACCCCACCCAGGGGTGACACTACCTCCAGTGGGCTGGGCCTTCTTGCATCAATTATTAAGCAAGAAAAGGCCCCTAAAGCCTCGCCTGCAGGCCAATCTGATGGAGGCAGTTCCACAGTTGGTGTTCGCTCTTCCCAGATGACGCTAGCTTGTATCAGGTTGAAAAAACAAAACAGCACGGAGGCTGAGATGGGCCAGCCTGGGCTACACAGTGAGACCTTGTGAAGAAAGAAAGAAAGAAAGAAAGAAAGAAAGAAAGAAAGAAAGAAAGAAAGAAAGAAAGAAAGAAAGAAAGAAAGAAAGAAGGGAGGAAGGAAGGAAGAAAGAAAGAAAGAAAGAAAGAAAGAAAGAGGGGGAGAGAGAGGAAGGGAGGAAGTAAAGAAAAAAGATAGGAAGAAAGGAAGGGGGAAGGGAGGAGGGAGGGAGGAGGGGGAGAGATGAACAGATGAATAGAATTGATTCAAAGGAGGCTTAGATACATGGTGGAGATTAGCCAATAGGAGACCAGGAGTTTCCCAGGAGAGGGAACTCCTCCTGTCAGTGACTGCAGACTGGAAACCAGGAGAAGGGAGTTGGTGGCAGATGGCTCTCCCCTCAGCTCCCTCAGGGTGCTGTCCTTGTACAGACCCCTCTCCTCCACATGGGTCTTCCAGGGAGACACCCCTTACCACATGTCTACATAGAGTATGCGCTCTTCTCAGGCTGACACCTGTCCGTCAGTGTCTTTGCGTCATTGCTATAGTGGCCGCAGTGGCCATAGTAACCTACAATACACCAAACCTGTTGCCATAGACCCTGCCGATGGAGCTGTCCAGCAGAGGTCTCAGCAAGGCTGTTGGTGGTCAAGAGCTAGGCCTGCCTACACCTCTCTGCTTCCTTGGGCATTCCAGTCACAGGCTCTGAATTCTCCTCCTGTGCTCCCGGGTACATGAGCAGGGCGAAAACCTTCACCACACATTCCTTTTGCTACACATACGAAAAACATGGTTTCACCTATCAGGAAAAGAATTCTTAGCTGACTTCTGGATGTGAAGTTTTGTCCATATTTTGACATTTTTTTCCCTCTTGGTTTCCATTTAATTTATGCCTGAATTCGGTGGCTTCTCCAACACAGAGTGTCTACTTGGCTGACTCAACAAGGCGCTCAGGCTGGGTACATGAACAGCAGGTGTTTATTATTTCACAGCACTGAAGGCTGATGGCCCCGATGAAGGAGACAAGATTGGTCCCTCCTGGGCTTTCACTCCTTGGTTTGCAGAAGGCATCTTCTTCCCGAGTCCCACGAGCTCTTCCTCTGCATGTCTGTATCCTCATCTCTTCTCAGAAGGATGCTGATCAGATTGACCAGGACCCTCCTGTGTGACCTTGTTTTACTTTAATTATCTATTCATGGGCTTGATATCCACATTGTGCTGGCTAGTCAGTCTCATGTCAACTTGACACACAAACTAGAGTTCTCTGAATGGAGGGAACCTCAATTGAGAAAATGCCTCCATAAGATCTGGTTGTAAGGCATTTTCTTAATTAGTGATCAATGGGGGAGGGCCTAGCCCATGGTGGGTGGTGTCATCCCTGAGCTGGTGGCCGTGGGTTCTATAAGAAAACAGGTTGAGCCAGGCGGCGGTGGCGCACGCCTTTAATCCCAGCACTCGGGAGGCAGAGCCAGGCGGATCTCTGTGAGTTCGAGGCCAGCCTGGGCTACCAAGTGAGTCCCAGGAAAGGCGCAAAGCTACACAGAGAAACCCTGTCTCGAAAAACCAAAAAAAAAAAAAAAAAGAAAACAGGTTGAACAAGCCCAGGGAAGCAAGCCAGTAAGCAGCACCCCTCCATGGCCTCTGCATCAGCTCCTGCCTCTGGGTTCCTGCCCTGCTTGAGTTCTTGTCCTGACTTCCTTTGATGATGAACAGCAATATGGAAGTGTAAGCCAAATAATTTCCTACCCCCAATTTGCTTTTTGGTCATGATGTTTCATCACAGCAATAGGAACCCTAACTAAGACAAATTGGTACCAGGATTGTGGGGCACTGCTGTGACAGACCTGACCATGCTTTTGGGAGGATTGGGGAAGGGCTTTGGAACTTCAGGCTAGAAAAGCCACTGAGTGTTGAGAGCTCAGCGGGATGTTCTGTGGGAGTTTGGAAGATAAGAATGTTGATTAAGAATGAGCAGGAGGCCGGGCGGCGGTGGCACATGCCTTTAATCCCAGCACTGGGGAGGCAGAGGCAGGTGGATCATTGTGAGTTCGAGGCCAGTCTGGGCTAAAGTGAGTTCCAGGAAAGGCGCAAAGCTACACAGAGAAACCCTGTCTCGAAAAACAAAAACAAAAACAAAAAGAATGAGCAGGAAAAGACGACCCACACGCCCTCCCAGGGCTCTATTATGGTGAGCAAATACATAATGGGGTACAGAAGAGTGGGAGAGACAGAAGGGTTCACGTCCCATGAAGAGAGGCAGATCTGAAGAGATGAAGGCAGTGTGGATCAGGCTGAGGAGGGTGGCCTACTTCCCACTTAGGGTTATGGTGCTGTCTGGGCCTGAGCGGCTGCCAAGGGTCATGTCTCGGCCCATGGCCCTGCTGCAGTCATGGTCTGGTCAAGAGGATAGGGCTGCATAGAGCTGACCCTGCCCGTCACTGGCTGCAACACTAGGGAGAACCGGCCCTGCCCCTCACCAGCTGCAGCACTCAAGAATGCAGGTCCTGGGCAGCACGACAGAGCTGAACCCATTGATGGAGGCATGGGTGAGCTGGCTGGAGAATGTGAACATGAGAGAGCTGGCCCTGCCACTCATCCTCCATACAGTGGTGTGGAGGAGGGAGAGATGCCCTCCCCCCAACCCCTTGCAGTCTGTGGCAGGTGGGAGAGCTGGCCCTGTCCCTCATCAGCTGCAGCACAGGGGAGAGTGGCCCCTGTACCTCACCTGGGTAAGACTGTAGAGCTGGCCCTGGTGATGTAGGTGTGGGTGAGCAGGCCCTGAGTCCTCAGAGCAGAACTGGCCTAGCCCCTTGCTGCTTACTACACAGGGTGAGCTAGCTGGGGTGGGGCTGGAGAACTTTCCCTGGTAGTGAGGACGGGAGAGACCAATCCAGCAACCACCCAGGCTCAGAACGAGGGCTATGAGTTGGCCCATCCCAACATCCACCCCATCTGTGATCTTCTGGAGCATTAAAGGGACCACCAGTCCTGTGGATCCAAAGCTGCTAGATCTCCATGGGACAATTGCAGGATATCCAAGAGGCATCCTAGGGCGGGCCCAGTATCGATAGTGTAGCAGAAACCAGAGGCCTCAAACCAGACCAATGACTCCGCCGTGAACATTTGCAGTAAAGATGTGTGGACTAAAGGGTAAATTGTGGGACTCCGTGTTTCACATTACAGTTTCCACGAGTTTTTCTTTTTTCTTTCTTTTTTTCTTTTCTTTCCTTTTAAATTTTATTGTGTTTTTATCTTGGGGTGGGATTGCAAGGGCAGAGGGCAGATGTGAAAAGGCAGAGAGATGAATGGGATTGAGATGCATGATGTGAAATTCACAAAGAATCAATAAAAAGTTAAAATGGGGGGGATGTTGAGAGCAGTGCAGAGGATGGAGGCCTGGTTTGTGAAATTTCAGAGGGAAGTTTAAAGACTCTATCAGGGTTGTTTGGTATTTTAAGATTCTGCAGTTCTGGTGAGCTGAAGAATCAGCTGTGATTAACAAGATATCCGAACTACTAAAGCCAAACCTTTGCTTTGCTGGGATAGCGGTGATTAAGAAGAGGCCAGCACCACTGAAGTGAATTCTTCTGGAAAGAGTTTACTAAGAGTCAGCACACAAACTGTGTTCCAGAGGCCACCAGGGGTTGTACCTTACACTGGCAGCCAAACTTGGTAGTGTAAGAATCACCCAGGTAATACTGATTTTGAAGGCATGAAGGAGTCATGGAGAACAGCTAAGGCTTAGTACTATGAGAGGCCAGGAGAGGCCGTTGGTGAAGGTGCAGTCTCAGAGGCAGCTGAAGGCCCAGGACTGAAGGGGTCATGAAGAGAAGTTGAGGCTCGGTACCATGAAGCCTGGGAGAGGTTATTGGCAAAAGTGCCCACATTAAAGGTGTGTCACCCCTTAAGATCCAGATTAAAGGCATGTATCTTTCTGCTTCAAGATCTAGATCACACATACAGCTGCAGTCTGAGGTTCTTGGGATGAAGACATCAACATACAATAAATTCGTGAGGGACACAAGTTGGTCCCCAAGATGGATCCAGAAGCAGGAGGGGTCAGAGTCTATGGTATGGAGAGACCTGGTGTATCCTAGCCAGACAGAGAGGTCTCAGATCATGTGAGGTGACTTGAACACAGAGCTTAGCATGTATAAGTAGTGTGCACCAGGGACCACGTTCATGGATCTACCAATAATTTCAAACTCCCATATTAAAAAGCTAACGGCAAGCAAGGTCAATAGCAGAAGAAAGGGGTCATCTTACCTTGTCCCTGGGACTCTCAGTGCAGCAGGCAGTCTTACCAAGGCACCCTGCTGTGGACGTGACCAGCACTGGAGAGAGGTGAAGACTGATGAGCTGCCTTGGTTTCTTTTTTTGCAGGGATCCCACAGGCTCAATTGTGATGCCTTGCATGGAAATCTGATCGATCACTGAGCCAGACATGACATGACCTTGTTGACAGGAACCAGCAGTCCTGAGCCCAGGGTGCATGGTCCCTTCTTGCTCTACCTAGCTCCAGCCTTGCATACCCAGGGCCTCCATGAGAACCCCCTACCCAAGACCCTTAATGGCTCCAGTGAAAACCACTGATCTGTGGAAGAAGAGAACGCTAGAAATGGCTGATGAATCATATCTGTCACTTGGGCTCCAGTGTTGAACCCACAGCAGTGTGTGTGTGTGTGTGTGTGTGTGTGTGTGTGTGTGTGTGTGTGTGTGTGTGTGTGTGTATACACATGTTTACATATGGACTTGATTGTACAAGTCCATGAAGTGGAGCAGGGCAGAGGTCAGCCTCAGGTGCCTTCAATTGTTCTTCACCTCATTCTTTGAGACAGGGCCTCTCTCTGAACCTAGGGCTCATCAATTCAGCCAGATGAGCTGGCCAGAAAGCTTCCATGATCCGTCTGTGTCAACCTCTTCAGCACAAGGATTACATGTGCACACTTTTTTCTTAAGAGTTGGGGATTTGAACTCAGGTCCGCATCCTTGTGTGGTCAGAACTTTACCAACCGAGGCATCTCCTCGGCCCCTGTTTGGTTATTTATGGAGATTGCCTCACCCTAAGAAGACCGTATCTACGTATTTGTCCAATATCTACAGGGCTGAGACAAAGAGAAAAACAGAGGTACTCAGTGAGGTGAGGTAGGAGACGCAGTTCCCACATGGAAATAAGTATACAATGGAGAGAGACAGAGAGAGAGAGACAGAGACAAAGAGAGACAGAGAGAGAGAGACAGAGACAAAGAGAGACAGAGAGAGAGAGACAGAGAGGAGAGACAGAGACAGAGAGAGACAGAGAGACAGAGAAGAGAGAGACAGAGGGAGAGAGGGAGAGAGAGAGACAGACATGGAACACATCTCTCCTTAGGCCCCTGGAGGGAACCCCCCAGCCCTGCTGACACCCTGATCTAACTTTTAGCCTCCAGCACTATGGGACAACCAATTACTGTTGTTCTGTCTCCTTGGTTTGTGGAATGTTGTTATGGCATCCCCAGCAAAGTAATACACAGATGGTCCTGCCACTCCCTCACAGGAGCTCTGTCTTCAGCAGGAAGATTCCTGGCGGCCAAAGCAACAAGGGCATCTGTTGCTAGGCTCAGCATTCCAGGCAGGCTAAGCCAGCCATGTCCACAGAACTGACAGATCCAGATGTTTAGCACAGCGCTAGGGACCCAGGTGGCGTTAAAAAACAAAAAACAAAAAACAAAAAAAACCCAAAAACGATGTCACCTGGAATTTTTCTTAGTTTTAAACTTTCACCACTCACTTTCCCCTATAAAACCATCACTTTGAAAACCAGTAGGCTAGAGAGGATCTGCCCCTCTAGCCCTGTGGTTTTTGGCTCTCACAACCCTCTCCCAGAAGCTGGTGTCTGATTTCATGGTAGAGAAATCACTGATAGGGGAATGCATGGGCTGTGGGCTCCAGTCAAGCCACAGGCTAGGCAGCCCTGTTTCTTAGGCATGTGCTGTGGGGACTGTCCCCAGTGCTGGCTTCAGTCCAGGAAGAAGCCACTCTGCTATGGCTTGACCTTCCCACTTGGATAAGAGGAAGGTGTCGTCCCCTCCCTCTGCCCCCGCCCCAAATGTTTTTTCCTCCATCTTGTAATGAAAGCACTTGACCTCTCAGCCCTGCTGGCTTCCTCTGGGAAGGCCCATTGGGCTCGTGTGACTGATACTCCAGGCCGACCGGTGGCTTCAGTGGCAGTATCTCCTCACTGAGCTGTGGTGGGTTTCAGGGTCCTTCTGAACCCCACACAGTCTATTTGGTAGCTTTTTCCAGCCTGATTGACTGCACCAGAGAAGAAGGACCTGGACGTCCCCACACTAAATCACCTCAACAGCTACCTTGAGGGAATGCTCTAGAATACCACTTTATATGGTGGACCTCCCAACATTGGTTCTCACACCAATTTGTAGTTTTGTTCAGGCAACAAGCAGACTTCTTTCTTTTCTTTTTTTTTTTTCTCATTCAGTACAATTTTGATAATTTTTATTTTTTATTGTTATTTTTTTTTATTCATTTTACATACCAACCACAGTTCCCCCTTCTCCCGCTCCCCCCCATCCACTCCTCATCCCCTCTTCTAATAGGGTAAGTTCTCCCATGGGGAGGGGGACAGCTAAGCCTGGTACATTCAGTTGAGGCAGGACCAAGTCCCTCCTCGCTGCCTCAAGGGTGAGCAAGGTGTTTGACCATAGGTAATGGGATCCACAAAGCCAGCTCCTGCACCAGGGATAGATCCTGATCACACTGCCAGGGGCCCCTCAAACAGACCCAGCTACACAACTGTCTCCCATACGCAGAGGGTCTAGTCCGGTCCCATGCAGGTTCCATAGCTGTCAGTCTAAAGCTCGTGAGTTTCTTTGAGCTTGCTTCAGTTGGCAGACCTATTTCTTAACACATGGTGTGTGCATACATGCGTTCATATGTGTGTGCATGTGTGTCTGTTTGCAGGTGCTGATGTACATGTATGTGTGGAGGCCAGAGGACAATCTCAGGTGTCACTCTTCAGATGCTGGCCACCATCTTTTGGCAGTGTGGTGGTTTAAATGAGAATGGCCCTCCCATAGGCTCATATGTTTGAATGCTTGGTCCCCAGTTGATGGAACTCTTTGGGAAGGATTAGGTGTGGCCTTGTTAGAGGAGGTGTGTCACTGGAGGTGAGCTTTGAGGCATCAAAAGTCAGTGCCATTTACAATGAGCTCTCTGCTTCCCATTTATGCTGCTCCAGCACCATGTGGGCCTGCCTGTGGCCATGTTCCTCACCATGATGGTCATGGACTCTAACCCTCTGGAACCATAAACCCCAAATAAGCTCTTTCTTCTATAAGTTGCCTTGGTCATGGCGTTTTGTCACAACAATAGAAAACTAAGATAGACAGGGTTTCTCACTGGCCTGGAACTTGCTAAGTAGGCCAGGCTGGCTGGTCAGGGAGCCTTGGGACCCATCTCTCTCTGCCTCCCCAGTGCTGGATGACACATTGATACCACCATGCTCAGCTCCTCCTCCTTCTCCTTTGCCTCCTCCTCCTCCTCCTTAGTGTGAGTTCTTGGGATTAAGCTCAGGTCCTTATGCTTGCAAGGCAAACACTTTGCCAAATGATCTATCTCCACCTGGCAGACCTTTGACCTTTGACCTTTGCCTCCCGGGGATGTGGTGCCAGTGTGAATACTCCTTGTTTCCTTACTCATCTGAAATGACAGTCCCTAGCCCTAGTACATTCAGAACAGCAATCCTGAGAAGACACACACCAGTTGTGCATGTCATCTGAAATGACAGTCCCTAGCCCTAGTACATTCAGAACAGCAGTCCTGAGAAGACACACACCAGTTGTGCATGTCATCTGAAATGACAGTCCCTAGCCCTAGCACATTCAGAACAGCAATCCTGAGAAGACACACACCAGTTGTGCACGTGGCCAGTAGCTCCCTCTGGTTCTCTCTGCCACCTCATCAGAGGGTGGCTGGGGGCGGGTAGTCTGTCCCCTCCCTCAGGTGGATGGACCACCTAACCCCAGGAAGGGGTTCAGGGAGGACTAAGGTGCCCTGGTCACTCACAAGTTTACCCAGGGTCTGTCCAAAGACACCAGCTGCACACTCAGGCCTTGTAATCCTCTAAGGCATATCCCTTCATTGGGGACCTGGGCTCACTGGCCTCCTCTCCTAGCTCACTGCTGGACTGTAAGTCATCTGACAGTAGGCACAGCCTGGAGTCTGCTGAATACCCACTTCCTGTAGCTCTATGCCTGTCCTGGGGCTGATGGCATGTCCTCCATCTGGGGCTGATGGCATGTCCTCCATCTGGGGTTGATGACATGTCCCCCATCTGGGGCTGATGACCTGTCCCCCATCTGGGGCTGATGGAATGTCCTCCATGGCATATAGACAGATGTAAATATGTAGAACTACCAGACCTGGATGTTTCAGACAAAGAAGGTGTGTGTCCATGTGCCCATATGCAGAGGCTGGAGGAGGACGCTAGGCACCTTCCCTTATCACTCACCATCTCATTTTTGAGGCAGCATCTTCCACTGAACTAGAAGCTTCTGGTTTTGGCTAGACAGGCTGGCCTGCCAGCTAACTCCCAGGATCTGCTGTCCCTACCCTTCAATACTGGGGTTCCAGGTGCATGTGACCTTGTCTGGCCTTGATGTGGTTGCTGGAAATTTGAACTCAGTAGTCTTACTTTCACAGCAGGCAATGTTATCCACTGAGCCTCCTCCCTAACCCCACCTCTGCCCCTTTCAATGGAGCCTATGGAAGATCCTTGCAGACCCTGCAGGCTTGTGCTGAGATCACATCTGGTCACTGGCATCCAGATGTGAAAGTCTGGTCCAACTGCCTGTTAAGGCTTTGTCTTTACACCTGAGTTCGCCTCCCAGCCTGCAGGGGGTATCTAGCTGGGCTCTCTCTACCACGTCCATTTCTTCATCCTGCCCCATCATGTACAGGTGGGGTGGGTAGGCTTTGCTGTGAAGCAGAAGGAATGGTCCTCCATAGCTGCCGGGGCTCATGTTTGCTCCTGGCTCTGAAGTGTCCTTGGCCACAGCCTACATCCGTTCTCCATCCTTCTATGAGCTCTTGGCAGATTACCCTTTCCATGCTGGGCAAGTCCTGGGAGGTCTCCCTTCACATCTCCTCCAGCAGGCTTCCCTGGCATTCAACAGCCTCTGGGAGCTCCCGGGGGGGGGGGGAGGGGGCATCTGGCTCAGGGCTTTCCAGGTCCCAACCTTACAGGGCAGCAAGGACTTTGAAGGTGCCATGATGTTGATGAGAGTGTCCTTATACATAAGTGTCAGAAGGGGAAGGTTTGATGCAGAGAGGAGAAAAAGACCATTTCCCCTCAAACTTTAAAGTTTGGAGACTTCCATAACAAAATAAGATTAACCAGAGAAAAGCAAGCAGATTTGTTAACCATGCAGTACACATCACATAATCAAATAGGATACAGGAAGAAGAGCAACTAACTGTAGCAGGCTTTTTTGGACCACCAGCCCCCAAAATCATGACACAGAGACTTATTAATTACGAAAGCCTGGCCTTAGCTTAGGCTTGTTTCTAGCTAGCTCTTATAACTTAAATTAACCCATTTATATTAACCCACATGCTGCCATGAGGCTCATGGCTTTTACCTCTCCTCCTGGATGTCCTGTTTCCTCTTTGTCTCCCCTGGTGTCTCTCCTGTGCCTAGATTCATCTCCTCTCCTTCTCTCTCTGCCTGGAAGTTCTTCCTAACTTCTTCCTGCCTAGCTATTGGCCATTTAGCTCTTTATTAAACCAATCAGAAGGTGCCTTGGCAAAAACATATTTTCACAGTGTACAAAAAGATTATTTCACATCAACTAACTAGGGGTGTGGCCTGGGTTTCTCTGGCTCCTCAGCAGAGAACAAGAAATACACTTTTGAGAATGAGTGGGGCAAAGAGAAGCTGCGGCTTCTAGAGGCAGAGTGTTCCAGAAGGACACAGCCAGGAGCCAGCTGGTCTTCCGGCCAGTCTCTTCATAGGCTGCAGGGAGGAGGGTTGACATCTGGGTCAGTCTGGAGGAGTGGAAGGTGGAGAGGGAGGCCTGAAGACCTCTCTCCTCTTGCTTATCTTCCATTGCCTTTAGATCAAAATGATCCATGACAAGTAGATTCTTCTGGGGAGACACATCCTGTTTCCATCAAAGGTGATACAGGAAGGGAAGCAGAAATTTCAGATTCAGGCAGTGCCAACCAGCACATCATTCTCAGGGAGTTCTCATTGGAGCAGAAACAGACAGGCTGGCAGCCTGAGAACAGGGTGACTTCAGATTGTACCTGTCACAACAGCAGCCTTTATCTGACAGGGTCTGGCCTGGGCTCAGAACCTTACAGGAGAGGACAAAGAACCTGGAGCTATTCCGAGGTGCTGCACCTGCTCGGACATGTCCAGAGGGAGTCACGGTCAGACAGCAAAGGCAAGCCTTGGCTCTGCCCCGGGGGCTGGGACATTCTTGAGGGAATCCCAAGCGGCCTCCTGCCCTCTCCAGGGTTTCTTTGTCATTTGACCATCAAGGGATTCATTTATTCAACAATAACAACCAACTCTTGGGGACTCATTCATTTTTACTGGGTGGGCACTTCGTCATTTATCACCTCATCTGAATTTCTCTCAGCCCAGGCTGCCATGCCCACCCACTCGACAAGAGTATAAGGGAAATGCTGCTCCACACAAGCTAAGCAACCTCCCTCCGCTCTCCAGGTGTCCCCCAGGTGTCCCCAAAGAGAGAATCCATCAGCTTCCCAGGTTCTGTACCTGTAGGTGTAGGATGGGGACCGAAGCACCTCTCCTCTCAGGCCATTTTCTGGGTGAGTCTTAGGAGAAAACTTGGGGGCCACCTCATGAAAACCAGATTCCTACCCTCTGTGTGTGCACTTTTGCCTGGGGATTACAAGTGTGGACCAGGACCCCATTTCTAGCACACTGAATTTCAGGAGCCAGGCTTTGAGGAGCAAGCCCTTTACAGACAGACTATCCTCTCTTACCATGGAATAGCTCTGGTGTGTTTAAATCATGACTTTTGCTGGGGATGCACTCAGGGTGTTATCTATAACACTCCATTTAATCACTCAGTAGCCCTATTTGGTAACTAAGGACATTGCAGCTTAGAAGTATTAGTGTCTTGCCAAGTCCCAGAAACATGTGGAGCCGGCCTTGGAACTGGGGATGCCTGATGCAAGGCCCATCTTCAGAAAAGCAAGGAAGGAAAGAAGGAAGGTCAGTGGGCTGGGTCGCTTTTAATTGTCACCTAGAATCACCTGGAAAGAGAGTCTCAGTGAGGGAGGGGCTGTCTAGATCAGGCTGGCCTGCCGGTGTGTCTTGGGGAGTTGTCTTGATTATATTAATTGATGTGAGAAGACTCGGCTCACTGTGGGCAGCATCATTCCCTAGGCAGGGTCCCTAGACTGTGTGAGTGTGGAGAGAGCTGAGCTGAGTACTAACAAGCATGCAGACATTCACCCTCCTTCCACTCTTGACTGGCTGAGACTAGTTGCTCCATGGTCCTGCCTTGACTTCCCCATAATGATGAACTGTAATCTGGAATTTTAAACAAATAAGCCCATTCTTCCTTGGAGTTGCTTTGATCTGGGCATTTTATCCCAGCAACAGGAAGAGTAACTAAAACAATCGTTATTGGCTGAGCAGCGTGAGTCAGGCTGAAGTCGTTATGGGGCATTTGGTACTATCACTAACTTATAGAAGGGAAACTGAGGCACTGAGAGGTGACATAATGGGCCCAGCTTGTCAGAGTGGCAGAGCTGGGATTAAGCTTGTGCCCCCTGACACCTCCAAGTGCACAGAACTTGAGTCCCCCAGGGCCCATTTCACCACTAGCCCACTCTCCCTGCCATAGTCTGAATTAGTTGCCTGTGGCTTTCGGACCAAATCACCACCAAGAGGTGGCTTAAAACAACAGCGTTTTTTCCCCCTTTAGTTCCATAAGGACAGAAGTCAGAAACCAGGGTGTCAATGTGGCCGTGTTCCTGCTAATGACTCTAGGGGGGTCCCTTCCCCATCTGTGGCCTTGTGGGGACCCTGGCGTTCATTGGGTCATTCACTGTGGTCATGTCCATGCTGGATAAGCTCCCACAGGTCACCCCCTTGAGTCATCTAAGCAGTCAAGAGACTGAGGCAGGAGGATCACAAGGTTCCAGGAAAACCTGAGCCACACAGTTGAATCCTGTCTCAAGAGCCGAACTATAAATAAATAGGTAGCCATTCTTTCCCATTGCTGTGGTCTCTTTGGGGGAAGTAATTTGATCTCATTTCCCAATTGCATGATGCGTACCGTATCCTCTTAGCACTAAAGAAGCAGACCTGGAGGCCCTGTGGTGCCTGGCACTCTGTCCCACGCAGCACCAGCTGCACAGTGTGACCCCAACAGAGCAGGGACTTAGTGAGCTCATTGTCCTTCCCATAAGCACTTTAACCTGTTGGTGTTAGGGGCTCGCACTCGGGACAGCACTTTTAGGAGGTGGGGGGCAGGGTGTGGACGTGGCCCTGGGGCTGATATGCTACTGGTTAAACCGACTGCAGCTATTTCAACCCCTGGCCATCCTGCCACTATCAGCAGATACAGCTGACACCTCTCAGGGCTGGGGAGACGGTTCAGTTGGGAAAACACTTTCTTGTCATTGTAAGGGCCTGAGGTCCAGTGGCAGAATCTGCATACAAAGCAATAGCAGTGTGTGCTTTGTAGTTCCAGTGCTGGGGAGACAGAGACAAGGGGACATCTGAAGAATGACACTTGAGGTTGACCTTTCGCCTCCACACAGGCATGCCTCACGGCTCATGAACATGCACACACATACACAAACTAAAAATCATTTCTTGCCCTTCAAATTAGTGGGAGTTACTATTGAGATTTATTATTATTATTTCTAGTTATGTGTGTGTAGAGTGGCATGTGCACAGGCGCGCAGGTGTCTTTGGAGGTCAGACAGTGAGATCTCCTGGAACTGGAGTTACAGGCGCTTGTGAGCCATCTGATATGGGTGCTGGGAATGGAACTAGGGTCCTCTACAAGAGAGGCATGCATTCTTAACCACTGAGCCATCTCTCCAGCTCCGGGGGTTCCTGTTTTTCAGTAAAGTGGTCATGTCCATGCTGGATATGCTCTGACAGGTCACTCCCATGAGCCATCTAAGCAGTCAAGAGACTGAGGCAGGAGGATCACATGTTCCAGGAAAACCTGAACCACACAGTTGAACCCTGTCTCAAAAGCTAGACTGTAAATAAATAGATAGCCATTCTTTCCCATTGCTATGGTCTATTTGGGGGAAGTAATTTGATCACATTTCCCAAGTGCATCCAAAAGGCTCCCTCTATTCGATTCCATGATTCACTTCTAAAAATCTCTCCAAAGGAAATAATCAGAGACATGGCCAAGGTTTCTGCATAATGATGTTATGGCAGCATTTAAAAAATAGTGGTTAAAAACAAATTAGAGGTGGCTTAGACGACTAACCATAAGTGATTACTTAAATAAGCAATGGCGTATTGGCAGGGCAGGAACATGTTCAAAGAGTTTGTAATAACTTAAAAGAATGCTTATGCTGTGAAAAATGGTACAGAATCGAATGCCCAGCAGGACCACAAATGTGCACAAAACCACGCAGAGAAGAAAGAACTTGAGCTGCTCATTAGAATGAACCTCATCAAAGGATGTGTCATCTCCCAGGATGACAGAGGGATTCTCTGGGACAGATGTCGGCTCTGTTCAAATGTGAGTTGTGTCGTGTCTCTGGCACTGGTGCCTCCTGGAGCTTTTAGCCTTGGAATTTCCTGAGTAACCAGAGTCATCAGTTCCTCACACAGAGCCCAAAGTCAACCCGAGTCTGGGCTAATGAGTTGGCTCAAGGCAGAGCTTCACGGACTCAGGATGGAGTGGGTATCCAGGAAGGCTGAGCGATTAGAAGCTGAGCCCACCACAGCCCTCCGAGAAGGTTCTGTCCTGGTTTGCTTTCTGCGGCCGTGATAAAATACTCTGGCAGAAAGCAGTTTAGGGGAGGGAAGGGTTTATTTTCACCTTAAACACTTCCAGGTCACAGTTCCTCATGGAGGGAACTCAGGGCAGGAACTTGAAGCAGAAACTTTGGAGAAAGGCTGCTTGCCATCTCACGTGACTGTGGTCAGCTGGCTTGTCGTCAAACCTGACAATCTGAGTTTCCAGTAACCACATGGCAGAAGGAGAGAACTGACCCTTCAAGTTGTACTCAGACTTTTACACACACGCGTGCATACACACACACACACACACACACACACACACACACACACACACAATGGCATTTACGTGCACATGCCCACAAAATAAAAATTTTTAATGTAAAAGAATGTGTTTCTGGTTCCAGAGGCCCCTGAGGTGGAATTGAACCCAAAGGCTTCCTCCCTGTGGATTAGATTTCGTGGTACCAGAAGGTGCTGTGCAAGCTTCCAAAGGAGGGAATCAACCAATCAACCGACTCTCACCCAGCTATGGGGTCTATGAACCACAACAAGGACCACCATGGTACAATAACCCTAAAGGTGCAGTAATGGCATATACATCTTGGAGGTAAACAACAGCTCTCTTGAAATGAAGGCTGGTTCAACAAAAGGAAACTCATTCCTGGTACTGGAAACTTAACCAAAAATCCAGGGCTGGGGAAGCCATGGATCTTGGAGAAGAACCTACAACCACGACTTTAGTAAGCCAGCAGCATCCCTGCCTGCATTATCGTATTTGTCCTTCCACCCACAGGTAAGTGTAGTCCTCATCTCTCATCAAAGAAACTTCTCTTCGCAACAGTTGGAGACCACTACAGAAAACTATCAAAGTGTAAAGTTGTAGAGCCCAGTCCCGATGGATACGTCTGTAGTACAACTTTCACACCCAAGGCTCAGGGATCCTTGCCAAAGAGGGGGCAGAAAGATTGTAAGAGCCCGAGGAACAGGGAGGTTGCTGTGAGACCATGTCTCCTAGTAATGTCAGAAGCTACACCATAGAGTCTCCTCAATATGACGGTCTAAACATGAGCTGAACAAGGACACGACAATGGACATGCCAACATGAATGAGAGAAATACCATGAAGCCTCAACCCTCATGAACCTACGAAGAACTACAGGCAGCTAAGGGCTGCTGAGAGTAGGAAATAGTCTTCCCCAGGGAGAGCACATCAATTGTTTATCTAACACCAACTGGTCAGTCACGAAAACATGCATACAAGTAACATTATACAAACTGTGGAGGTTGCATTTATGTATTAGGGATGTGTATATGTGTATCAACAATTAATGAAAAAAGATACCATGAATTTGATAGAGGATGGGGAATATTGGAAGATTTGGAGTGAGGAAAAGAAAGAGGGGGATAATCATATAATAACCTAAAAATAAAAATTAAGTTAAACTTTTGTTTAAGCTACATATTTACGAGACTCACAGGTGCAGGGACACACTGTGATTCTTAGGGGAGTAAAAAGCAGGGATAAGGGATTGACTGATGCAAGGCTGGAACTCAGCCTGGGGCAGCGCTAGATCTCAGCAGTTTAGCCTAGCAGCTTAACACACTGTAGCAACATAGCAACGTGAGCCCCGGGTACTCTAGCCTAGCAGCCTAACACAGTGTAGCAATGTGAGCCCTGGACACTCACCCTCAGCCTGTTTGCTGGCCATGGGTCACATGGTTGGCCTCTGGAGTCACATGTTGGTATAGGCAGCTGTCCTGGGCAGCTGTGACAGGATGCTGGTCTCACACATTTCTGGACTCCTCCTTGTAACTCTACTCTCATAGTCCCACTCAATGTGAACCTGCCAAGGACCCCCGAGGCTCCACCCCTCAAGCATCATTTTTCCTGGCCTCCTGGACTTGCCTTTGGTGTTGTGTGAAAGCTGCCATGGTCCTGCAGCTCTGGCCTCCTGAACACCTTCAGAGGCAGGCTTTGTGGACGTCATGGAGGTCTCCTGTCACAGGGGCTGTGCTTGGCCTGTTCCAACCGTGGCCACAGTGGCTGTGAAGCATACTGCCAAATCTAGAGTCCTGAGGTGGTACCAAACAGGCTTTTAGAAGACATCCATCTTTGACCATGAAAAAAAGAAGTGCACCTCTCATCTCCTGAAGGGATAAGCAGCCTCCGAGAGTCCCTGTGTCCTCAGGCCCATTTCTGCTTGTCCTGATATTAGCTCATCTGTTCACTTCTTTAGCAGGTCACACAACCTCCTGACAAAACCGTGCTTTTGATGTCCTCTTTCTCTGGCCAGAATTCTGCAAATCTTTATCCTCTTATATCTATATTATACATTCTCTATAGCTGCAAATCTTTATCCTCTTATATCTATATTATACACTCTCTATAGCTATAAATCTTTATGCTCCCAAGTCTAACTATAAGTCTGACCCAAAGCAGCCATTGATAGCTGTGCAATGGCTGGAATGCTCCACATTGTGATTTTCCCAGATGAGTTAGCCACGGACAAAATGCAGACAAGCTCTTTGCTGTGGTGTAGTGAAGACGGTCTCTAAACCAGGTCCAAGAGTCCTTCTTTCTTTTCCTTTTTTTTTTTTTTTGGTTTGGTTTTTTGAGACAGGGTTTCTCTGTGTAGCCCTGGCTGTCCTGGAACTCGCTCTATAGACCAGGCTGCCCTTAAACTCAGAGACCCACCTGCTTCTGCCTCCGAGTGCTGGGATTAAAGGCATGCACCACCACCATCCAGCAAGCGTCCTTATTCCTTAAGACCTCCTCAGTGTGCCCTTTACTGTCCAGACGCCTATCAGCATCCGGTGACTTGGCGACCCTGTGCCCTCCTCCTCTCCTTGTCTGCGCCTTCACTAGGATCGCTCCTGATGCTCCATTTCCAACACTATAGGCTTCTGTCAGCTTCCAAAGTGTCAGGCTGCCTCCATATTTTCAAGCATAGTAACAAGTCCACTCCTTCGTACCAATGTTCTGCACTTGTCTATTTTGAATGACTGTAACGAAACACCTGAGACAGGCTAACTATAAAGAGAAGAGGTTCACTCAGCTCACAGCTCTGCAGGCTCAAGGACATGGTGCGGGTATCAGCTCAGCTTGGTTTAGGACTCTACGTCTGTACAGGAGATGGAGACATTCGAGGACATTAGAAACCAGGGGGCCAGAGAGCACAGGATGAGCCAGACTAGCTCTGTCACCCTCCAGGGACATCAGCAGTCAGTCAACACCAGCCCCACATTGAGCTTTGGTGACCAATGGTTTTTTTTCTTGAAGATTCCTACACAGACCTGTCTCACACTCCTGCAATAGTCACCCTGCTTGGCTCCTCAGATGCATGGTCTGTCTAGCACACAGACCCCAGATCATAACCCCTGTTCATTTCCCAATAAACTTAGCTTTCTTCGGAGAATTTGATTTCGTTTGTTGTTCGGGTATCCTTTGTAACTGTTCTTTGAGATAAACCAGTAGACATGGAAAAGTGAACCTGACAGATCATCCTGTAGATTCTATCTGTGCATCTGCTATTGTTCTTTTTCTGCCTCAGATCCACATCTTTTGCACTCTATAAATAGCAAACTCCTAAGCATCCTTCAAAACCCAGCTGGTTCACTATCTTCTCCGTAAACTTTTGACTATCTGCAACGGTTCTTTGCTTGGTTTCTAACCTTTTCTACCATTCCAATTCTCACCTGCCTACCCGGAAATGACTCATTTTCTCTAGGTAAAGTACCCATGGAGTGTATGTAGGGCATCATTTCTTCACTGTGAATTTCCAGAACCCAGGTGGGAGGCAGCCTGTAACAGACCTATTCAGGCACCTGCAGGATAGCAATCACATGTCTTGGCCCAGGAAGTTCATCCCTCATCTTATCACAGCGGCTGTCACAGGTGGGAATCAGGATCCCCATGCAGCCCCAGAGGAAGAGGGTTTTAGGTTGAGGGGTCCAGTCACATCAGCAAGAGTCAGTGGCGGCACTGTCTGCGTCCAAACACGGGGGCTCCTCCTGAGATTGTCTGCGGCAACTATGTAACATCGCTGTAAACTTTGTAGCCAAAGCGGCAACAATCAGCCCTCTCACCTCCTTGGAGGCCAGAAAGTCAGAAAGCAAGGTGTGCGTGCGTGTGTGCGTGCGGGCGTGCATGCGTGCGTGCTGACCCTCCAGCTTCTGCTGCCAGCGTTCCTGGGATTGTGTCTCCCACATCCCAGTTTCTACCCCCACCGCATGAGGCCTTCTCTGTTTGTGGGTCACATGCACACACAGTTCTTGCAAGGACACTGTCATGGGTCTGGGATCCAGGATGTTCTGACCTCAGAGCCTTAACTTGGATTGCTGAGATGACCCAGTGGGTGAAGGTGCTTGCTGCCAAGCCTGACGAGAGAACCAGCTCACTCAAGTTGTTCTCTGACCTCCCCACACGTGCACACTGGCCTGGGCACACTCAGCACACCAACATGTATGCACGTGAGTACTCATGCATGTGGGAGGCTGGGAAGAGGGCTCAGTTACTAAAGTGCTTGGCTGTGCTAGCAGAAGGACCTGAGTTTGATCCCCAGAACCCATATTTTTAAAAGCCAAGCATGGTAACCTGGGCTTATAATTGTAACACTGAGGAGGCAGAGGTAGGAGGGTCCCTGGGGTTTGCTGGCCAGACAGCCTAGCTACAGAAAAAAAAATGAGAGCCCTTGCTTCAAAAAAACACAGTGGAGAACAGCTGGGGAAGATACCTGAGGTTGGACTCTGGCTGACAGACATGTGTGCACACATACACAAACACAGTCACACGCACACGGGGGTGGGGTGGGGGGTGGGTTTCCAAATAGGATCACCTTCATGGTCTCAGTGATCACCACATGGGCATCTCATTTTAGAGTCACCTTTCAGTTCATTCCAGACACCTGGGCTCTATTTGATTCTTCTCAATTCATTTCATTTTCCAGTGTGGTTTCTTTTAATCCAATTCACTCGATCAATATTGACTTTACACTTGCTACGTTCCAGACCTGACAAAGTCCTAGAAGTGATAGACATGTTTCCTGCTGTGAAGATCTCTGTTTCTAGTGAGGTGGTAAATTAGGGTGGGGGGTTGCCTCTTCCTATGGACCTTTGCACCTTCTAGAAAAGGTTCTCACTGTTAAGGGGTGGATGAGGAAGAGCTGCGGTTAGGAACAGGCTGGCCCCTCATGATCATAGCACTATAGCCGGCCTGCCCTGGGGAATGCCAGATGTGCCAGGAGAGGCAGAGGCAGGGGGAACTGCTGGGGGCTCACCTCTGTGGAGTGGCTGCTAAGTGACAGCTTCTCCAGGACTGTGACACTGGGCCAAGGCTGGGCTCTGTCTGGGCTAGAGAAAAGGGGCTGCCCAGCCTGAGCCCCACAGCGAGGTGGTTAAGGGTGGGCTTGGATGTGGCTGCCAATGGCTTTCTTGAAAGCTCTTTCCAAGGTTATAGCCATTCTTCCCACTGTGCACTTCTCTCCCAGAGCCCTTGAGCACCAGAAAAAGCTCAGACACACAGATGGAGCAGGGCATTAGAATCTCTTTTGGCCTTTCCAGGAGGTCTCGGCCTTTGGGAAATATTCCCGGAGTCCAGATCACTCATGCCACCCGTACACGCCATGCCACATCTTGTTGAGCTGGAACCTGGTGCTTCCAGACCACACGGGGCACTTCTGGAGTGGAGCTGAGCCTCTTACACATTCCAGCACCTTTGGCTGTGTCCTGCTCCCTCCCGGACTCCCTGGGTGCATCTGTAAACTGAACAGGACAACCAATCTTGCCCCACAGGATTTGCTTATTTATTTATTTAATTTTGTTTGACCTGTGTGTGTGCACATGTGTTCATATGTGTTCGAGCACAGACCTATGTGTGCCACAGCGTGTGTGTGGAGGTCACAAGACAACCTCAGGTGTTGGCTCTCCCTTTCCACCTTGTTTGAAGCAAGGTCTCCTGTGTGGGTCATGGGGATCCCAACTCAGCTCCTCACACTTGCATAACAAGCATTTATTTCACTCACTGAGTCATTTCCACAGGAGCACAGGGTTTTAAACACCAGGGAAAGTTAGTATCTATAGACACCCATATTCATATATGTATATAATATATATATAATGTACATGTTGCTTATAAAACTTGCCACTTAGCCATGCTCAGCTTACTGACAGTTTGGCCTGATGCTGTGTAACCATCACTTCTAACCACGTCCAAAGCCTCTCCATCCCCAAGCAGAACCCGCGGCATCTGCTCAGCTCCATGACCTCTACTCTACTTTCCTAAGTGTGGGTCTGAGCACCAGGCCCTCACCTGGGTGTAATCCCCATCAGCACCGTGACACTCAAGGTTCATCTGTGTCTCAGGGCTGTGTCAGATCACTCCAGGTGATCTCTGACCTCCGCACGTGCTCTTAGGGCTGCAGAGAGAAAGAACACTTTATCCATTCACTGTTGGCAGGCACGAGACAACTGTCACCTTTCAGTACAACACACATGCTCTGGGTTGAATCTGAGAGGTCCCCAGAGGCTTGGTGCCAGCTGATGGCTTGGGAGAAGTGACTGGGACTGAGGGCTCTGACCTCATCAAGGACCCACTGATGGATCCATGACATCATGACATTACTGAGGAAGTGGCGAAGGTAGGAGGAAGTGAGCCCTTCCTGGATTCTCCTCCCTCTGCTTCCAGAGCTGGAGACCAGCCACATTGAGTCTTTCTTTCTCTAAGATGTTTATGTTGTGCATTTTGCCGCCACAGTGTCGAGTCTACCTCACACAGTGGAGTGCCCACGTCCACTTGAGTCCCTGCTCTCAGTTATTTTGGGCACGTGCCTATGAGGGTAGTTGCTGATTTTAACAGTCCTGAACCATTCAAAGACTTCTAAGATGCTAACACAGTAGCTCCGCTGTGTCATTTCATTTGCAGGGTTTGCACGTCGTTTGGGAGAGTTGAGTTGGTGCTATCAAGCAAGCGTTCTTGATATTGTGTGAAGAAAAGGGCTTCCTGAGCCAAGACAGACACTGCCTAGAAAAAGGACCTCCCCTGGGGGCACGTTCTCACTCTCCCAGGTGCAGATTTGGATAGCATCTGGGGAAATGACTCCAAGCTTAAAGTTAAGGACAGTTTCGTCATGAAAATATGGGGAAGGCAGGCTTTCCCTACACTGCAGGGAGAAGATGAAGCTGGAAATGTTGCAGACAGGAGGGTGGCCAATGAGAAGGACTGGACTCCTGGATTAGAGGTACATAAGCAGTATGTGCTGGCATCAGCCTACACCCATGATGCAGCTGTGTGCCGTTCCCTAGTCATTCGCAGAGGCCTTCTGTAGTGGCTAATCTTGATTGTCAACTTGACAGCCTCTAGAATCAGCTAGGAGAGAAACCTCTGGACATGTCTGTGAGGGAGTTTCTAGATTGAATGGGAAGACCCACCCTGACTGTGGATGGCACTGTTCCATGGGCTTCGGCCTCTACCTAAATAAGAAAGTGAGGAGAGCACCAGTGTCTACCTCTGCTTCCTGACTGAGGATGCAGTGTGACCAGGTGCCCTCACACACCCGATGCCACGTCCTCCCCCATGATGGACCGTACCCTGGCTGTGAACCATAACACACCCTTCTTCCCCACTTCCCCAGCCTCTGGTGCTGACAGGGCTGACGCAGCCACATGGAGCCAGCAGTCAGGGCCATCTTGCTGGTAGGCAACATGGTGCTTTGACCCTCCTGTCAGTTCTGTAATTTGCCTGGCTGCTGAGCAGTCTCCCTTCTCAGAACTTGCAAGGTGCCCTTCGAGGCATGTAGGGCACTAATCATTTTCAGCCCAGAGCTCCCTGTCCTGAGGCAGCCCAGAAATAGACAGGCCTGCTGCAGATTAGGCTGGCTGCAGCTGCCACACTCAGGGGTTCCCGAGACACAGCAGGGAGCTTGCAGGCTTGTCTAGCCTCCCAAGGGAGTCCCCCACTGTGTCTACATCAGGGTCACTTCTGAATTCAGGGGAGTGACTGGGGGTCCCCTGGCATGGGACTGCTGCTCTTCTTTCTGGTTGTACTGCTCCTGCACCCCTGGTTCCTGGGGCCTCAGAAACTCTACACTCTCAGGAGCACCATAATGGCCATCACTCTGTCGCTTGAGTCCTATGGGGGGCAGAATCTGTTCTAATTTGCCTAAGTAGCCCCACCTACCTGCCATATCCTCTCAGGTGTGATTTTATACTTCCCACCCCCACTCTGATCCCCCTGGAATTTAGGGCTTGTCCTCAGTCACCATTTCCCCTGTCCCCCTACTCACTGGAAACAGTGTCTGGAAACACTAGGCACTCATTAGGAGCAAGTGTAGGCCCAAGCCAGGGTCATGAGGCTACACATTGTATTTTTGCTTGTTTGTTTTTTATATCTGTGTTATTTTATGTGTATGAGTGGTTTCATGCATGTCTGTGAACTATGTGTGTGCCTGGTGCCCAGAGGAGGTCAGAAGAGGGCATTGGATCCCTTGAAACTGGAGTTATAGGTGGTTGTGAGCTACCGTGTGGGTGCTGGGACTCAAACCTGGCTCCTCTACAAGAGCAGCAAGCGCCCTTAACTGCTTAGCAATCTCTCCAGCCCTAAGGGGCTGTCTATTTAAATCCTTTCACTTACCTTAGGGACACAGGCCCATGGCTTATCTTTGTCATCCTGCAACCAATCCTTATCACAGAGATAGTGTTGAAGCTTGTGCCCTGAGCCAGGCTGAATAAGCAATGGCCTTTCTCCATATAGTGACCATGGGTGTCTTGTGAGGCCACCAAATGCTGCCTCCTGAGGGCAACCACAACTGCTTGGTATCAGGAAGAGAGGGACTCAGAGCAGCTTAGATCCCCTGGCTGTGCTGTGCTTCAGGAGTGTGGAGGTAACTGTGCCTTCTCTCCTTGAGTGCCGAAGGGCCAGCAGCTACTCCTGTATGAGACAGGACAAACCCATGAGGCCAGAAGCAGCCCTGCCTGGGGCTTATCCAGTAAATGTCCTGGCAGGTCACTGTTCTGGTAACCCTGTGTCCCACAGCTTCCATCATTGACGCCCTTGTCACACTGGCATGGAAGGATGCACCTGTCCCTCCATCTGCCTGCAGGGGAAGCGAAGTGGCCATTTCTGCCCAAAGTTGCTTTGTTTCACAGCTCACGGAGGCAGCCTGAGCCCCTGGCACGTGACTCGAGTCCAAATGTCAATTTTACAGCTTGAAGATCTTAACTCATTATGTGTGATGCAGGCATGCTGCCGGATGCTGCAGGATGCTGCAGGATGCTGCAGGATGCTGCAGCCATAGGGAGGGCTTGCTGGGGCAGCATCGGACTCACTGCAGGAAAAGGAGCAGGCCTCGGCCTACAGGGCCTGGGGCCCACTTCTGGAACTAGGCCTGATCCACAGCCCTGAGCTTTGCCTGGTGTGCTGCGGCCTGAACCTTGACCCTCTGGATAGTTGGAACCTTTTCCACAGTCTTCCGTATCCCTGCCCTCTTCCATATTCCAGCCCCTTTGACAAGACAAAGGCACATAATTCAAATTCACTGTCATCATTTCCTTCTGTGCGGCCCTGGTCGAGTTACCGAGCCTCCATGAATCAGTTTCTTCTCCCTTAAAATGGGACCAATATTGCTTTCCACAAAGGAACAGTCATCTATGTATTGGCAGTACTAATAACAGCCCTACCTTGTACTGTGAGACAAGAATACAAACCAGCACCATGGACAGCACCAGGCCACACCACTGCTGGTCACAGGCTGCATGAGTTACCCTCCTCACTGCCGGAACAAAATGTCCCACAGGACTATTAGTGGCCTGGGAGGGTTGGCCAAGGAGCAGCGGGGCTTCTTTTCCCTGCATGAGGAGTATTGCTCCTGGCTCCTGCAGCGCAGGAGCTGAGCAAGGCTCTGACTTGAAAGCCTGAGACATTCCCCTATTGAGAGAGATTGGCTGCCCCCCAAGGAGAGAGAGGGTCAGAGGACTCCTGAGTCGGCAGGCTGAGGGGGCGGGGTCAGGGCTGCGGCTGCTCCTTTGAGGTCCTCACACTATGTGCCCTGCCTGGCTCCTGGAATAGGCCCTCCACACAGATGCAAAGGCAAGTGAGTGAGGGGATGGATGAGTGAGGGCTGCACCAAGTGGCTAAGTCGGGGGTGGCAGCTGACAACACTTTAGGGTGTGTGCTTATGGGGGCAAGATAGAAAGACAGAAACCAGGACAACGTGGACAGGAAAGGAGCCCCTCACCCTGGCGTCGGACTGAAGCCTCTGTTCAGCTGAGAGGCAAGACCCCCAGCATGTGGAGTCACTACTCCTTTCATATGCAGATATTTAATAATATACAGATACAGATTTAATAAACACGTTAGAAAGGGCAAGATGCTGAACGCAAGTTGAAGCTGTATGAATAGCTTCTTGAGAGATTCTGCATATGCATACCTACAAGACTGTCTGATTCACAATCAACTTCTTTTCTCCTTTTAACTGTGATGTATTGAATGTATTTATTTTTAGATATGTGTGTGTGGTGTGTGTGTGTGTGTGTGTGTGTGTGTGTGTGTGTGTGTGTGTGTGTGTGAAGGGTGTGTGCTAGATCACACATACAGAAGTCAGAGGACAATCTTTGGTATTGGTCCTTGCCTTTCACCTTGTTGGAGACATGATCCCTTTGCTGTTTGCTGCTGTGTACCCTAGAGCAGCTAGCATTTAAGATTCCAGTAATCCTCTCTCCTTCCATCTAAAGTAACAGAAGGTTTAAGGCTTGAATGTATAGGGATGGCCTCATCTCTTCTCCTAGATCTCCAACAAAATCATAAGCTGTATTTCAGAGGACATAGCCTACCCCCTTGGATGATAATCTTAAAATTAAAAACACATAATGTGTATTGAGTATTTCCCTGCATGTATGTAGATCCACATACTTGCCTGGTGCTTGCAGAGGTCAGGGAGACTATTGGATCCCTTGGAACTGGAGTTAGAGAGGGTTGTGAGCCACTTTGTGGGTGCTAGCTGCTAAGCCATCTTTCCAGCCCCCAAAGATTTATTTATTTATTTACTGTATTTTTAATTATGTGTATGCTGGGGCATACATGAGTTCAGTGCCTGAGGAGGCCAGAAGAGCACTCCTGAAGCAGGAGTTCCGGGCAGTTGTGAGCTGCCACATGTGTGCTGGCAACTGAACCCAGGTCCTCTGCGGTCAATATGTGCTCTTAACTGATGAGCCATCTTGTCCTTTTAAACACCCACCTTGTCAATTGCAATATTGTTAGGTGACCCTGGGAAGCTACCTGTGGAGGGATCTCATTTAGTTGTCTTAGCAACCCTTTGAAGAAAGTAGCACACCCCACCAAAGTCTTGTATATGGCTATTGTTAAAACAAAACAAAAAACCCCAAAAGATGAGCTGGTCTCTTTGAGAAGCCCATACTCCTGCTCTCAGGTGTGTTATATCTTTCTACTGATTGTCTCTTTCTCTAATACCCTCCTTAAGCCTGTATAAAAGTGTCTTTATTAAACCGTACCTCTGCTTCACAAACTGCTTAGTCCTGAAATTCTTTTCTGCACTAAAGTCATGAATGACTTTGGCCTTTGACCTGAGTTGATGTCCCTAAAAGTCTAGGGGAACTCCTTTCTGGGGAGTTGGGCCTCCTGCCTCTGAACTCCCAAATGCTAACACTTATAAATCTTAGCTCTGAGTCTATTGAGTGCCAGGTCCTGACCCACACTGAGCCAGACTGCCGAATGTCACCACTGAGGTTATCATACCCAGTTCACAGATGAGAGAACCTGCATCCAGAGAGGTTAGCAGCCTGTTCATCACCCGAGAGAGAGTGGTGTCCCTGTGGGGGTGGAGCATAGGCCTGCCACACCCACAATATACCCCAGAGGCATAGATAAGAGCAGTCACCAAACTGCAGACCTGAGGTCTAGTCTGTAGCATTGCAATTGTCAACCCACAGGACGAAGGGTCTGTGTTACTTTTACCCAAACTACAATGACTGGTACTTTTGAAAGCCAGTGTATGGTCAGACCTGATGGCCATGACCAAGAGCCACAGGTAGGTGGCTTATACAGCAGAAAAGCATTGTCCCTGGTACCCAAGGCTGCAGATCAAGTCTTGGGTCAAGGTGAAGCCAATGGCATTTTCTCCCTGTGCCCTTCTCCCATGGCAGGGGAGGTGTGGTGGCCCTTCCTTTTAGAATGGCACAGGTTGGGAATGGCTTTGGGATTCTGTTGCCCTTATCAGCTCCTCAGAGGCTGTATCTCCAAATGGAATTAGGGTTTCTGAACATGAATTTTGGAGGGACGCTCCTATTCAGGGACAACCAAAGCAAAGACAATATAGGTTAGATGATATGCAGTCAGCTGGGCACGTGCCCTGAGTCCCACGATGGCCCTTGCCATAGGAAAAGGGGTTTTGTGGGTATGAGGGAGCAAAAGGTCCTAGATGTGGAGAATTCTGATTATCCACACAGCCCCATGTCATCACAAGTGGATTCAAGGACAGAGGAGGGACACTGGGAGAGGTAAACAGGCTTCAGAGACACTTTGTGTTGGTGTAGAAAGTGATTCCAGGAATGCAGGTCATGAGCCTTGGAAAGGGAAAGGGGAGACAGGAGAGCAATTCCCCCAGGGTCCCAGCCTAGGATGTTAGTTTCCAGCTTCTGACCTTCAACTTGAAACAGAACCAATCTGAGTTGTGTGAGGCCACTCAGTGAGCTCCTTAGAGGGACTATAGGAAATAAATACGGCTTAGATTAGGTTTGACTCTGGTGACAGAAAATCCAGAATAGCAGTGGCATCACTAAGAGAGTAATTGCAGAGTACAGAGGCACGTGGTCCCCATTTCTGGATGGGGACCCTCCATGCCCTGCGACTATGGGCTCCCTGCCACTCTCTGTGTAGGATATGGATAAAACACAGGCCGCGAGTGTGAGACTTGGTAGAAGATGCAACCACTCACGTCTGTTCTCCTTCTCGCCAGTACTTAATTTCTGCTGGAGAAGTGAGACAATTAAAAAAATGTGTTATATTCATGTAGTGTGTGTGTGTGTGTGTGTGTGTGTGTGTGTGTGTGTGTGTGCACGTGTGTTTATGCATGTAGACATGAGTGCCACAGCATTCATGTGGAGGTCAGAGGACAACGTGGAGTTGCTTCTTTCCCACCACACGTGTCCTTGGGATTGAACTGAGGTTATTAGCCTGACCAGCACTGCTCCCCACATGCTGAGCCTCCTCCTGGCCCATAACAATGGAGTTTTTATTCTAGGCAGATGCGAGCTTGAAAAACACTTTAGTTTCATGGGAGAATGAATGTTGGGAGAGACAGCATATCTTTGCCACCTGTAACCCGTCTGAACCAGGGCTAGTTTAGAATGTGCTTATCCTTGGGGGAGAGGGTGCCTTGTCCCAGTGGGGAACAAGCAAACAAGGCTTAGCATTCCTCATTTAAACCAAAACGTATTTTATAGACTGCACTCGCTCAAACATGAGCACACTTTGCCGGGTAGTCTCCATCCTTGGGTTTGTAGCCTCACGGACTGAAGAACTCTGCCGTGTCTCTGAATATGATTTTTATATTTGTCTAGTTGGCTTTCTCCTGCTGTGATAAAACATCCTGACCAAACATATCTTGGAGTGGAAAGGGCTTACTTCGCTTATATGTCCCAATCACAACCAAGGAAAACCAGGGCAGGAACTCAAGGCAGGAACCTGGAGGCAGGAGCTGAAGCAGAAACCAAGGAGTGCTTCTTGCTCCCCATGGTTTGCTCAGCCTGCTTTCTTATACAACCCGGGCCCACCTGCCTACAGGTGGCTTATCCACAGTGGGCTGGGCCCTCCCACATCAATCATTTATCAAAAAATGCCTCACAGATTTATCTACAGGCCAATCCAATGGAGGCAATTTCTCAATTGAATTCCTTCTTCCAAGATGACTCCAGCTTGTGTCAAACCAACAGACTATTAACCAGCACAGTATTTCAGAAAGGATGAAGAGGAGAACAGAAGTTTCCCCATAGATGCCCATGTGACTTTCACGTACAGCACTCACTGACCAGGACAGGGTCTCATGGTCTCCCTCTGCAGCTGTCTACTTTCTAGTGTCTCTATTCAATACTAGCACAAACCATTTGACATTCTGAACAATCTCCATTGTTAGGAATTCTTGTGTGGCTGTTGTCACACAGACACACATGCCTGATGCTCACCATGATGTGGCCTACTCTTGCGAAGGGCATAAATACTTGTATGTTCAACAGTGTGGACCAGGGCCCAAGTACGGGCTGCTGCTTTGTGTCTGGTCCCAGCAGCTCAGCCACCTCACCCAGCTGGAGTTATATGACTGGTCCTACAGAAGTGAGCACCACAGCTGATGAGAGCCCACCTGGCTCTTAGGAGATGCTGTGGTTGGTAATGTAACTGCCTCCAGGCCTTCTCTACCTGCCCTGTCTCCCACCAGCCAGGCAAACTACCCAGGGTTGATGTGCTCAGTGTACTTTCTAAACAGCTTGATCACTAGAGGGGTTCAACTCTGCCTCCAAAAGTCTGAACTCTAGCATGGGGCTTGCCTAACCAACAAGGTGGCCAGCACTGGCTTGGAGGCAATTGTCCTGGGCCCAGCTCTGGGGTAAGGTGATTTTATGCTGTATTATTCTGCATTTGTAAAATAGGGGCAATAACCCCAACCTTACAGGGTGTTGTGGGGAGTTTACAAAGCACTCCCAGGGCAGTCCTGGGGTTTGTGGAATGCCAGGTAAATGCTGGCTCACCCCCTGCTGACATCAGCAAGGGCAGAGCATTCCTACCACCCCAGGAATTCACTGTCAGCAGGGGGGTGCACCCCAGGAATTCACTGTCAGCAGGGGGGTGCTGCGTGGCTTCCTCAGGGCCGGTGCAGCTGGAAGCTTCTGGCCTAAGGCAAGCAGAGTGCTTGGGTAAAAGGTGACCTAATTATTAACAGGAGCTGCAGAGATGAAAGTCAAGACACAATCCACCCTTGAGCGGACACTGAAGGAGCAGATACTGAAGCAGTAAAATCAATCTCATAGAAAAACACAATTAGCATTATCATTTCTACATCTCATCTCCTTCCACACAGGGAGAAGCAGGGAATGCAATGAGCCCACAGTCTTCAGTATTGCCTCTGGGTTTCACGGGAATGGATGAGTCCTTTGCTGGGAAAACGTTTTCTGTTCACATTCAAGTATCATCGCTGGAGGTTTAAAAATTATCCTTGGAAGCCAGAGGATGCAAGGAACCAAGTGAACAGCATTGTTCCATTCCCTTTATTTCTTACATAACTCAAGTTGCTTTGGTCTGATGGATGCCGGGGTGTGGAGAACACACCCCCACACAGGAGACCCCAGCATGTGCAGTAAACAAGCCCCCTGTCCACCCTTGCAGAGCTCTTAGAGAGACTGGGTGGGGAAGACCAGAGGCAGACAGACCCCCTCAGAGGTGGACATTACCTCGTGAGCCTGTTTCTACAGACAGGAGCATGCTTCCTTGCCTCCCAGGATTAAAGCAGACTCTATAGGGAGAGCTGGCCATGCGGGCCCAGTGGCCAGAAGTTCAACACTGTTCATGTTTCCCTTGACAACCAGAGCTCCCCTGAGTCACTGTATGAGTCACTTGGTCTGACAAGAAGCAAATTAAGGGTCTAGCGAGACAGCTCAGCAGGTAAGGGTGCTTGCCACAAGCCTGAGAACCTGAGTTCGTCCCTGGGACTCACAAGGTGGAAGGAGGGAACTGACTCCCATGAGTCTCCGTCGGACTGCCACATGTCCTCAAGTAGGCAAATAACTAACAAAAAATTAAAATATAACATGTAAAACTACTGAAGGGCGACAGCTTTGGGGCTACATTACCTCTGCATTCGTTTCTTAGGAATGTCCCAAGTGTCGACACTAACCGCGGGCACACAGTCTCAGAGCTACGGTGCTAGTTAAGCTGTCCACAGGACCACACTCCCTCCAAGGCTCCATGAACCCCAAGGCTCCATGTTCCGTATTCCTTCTTCCCACAAGAACCCCGAAACCCAGGGTGACCCCATCTTAAGAGTCTCACCATTTTCTACCTGCCAAGACCCTAATTGCAAAGGCAGGCACATTCTAGGGCTGCAGGCAACATTGATTTTGGGAGGACAGTATCCTACCCATTCAGCTCCTTAGCTCCTGTAAACCCCCTTTAAGTTTGGGGGTTTGTATTATACCTAGCAGTGTAGAAGCAGAACACTGGCAAAGTGCGGTGGTGTGGGTAGTGAAGGTTATTCTGCTGGACCCTGTGGGACTGGAGGACACAGGTAACAACAGAAGCTAGCCAACTCAAAGACTCTGCAGAGGGCACAGCCCAGGGGCATTCGGGGCTGGGTAAGGAGCCCAGTGCATGCGACTAATCCAGCTTCAGCATCATGGCTGCATGTGCCCGAAGCCAACTTCATTCTTCTAGAAACATTACATTCTCTTCAAGGTCCTGTCTCAGAACCAGATGACGTGTCTTGCATGTCAGAAGAGCTCTGGTCCAGAAGGAAGCAGGCTGACTTAAATGGATCAAAATTCAATTGCCAGGGAATCTGCACACAAAGCTTTCCACCTGACCTCTGCAGTGGGTCAGAGAAACAAGCCAGACTGTGTGATGGAGAGGACATTGTAAGTTATGGCTGATAAAAAGAAAAAAGAAGGCAACCATGGCCATATGTTCAAGGGCAGCTCAGGGCTTGCAGGCCAGGGCTGGCCAGGGGGTGAAAGTATTAATTTCCCCACAGGCACTGAACTGAGAGGCCCACTGGGTCTCAGATGCAGCCCAGCTCCTGCCTCCCATCTCCAGCACCACTGATCCGCTCCAGGGAGCTCGTGTACTTTGTGAATGCTCCCAGAGACCCTGGCTCCCCAGAGCAAGCAATGAATTGTGTTTATCCATTTGTGGGCCCTTAAAAAATTCAATAATTAATTGAAGCAGACAATGCTGTTGTTACTCGAATCTGGCCTTTCTGCGGCTTTCACTCTGGCACGGCGCTTTAATAGTCATTTGCGGACTAAATAATTTAATACGAGCTGTTTGCACGAGCTAGAAGCCCAGTCCTTCGCTGGTGCTGGCTGATCCTGGAATGCTGTGAAGAAAAGCAGAAAAGAGCCAAATGAGATTATACGATCTGGTCATTTATCTCCAGGTTCATGCTCTGGCTTGCTTGACCTCAGCTGCCCGCGGTTTGGTTCTGCTTTATGCTGGGCCATTCTTGACATGGTGACAGCCAGCAACATGGGAGCAGATTAAGCTGGGGGTAGTGAAGTTCGTTCTTGCCCCTCCTTACTTTATGGAAGGGGAAATGGAGGTCTGGGAGACCATGCTTTGCCTAGGTCTTCAAGGCTCATGTCTCCCCGACCCCAGTGAAAAATAGGAGTGACGGATACAGCTGAAGCAGGGGTGATATCGGGCACAGGGACTGGCCCTTCCCACTGGAGCCCAAATGGAACTGGAAGTCCAGAGCTGGTATGGCCAGCCTGAGCAGAGGGGTGGGAGGAGGCTGGGGGTGAGGAGGGGCTGTGGCTCAGGCAGGCAGACTGAATTCTTCAGGTGAAACGAGGCTTCATTTCAGCTCACAGTTTGAGGCTCAGAAGTCACGGTGGCAGGGACTGGGGTAGCTGGTCACATCGCATCTGAAGCCGGGAAGCTGAGATGAATGATCCTGACCAGCTCAGTTTCTCTTTTTTGTTCAATCCAGGACCCCAGCCCATGGAATGGTGTCAGCCACATTCAGGTTGGACCATCCCACCTTAATGGACCCACTCTAGAAAGTCCTTCACAGGCACACACACACACACACACAGGTGTGTCTCCTGAGTGATCCTACACCCTGTCAAGTTGACAGTCAGTGTCAATCATCACGCTGGGCATCACCTGCATTGGTGGCCGCCTCCTGCCGTGTGGCTGGAGGAACACCTGGAGAACACACTGGTGGCTTTGGTACTCACTGCAGTGTGGCAGTTATCAGCACGGTCATTTCAAATGATTGTTGCTTCTCCTCCATCTGCAAAATGGGTACAAGCATATCTACCCCCTCCACTGCTCAATATTTGTGAAGCTGAAAATATAAAAGAAAGAAAGGAAAAGAAAAGAATGGAAGAGAAAGGATTTCTTCTCATCCTTGTCCTGATCATCATCCTTGCTATTAAACTCTTGCCCTGGAGGAGACAACGGGCCTTCCCCCTTGAGGCTCTAGGAAGTTTCCAGGTGGGGGTGGCATTTGTACCAGCCAGGAAGGGCCTGCATTCTAAGTGAAGCTCAGAAGTTGAGAAGAGCTTGCTGCTTCACAGGGTGTCCTACAAAGTCCTGGGAAGGTGTGGGGTCCGAGGGGCCTCTGGAGGGACCTCTGCTGAGGCACAAGTATTAAACCAGCAGGAGATGGGATAGGGGTGGGCACCTGGAAGGATAGGGACAGTTTTGGTGGAGTGTGGCCAGCCTCAAGTCCACTGAAGAGGGCCATGGTCCTACTGAGGAACTCCTGTTTCTGAGAGAGGGTCTGGGCACCTGCTGTCTGCACAGTACTGCAAGGCCAACCACAGTGTGGTGCCTGAAGTTTGTTTGTGTGTGACAAGTGGCTCTAGGGTCAGCCTGGTGCTTAAGCAGCACCCAAAAAGGCTGGTGATGCCCTGTTTCTGGGTGGTCTGGGGAGGCTGGCATGTGGATGGGTAGGCTGTGTGGGTAGGATCTGTCCTTGATCTAGCGGGCACCATCAGCCAGTTCTGTCAGATCAATCTAGACAGGAAGAAGGACTCTATCTCTGCTGGAGTCAGACACTCCCCCATTGCCTTTGGCCATCAGAGCATCGGCTGCTATGCTGTGGCCCCTACACTCAAACTGATGCCCTTTACAGGTTCTCAGGTTCTTGGCCTCTGACTTACACCATCAGCTCTCTGGGCCCGGGGCCTGTAGACTTGGCCTGAGGTATGCTGCCAACATGCTGGGGGCCTCAGCCTGCAGCTGGCTGGTCAGGCTGCTCTCCATCCATACCCACCCAGTCAGTTCCCCTGAGAAGCATGCCCATCTCTATCTATTCCAACTCGGCTACCTCTGTCTATCCTGCTAACTCAAGTTAGAGTTGGTACAAAACTAAAGAGCTTGGATTTGAAATCCCAAACTGGGGCACCAAGGGAGAGCACTTGACAAGTCTTCTCATACTGTGCATCAGATACTGAGCTTTGTGACCATTCCTGCCCATTCATAGAAGAGGAAGCTGAGGTCCAGAGAGGACCCTCACCACAGCCTTTCCCAGAAGGCCAAGGGGCTCACAGCTCAGAGGGAAATGGGTCTTAAAAGTAATTTGGGAAAATTAGCAATCACTGGGATGTTAATAAGTCTTTAAAATGACCTCATCCCAACCCAACACCAAACACATGTATATAGGCCAGTCTGTATGCCTCTGGGCCCCATAATAATGTTTACTCTGTTCCTATGAACATAAGCTAAGAAACAGAGACAGCCCCTTTGTTTCCTGACCATTTCTGGCTGCTTTGTGTGGCTAAGCGCTAGGGAGCATGGGGGCAAATAAAATGTTAGGGATCACTGCAAATTGTGCTCACATTTTTGTGTACACATTATGCGCTTTGGTGATGCTTGGAGTTTTCCATGAATGAGTGTTTTGAAGTAAGGACAAACCTAGGAGACGGAATGTCACAATGGTGTCACGGGCAACATAAACTGGACTTGAATTTCCTCACTGTGACTTGGAATGTGGTTTTCACACTTTCTGAGTGTATAGGGACAGAGTGTACGGTAAGTGGATGCCCACTGGATGGACCACTCAGAGCATATTTCAGGTGTTGGGACTTGGTCCCCAGTGTGATATTATGAGGTATTGGGACCTTTAAGAGGTGGAGCCTGCTTGGTGTGGGGGTGGGGTTGCTGGAGCACAATACCCATTTTAGATACAAGGCACATTGAAAAAAATGATAGAAGAATGTAGAGAGTGAGGCCAGTTATAAAGAGGAGGCTATGTTGGGTGAGGGCTTTGAAAGGGAAGGTCTAACCATCAGGACAAGGAGGTGAGGAGACATTCTGGGTGGAGGAGGCAGCATCTGGGAAAAAGATGTGGGCTGGGGATGTAGCTGGAGCATACCTGATTCCTCACACTCACCAAAACCTGTCTCCCTAAACCGAATCTGTGTGCTGACTGACAGTTGACAGGTGGGATGGAAAACGTCACTAGTGAAGGTGTGTGCAGTGACAGTGTGTACCAAGAAACCATATCAAGTAGAGTAGGATGTAGGATGTACCAGGAACTGAGAAAGGGGAGCACCAGGTAACTGTTAATATCATCCTTAAAAAAAATGGATGAAGGATCTCTGGTTTGATGTGACCATGCAGTGGAAGGAAACCAAAAGTTCCTATGGAGCCTGTCCTGGGATCAGATGAGAGGGTACAGACTTCTAGAGGTTGTCTAGACCCTGAAGCCCATCCCAGGCTTGTGAGGAGCTGTGCAGCCAGGAACTGGGCTTCTCTGAGTTGCAAAGATGCACACAGTACTCCCAAGGATGAATTCCCTTAGCCAGCCAGGGGGCTAACAATACAACCATAAAAAGTATCCCTCATCATGCTTGTCCAGCAGGGGCGACTAAAACCAGCAATGCCAAGGGTTCAGAATTAGAAGCCCAAGCACCAATAACAGAAACGACAGGAACTAGGTAGTGAAAGTTCTGAGTCTCAGAATACCACTGTGGAGGTTTATCACAACTTCTATCGTATAGATGGGGAAACTGAGGCACCGAGAGGTTAGTCCACTTGCCCAACATCCTAAGAGACAGTCATGATTAAAACCAGGCCATAGTTCTGTGGCCTGGGTGTGGTTTGTCCCCAAAGGCCACACCCCGAACGTGCGAGCACCATCCCATGGCTGGGGTCCCAGACTGAACAGAAAGGAGAATTCAGCAGAGCAGCAGCATGCACCTCTCTGCTTTCTGACTGCAGATGCAATGTGACCAGCTGCACCGCACTGCAACCACCACGCCTTTCCTTCCCCACCGTGGTGGACTGCGCACTTACAGTGTGAGCCAGGAGAAATCCTTCCTCCTTAAATTGCTTTTGCTAGGTGCATCTGGTCACATGGCTTGAACATTCAGGGTGGATCTTTCCATCTCAATGAATACAACCTAGAGACTCCCTCACATACTTGCCCAGAGGCTTGTCTTCTAAGTGATTCTAGGTCCTGTCAAGTTGGCAATCACCTGGACCACCTCAACAGGGCTAACTAAGCCTATGTGGACTTACGCCTTTGAACCTCAGAACTGTGAGCTAAATGCACTTTTTGTTTTGTTTTGTGGTTTTCGAGACAGGGTTTCTCTGTGTAGCTTTGGAGCCTGTCCTGGAACTCGCTCTGTAGACCAGGCTGGCCTCGAACTCACATAGATCTGTCTGCCTCTGCCTCCCGAGTGCTGGGATTAAAGGCATGCATCACCACCACCCGGCAAACTTTTCTTTATAGAGTACTCAGCCTCTAGGGTTCATCATAGTAACAGAAAACCAACTCATAAATATGGTGTCACTGTGACAGTCTGGAATTCAACCAATAAAGCAGGGGAAGCCACAGAAAACCTTGGCTTGGGATGGCAGGTTGAGGAACAGCATCTGAATGTTAGGGTTGGGGTGGCTTTGTCTCAGTAGTGACAGGTGGAGTCAGGGATGCTGAGGTATACTTCCAAGACTCATCTGGATAAATCACACATTCTCTCAACAATCCTTTGTGGCTCTGGGTATTAGATTGTGGGTGCTAGAATGGAGTTGAGGTCACTTAATTGGGTGGTCCCACAATGTGGCATTTCTGACCCTGGCCTCTTCAACATAATCCCTCCCTGGCTAAGCTCCTGACTTCCCCAGAGCCATCTTCGTCTCCTCTTCAAATTCCTTGGGCCCCCAAAGCACTGTGCCCTTGACGTCTGTGAGTTGAATGGTGGCCCTCTAAAGATCTGCCCATGTCCTGACCCTGGGGATCTGTGAGCCTGACTTTATGTGGCTCAATGACTACCACCCACACTGACTTACAACAATGGATATGATTCAGTTAAGACACTGGGTGAGCAGGTCCCAACTCAATGATGAGGTGAGACACACAAGCCTATGTGGATTATGTGAAGACAGGGGAGAGTTGATGTGGCCACAAGTCAAGGACTGCCTGGGCCACCAAAGCCAGAAGAGGAAGAGGTTCTCCCCTGGAGCCTCCAGAGGGAGCGGGGCCCTGCCCACACCTTAACTGTGGACTTTCGACCTCCAGAGCTGTGAACACCTTTCTGATTTTTTAAGAGTTGCTAGTTTGTGGGTCATGTGTTCCAGGAGCCACAGGAAGCGAATATGCTGCCTCTGCACTCTTTCCTACCTGGACTTAGTTCCTCCCCTGAGCATGTGCCCTGTTCTGATTCTGTCATTGCCCTGGTGGGAGCTGATGCTTTGTCCAGGGAGGGGGGCAGTGTATCTTATGCACTTTGCATTTCCTGTGCCCTTCATGGGGTCCAGATATAAGCAAAGGAAACCACACAGAAGGAAAGAGCAATGCCCAGGCCAGCAAGCCACAGCATGACTGTAGCTGTCTCTGCGATAGCCTCCATAGTCTTGGAGGGAGAGGGTGGACCAACCTTATTGCTCCTTGCATGTATTCTGACTCCAGAGCGAGTAGGCTAGTGCTGGGATCTGAAAACAGCTGAGATGGTGATAAAGCCTCTCTCTTGCACAAACCAGGCAGCCTGACTGGCAGGTCCCCTGATGTCTGCAGGCTGGTGCCTGGGTGGTTTCTAACTCCATTCTCTGCTGCCAATAGGGCAACCTGATGTCATATAGGTACCTTGAAGGCCCTTCCCTCTGCCCGGCAAGGCGCCTTAGAAGGAACTCTGGGCTCTGGCCAGGCTAATCTGCTTTGACTCAAAGGCAGCCTGAACCTTACCCGAAGCCCGGACAGGGAAGCCCTGGCAGCACCCCCACTCCCATTCCCGCTTTAACGAAGGGGCCCTCCCGGAGTTTGGAACCTGGCTGTTCCTGACCTATAGGTTTCTGTTATTCCTCAGGGTCCTCTGGGGGATTTTTAGACCCCAGGTAACAACCATGGGGACAGTTAAGTTCTCAGGGCAACAGAACGGTGGTAGCGGGTAGTGGGGTACTGCTCCTCCGGTACCCGCAGCCCTACTCCTTTTGGAGATTCGCTCCCATATCCAAGTTTAGTTTCTTTCCCTGCGTCCTGCAAGCAAGGCTGGCTAGAGATCTGTAACGTGCAGTGGCCTTCATCTGGGTAGCTGCGACAGCTGCCTGGGGCACCGGTCAGGCTAGAACCCGGTTCTTCCTTCTGGGTCTCTGTATTATCCAGGAGAGCTGCGGCTGCGGTGGGGAGATCCTTGCCTTCCTTTCCGCCCTGACCGCAGACAGCTTTGGCTAGCCTGCCTCTCCTGGTGGCACCTTAAGCTCTGAACACCTGTCCTCCTGTCCTCACATCCCAGGCAGGCATCCCTAGCCACAGGACAGCACTACCTCACATCCCGAAACCTCCCTCTTTTTTATAGAGACACGCCCTCATTTTTCATCCCTCTCCCACCCAGCCTCACACTAAGAGCCACCTAGGTCTGTCATCCACACTGTCCTCCGAAAACCTTCGTCATCCTTCAGGACCCTCAAATCTGCTCGGTGGTGGGCCGGAACCTCTTTCCCTCCCTTTGGGGCTCGCTGGCTTCCCAGCATCTTCCCCCTCCCTTCCCTTCCTCCCTCCCGACAGCCCCGAGCTCGACCACCGCCCCAGGGTTGCGCAGCCCGCCAGGGTATCCCCCAGCCCGGCATCGGGAGCCTCAGGTTCTCCTTCCCCGGGTCTGGTCGCGCGCGGGGTCCCCGGGGGACCCCCCCCCCCCCCCCCCCCCCGCCACCGCAGCCGCGTGCTCCTTTGTGCGGCCGATCAGCGCGCGGGCGGCGCTGCGTCAAGGCGGAGGCGCATCGGCGCGGCCCCACGCGCACTCCCGCGCGCGGCCCCCGGGAGCGGCAGGAAGGAGGCGGCGCGCGGAGGCGGGAGGCGCAGAACCCAATCGCTGATCCCCCGGCCGCGGCGCCGCCTCCGCCATTGCTGCACGCGAGAGCGGGCGACGCGGAGCCTCGGAGCGCGCTCGGAGCCCAGACTTGCCGGAGCCGGGCGTGGGGTGAGTGCGGGTGGGGAGCGGGGCGGGCGGCCGAGCATCTCTCACGTTGAGGGCCTCCTCGGGAGACGCGCAGGAAGCCAGCGCCGCGGGACTGGGGACGCGTCCGGAAAGGCTGGGCACGGGTGGCGTCCCCTAGCCTGGCTGTGCTGAGCCCTGCCCTCTGCGGGATGGGAGTCTAGAAATGCCCATCAGTACACAGCCTGGAGACCCTGATCGGCTGCGACCGCCGCGTCCCTGCCACCTCTCTCGGGAGACCAGGCGGCGGGGACAGCGGACGCAGGGACAGCGGACGCAGGGACAGCGGGTGGGTGTGCGGAGTCCTCCTGTCTGTGCCCCGCCCCGCCCCTGCTGCCGCTCGCCCTGACCCCCACCCGGCCCTCCCTCCTCAGGCCGCAGCCTCCTGTCTTTCGCAACCATGGTGAAGTTGGGCAACAATTTCGCAGAGAAGGGCACCAAGCAGCCACTGCTGGAGGATGGCTTCGACACCATTCCCCTGATGACGCCCCTCGATGTCAACCAGCTGCAGTTCCCACCCCCGGATAAGGTATGAGCTCCCGACATTCCCGCGCTGCTGGGTGTGCACCCCTAAATCTTCGACTGCAACCGAAACAAAAGAAACGCCTTGTGCGTTGGGGGTGAGAGATGGGGGCGGGCTCAGCCTAGAGGAGGAAGACAGGGCAAGCACAATGTACTCTCGCGATTCTGGGCTGGGTGATGCTGGAGACCCCCTGCCTTAGATGACACCTTCGTCTTGGCAAGATTCCTTAGTGGAAGGTCCCCTCTTGATTTTGGGGGAGTCTTATGAGGAGCGATGCTTGTTGGTACAGGAGTCTGGGGTGAGCCCAGGGAGCAGGTCCTTGTGCCTTTTGAGGTGGTACGGGTTCAGCTCCAATTGCCTTACTGTGTGTGTGCTCAGGAATAGAGCCTCTTTCTTTGTTCCTTTTGTGAAATCCCCAGATCTGAGCTCCGGCTCACCAGTACTAGTGGAACCAGGACCATCTTTACCGTGATGCATTTTTTTTTTTTTGACTTAAAGACTCCCCTCTTGAGTACTACATCCAGTGGGGTATCATTGGTCCATAAATATATTTTCAAGCCATAACATTTAAAAGCAAATTCTATCCTTAAAGTAGAAGGTAGCATTGCAACACTCTAATGTAAAACCACACGCCCTGCATCTACAGTCCCTACACACAAAGGAGCTTGCTCACTATTCCCACATGCTTTTACATTTATTGTCTTAGTTCGTTCTGAGAAAGAGGCTCTGACTCCCAGCTCTGCATTCACTGGGCAGTAGTAGAATGGGTTGTAGGAAGGATCTGCAGTGGGTCTTCTTTCACCCCCAAACTTAGCTTCCCAAAGTGGTTTTGTTCCCTTAATTCTATTGTCTGTTTTTTTTGGGGTGTGTGTGTGTGTGTGTGTGTGTGTGTGTGACATGGGAGCAGGGAAGGGACTGGTTGCAGGTGTTTTCATTTAAGAAGGGGAGATCAGCTGGTCATAGCTGTGCACCCCACACCACAGCTGTTGGCCCAGGCTGGCCTTCATAGGATGAGCAGGGCTGTTGAGTCTTTGGCCCATGGTGGGTGTCAGGACTCGGTCCCGAGTACCCCTACCCCTCCTGCCTTGATACACCCAGCCAAGGAGCTATGTGTCCTGAAGCGGCACCTCTATCAGGTGATTACCTCTACTTGGTCCAAGCCTCTTCTTTTGTCCTTAATATGTTCCATTCCAGTATTGCCTGGCATGGTCGGCCACAAGGAGGAGGGCTTCAGGCAGGTCCCACATTCTGCCAACTAGTCCTGTTGCTCAGGGTTAGGCTAGGTGGCTCTGTAAGGTACTGAGTCACTCTACTCTTGGGGTAACTGATGAGGATGCTCCAGAAAAAGGGTATTCCTGTGGGAACAGGTCCTTGAGTTAGAAGGCTTCCAAAGTCACATCGAAGAAGACAGATTCTCAGAGTTCACCAAATGCACCCAAGGTCATTGTGCTGAAGGTCACTGGCCTCTGGGGTAGGGAAGTTTCTAGCCTTGTTACTTATTCCACTCTGCTTCTAGTTGGACACCTCTCACACTTGACAAGATTCAGGGAGGTGGGGGATGTGACTTCTGAGTGCCAGAAAATGCACTAGTGCCAAGGGCTGCCAGTCACATCAGGAGCAGCCTTGCCTGACATTCCTTAGGAACACTTGCCGTACCTGGCACTGTTCCGTACACTTCCTAGGCTGAACTTCAACATGCCCACATTGCTGCAAGGCAACCTCCACCATTGCCCTCATCTGACGAGACCTAGCAAAGAAGGCCTACAGAGTTTTAAAGAACCTGTCCAAGGTCACCTGTCAGTTAGTGGTAGATGCAGATTGAATTCAGGTGGCCTAGATGTCCTCACCCTCACAGTTCTGGATGATACAGGCCTTCTGCCCTCCAGGTTATGGATAAGACACAAAGAAGCCTTCCGTATTCATGGTCAGGGGAAGTGGCCCCAAATGTATGCTCAAGGTCACAAGGCTACATGGGTGCAGCTGGGATGTGAGGATGGCAGGGCGGTGCTCAGTGCTGCCTTGGGAAGGTGATGCCTTCAGGGGTGCATACCCCTCTATCTACTGCAGGAGAATGGCATGCCAGGAGTGAAGCCTGACAGCACACACTGAAGCTCAGGGCTCTCTGGCTCAATGCCAGGCATTGGCCCCTTTCTCCCCTATAACCTCTGGAGGCTGGCTCCACAGGTCAGGGCTGGAATGGAGAATTCTCTAGTCATTTGCCTGGGGCCTGTCCAGAGTCACTCAGTCCCACTGTCAGGGCAAGTGGGTGTCTTCCAAACCATGGAAACAACAAAGGACATACTCCCTCCAGGAGAAGTGTATGGGGAGGGGGTTCTCTCCTGTCCCATAGCCACTACTGGACACCTGCTCTGGGGAGAGTTTGGGGATCAGAGGTGAGTAACTCCTTGACCTCACTCTCCCTATTCAAGGGAATCAGAGAGGCAATGGAGCCCTGACAGAAGCAGAGCTGGGGAGGCCAAGAGAGGAATGTCCCTATAGGGTGCAGCATGGGGTCCCAGGTAGGTGTGAAGTTGGCAGGGCTTCAGGGAAGTTTGTACAGGGCAGATGTTTCCAGATTCACATGGTGGGGGGGGGGGGACCCTTCAGCGCTGTGCAGTCTAAGAGGCTTCCCAGAGCAGTTTATTCCCAGGCCCTAGCTCTTAGGTGCTACTCAGTTGTGTTCAGGTCTTCTCCAGTAACACATATGTCCAGCAGGTGGGCAGCACAGAAAAGCCAGTAGGAAAGAAGAGGTGTCCTCCCCACTCTCTGGACCAGGGTTCTGCTGTAATGGGTATCCGAGTGGTCTGCCAGCCATTAGTCCCATGGCCTTGGCCGGTGAACATCACTTCTCTGTTCCCCGGTTCTGCATTTGTCCTGGGATTGCTCTAGGACCATGGATAGGCAATGTATCTGAAAGGGCCTGCATGGAGAGTTCTCAGTGGAAGCTGCTCTCACTGCCTGGAGGAATGGTGGGTATCTTTGAACTTGTTTTTTTTTTTGTTTGTTTGTTTGTTTTGTTTCATTTTGTTTTTTTGAGATAGGGTTTCTCTGTGTAGCTTTGCGCCTTTCCTGGAACTTTACTCTGTAGACCAGGCTGGCCTCGAACTCACAGAGATCCGCCTGGCTCTGCCTCCCGAGTGCTGGGATTAAAGGCGTGGGCCACCACCGCCCGGCTTTGAACTTGACAGTCCCAGGTTCACCTGCCTAGGGCAGATGTGTCTGAGCACATCAGGCTCATCACTAACCATGTGCCTCTCTGTTTCCTGGCTAAGGTTGTTGTGAAAACTAAAACTGAGTATGAACCTGACCGCAAGAAAGGGAAAGCGCGTCCTCCCAAGATAGCGGAGTTCACCGTCAGCATCACCGAGGGTGTCACCGAGAGGTTTAAGGTGAGTGGTCGCAGGCTGAGCTGCCGTCTTTAGGTCAGGAGGCATCTGCCAGGCTGCGGAGAGGTCTTTTTAGAGGGACAGGAACAGATGCGATTCCACTTATCCAGGCCGTGAAAGCCCAACTGCTTCTAGCTCCCAACCTGGAGGCTCTCTGGGTAGGTTTTTTTTTTTTTCCTTCCTTCCCTCCTTCCTTTTTTTTTTTTTTAAAGAATTTTCCTTTTTCTTTGCTTCATCCTCCAAAATAATCATATATCATTTATTTTTATAACAGGGAAAAACCACCCATGAACTTCCCTTTAGGCAAAGGCAATAAATGTGAGCAAACATTTGCCAAACATCAAAAGATTCGCCTCACAGTTTCAGGAAGGAAGCAGAAGGCCTGAGGTACTATACCCATCCAGGCAGAGCTTTGTGTCATGCCCCTTGACCCTCAGTGCCTATGCAAGCTCCTCTAAGGGCTGATGCCTGAACAGGGTACTCCTCTCCTACATCCCATCTCATGAGGGTAGAGAGGGGACTGCAGACTCATTGGTCCCAGCTCTCTTGGTGGAGCTGTGACCAGAGTTTGGATGCAAAGCCCATGTGTTCAACTTCCAATCCTTCTTTACTTCCTGTTACCTCTGGTGATGGCTTCGGAAAAGGGTGAAATTCCAGTGAGCCCTGGTGGGAGGAGCCTTCCTCACAGCAAGGGTGTGTGTCCTCTAAAGTGGTATCTGCTCAGGGGTAAGCTGGGATGTTGGTATTCTTGAAACCTCACTCTTTAGGAAAGATGTAGGAGAAAATAAAATGGTGACCATCGCCCAGATTCAAATGGGGTTAGTTGGAAGACATCCTCAGACCTTGAATAGTGGCCCTGTATGTATGGATGATCATTTTCACAGAGATATATGAGCAATCTATTCATGGGTGTGGGGGCACATACTCACCCACTCTCAGCACATTGCAGAGCATCTGTATTATCTCCTGCTTAATTCTTGGGTGATAGTGGGAACTACAGAAGATGGACTTGGGAACCAACCCCAGTTCATAGCTGCAAGGGAATCCAGAAGAGCAGAGTGTCTTCATGGAGTATTGAGTACAAATCTCTTCTGCTTCCTGTTGCTTCTCACTGCTGTCCAAGTCTGCCTGGTACAGTGGGTTCCATGGATGTCACTATCCTCTGTGCCCCTGGTGTATGCTTGTAGTAGCTCATTTGAACCTCCCAGCCTCCTTCCTCCTTGCTAGTAACAGGTACTGCTTTCCAAATAGGGGTCTGCAGTGAAAAGGTACAGAAGTCTGTGTCTGCATTTCTGTGGGTATGGAAGGGTGTCAGGCATGCCGAGCTGCTTTTCCTGGCTCAGGGGTTGACTGTTAACATGATTGAGGTTCGTGGCCAGTATTAAGACGGATTAACGTGAGGTCAGCATCTCTGTTCCACTCTGGGATCAGCATGGTTGTCCTCTGTTGCCATTCTTGGCCCATCAGCATCATGGGCACTTGAGATCAGGTGCAGGATCAGACGTGAATGTCAGAGCAACACTGTCTGAATGTCATCTTGCCTGAGCATGCCCTGGTTTCTCATGTCTGATTGGATGTTTGTCCCCATCACCAGCTTAGGTCAGTGAGTAGTGTGGTACCCAAATATCTTCTCCATCTGTTGAATGTGTCTGTGTGTCAGGCTCTGTCCCCTCTGGTGTTCTTGGTTTGTGTTTTTCTCACATGCTCACCTGAGGCAGGTCCCTAGATCCCTTGCCTAAGGCACAGGTGACGCACATTTGGCCCCAGGGCCCTAGGCCGTCATGGCTGGGCCTCTGTGCGGTTACCTGGTTTCTGTTGCCCAGAACCGTGGGGCTCAGAAGACCCAGGAAGACCTCAGACAATCTCTACGCTCCCAGTGGGCAGGCTGCGGGTGCCAGGAGGCTTGCTTCACCTCTCTTGCTGTCTCTGGGTGTCTGGGAAGGTATTGGACACAGTGGGGGCCCACTAGGGGCTTGCTCTACACTGCAGTATTGCCTGGTCTCACACACAGCTGTCAGGGTTTCCCTAAGCCTAGCTTCTGTGCCTCCTTTAGGACTTACCCCCAGGATGGCTAGGATTCCCCTCATCTCTCATTCTAAAACCAGTACCTGAACGCCCATGACCTGAGCTCCAGCCCCAGGCAGGAATCTATCCCCCTCTCTCCTTCCCTACTGAGGATCCCAGAGATGCACTTACCCCAAGTTCCTGTTGCCCTCTACCAGGAGGTGGTACTTCCAGAAGCAAGCTTTGTATCTTGAGTCCACATACGCTTCAGGAAGTAGGATGCTATCATAGTTCTCTCCGTGTTAGTTGGGGAGACTGAAACAGAGCTTGGGCTCAGGAAGCCTGCTCTTGGGTTGTGGCGTTAGAGGCCACAGTTTTACAACAGATGTCTCCCCACACCCCTTTTCTCTGTTGACTCAAACCCTGTTCCAGAACTACCACTGCTGCCTTGTACCCCACAGAACCCAGGTCCCTTTCCTACTCCAGCAGCCGAGCCAGATGATACCCCTGACAGTGTCTTTTTTTCCTCTTAAGTCTTGCTTCTGTGTCCGTCTAGCCCCACCCCCTAGCTGTCCCCTTTTAAGAAGCTGGGCTAGCCTACACCTCTCTCTGGGCATGGGCCCTGTGATCTCTGCTATCCCAAGCAGGTACTGAAGAGTGGTCTCAGGAAGCAAAGGCCCCTTGACCTGGCTCGTGTCTTTGAAAAGGAAACCAGGCCACAGGAGCCCCCTGAGACATGAATATTGGCTAAAAATGAAGGTGTAGGGCTTGTGCGCAGACAGCATTTAGGAGCAGCCATGGCAGCACTGCCGGAGTCCTCGATACCATCGCTCTGGCGCTTACTGCACTCAGTAAGAACGGGCTAAGTAAATGAGTGACTCATCCATCATTCTGGTGGACTCCTGTGGAGGGGGCTTGGCACAGTTTCCACAGGGTGTCCCTGTGGGCTCCTTAACAGCAGGCCGCTCTCCTGAACTAGCCTTCTTACTGGGTCAGGGCTGAGTATGTGCTCACTTGACAGTTGTCATAGGGTCAGCAGATGACCAGCTAGAGGCCTCAGTCAGGAAATGGCAGAAGCAGGGTAGGATCGCTAGGAGAGCAGCCTCCTGGGGCACTGAGGCGGACTCAGAGGGATGACCCATGTTCTAAGGGTGTCCCTTGCATTTGTCAGCTCTGAGCTGCTTCAGAACCAGAAAATGTTAGTTCCACAGGGTTCCACCCAGGTGACAGGCATTTTAGCCAGCTCTGCAGTTGGATCGATGTCTCCTGAGGTTCTACGCTTTTCTTCTTGGTGCACGGTCTGGCACAACAGCAGAGACATTTGAAGGGCTCGAGCCCTTTGGAAATGCTGAGAGTGTCTACCCTTCTGGAAAGTTCTCTTGGCCTCTAAGATTTAATGACAGTTTCTGCGTTCGTGAGTGCACACATACAATGTGGCTGTTGTGCAGGGCATCAGCTGGTTAAAGGTTTGGGGTCGTTTCTGAACATGGGGGTTTAGGGGAAAGAACAGGATGTCTGGAATCAGGGACCCACCCCCTGACCCTCCCACCAGGGATTAGTCACAGTGGTGGCAGGAACAGTACACTGTTCTGATGGTGATTCGGTTCTTTTCCTCTACATGTGTATAAATCCGGGGAAGGAGATCCTACCACAACAGATGAGTTTTGTGCACCCATGAGCCTCTTTGTTCTTTATCTGTATTGTTAAGGTGTGCCCATCTCTCTTAACTTTGGAGCGCACCCTTGAAAGCAAGTGTCTTTTTGGATATTACATTGTGGTTATCACTGGAGGATTAATCTCTTGGCTGCAAGGTTGCTAGGTTGGTTGCTAGGTAACAGCTGGTGGTGGGGGGAAGGAGGGGCTTTGTAAGGTTGCTACACAGGGATAGCAGGATGAATCACCGCTGTGGCAGCCAAAAGCCTAGGCTTCCAGTGAGGCTTGAGTCAACGGGGAGAGCAGCCATTTCATTAATCGGAGGTGTTTTTACACCGAGAGTAAGTGCAGACTAGGATGTTGCTCAAGTGAACTAAACCTAAACATTAAACCAAACCAAACCAAAACCCTGTGCTTTCCCACTTGTGCGGGCAGTGTGTAATGGGCTGCTGGGTCTGCTTCTTAATGTCCTGGAAGATGGATGCTCCACAGTGAGGCAGGCTCAGGGAGGGCTCTGCCAGCATTCTCTTGGGCTCTTTATGCTTTGTGGCTTCAGGATGAAGAGGGCTGCCTGAGGTCACACACACCCTCCAGTTACGGGTTTTGTGATGGAGCCACACCCCTCTCTGGTACCACCACCCCTCTAGCCTTGAGAAGTTCTAAGGCCAGCCTTGCACATGACCACCTTTCAAGGTCAGGGTATCTTAGGAGAGGCCACTTAAGGATGGTCCTCCAAGCTGGCAGTCGATGCCGCGGTGGAGGTGTCCCTTGGCAGGCTGTTGCAAATGATGCTGTGGGTGGTTTGTTTCCTTCTCTCGAATCCTTAATGACCTTGAGCTTCCTGTGCGCCTGCTTTCCACATTCTCTAATAATCCCCATGTCAGGTTCTAAGTCACACTTATTAACTGTTTATAAACGGCGATGCAATTTTCCTACATCCAGTAGAGAGTGTGTGTGGGGGTCTTCGTTCATGGTGGTGACAGAGACCGTAGAAACTTGTTTAAATACCCTGATGACCTGCAGCTGGGACCACCCACGTCTGCAGCTGTGGAACCTGCAGATTCTGGGTCCAGCTATGGAGTGAGGGCTTCATCCTGGCTCAGGTAAAACATAGGCTGAATCACCTTGGGGTATATGTCTGTGTTCTCGTCCGTGTAGTACCTAAAATATTTAGCTCTGTAAACACTTGGAGGTTTCAGGATTCAGTCTCTGATTTTTTTTCCCTTCCCTGTACTGCATTAGTCAGCAAAAGGCTCCTTTCCTTTCCCCTCCCTGAGGGATGGAGGACCGAGACTGTAAGTGCCATCGACCTGCTCGGCCTGGGCCCTTCGTGAGCCTTGTTTTTCTTGCCCTTGGTGGCAGCATCAGACCACTAGCCTTACTATTCTCATTAAGGAGTAGCCCCAAGGTCAGTCTGTTAACGGATGAAGACAGGACTCAGGCCCACATCCTGGACACTGACCCTGTTGGTGTGATTAGGAGTGGCGCTCCTGCTGTACTTGGTGGGGATCCTGCTGGTTCCTGCCTAGAGGGAAGTGCTGGGAGAAGAGGGTGCCTTGACAGTTGGATGACAATAACCCATACATAAACTGTGACACTAAACTGTGAAAGGCTAAGTGGGCACTGAACAGTAATAGACAACCAAGCTCCATCTAAGCACCAAGGATGCCCCTTTCCTGCTTCACTGGGGTCAACCTGAGCCCCCTCTCCTCTTCATCTTCACTGGGGTGACCCTGAGCCCCCTCCCCTCACTGGGTCACACTCTATGAGTCTGCCCAAGCCAGAGCAGCCCTGGGCAGGAGGTCCCAGGATCTGAGGAGAGTTTTTTTGGAAAGGTACAGACTGTGTCCCTGGGTGAGACTGGGGAGGAGAGGGGGCTCAGGGTGACTCAATTGAACAGGAAAAGGGGCATCCTTGGTGCTTAGACCAAACTCAGACTCTTGCCTCCCTCCTCTGGTCCATTAAAAATAGTGGTAAAATACATACACAAAACTCACCATTTCAAAGTACAGTTTAGTGACATTAAACAGTCAGCAAGTTGCCAACTGTCATACTGTCTAGAACATTTTATTATCTCAGAGGCTGACCCAGACACATCACACAGTGAGTGCCCCACCCCCCAAGGTCCCCAGCAGCCTCTGATCTATTTTCTGCCCCTTTAGATGTCTGTCTTCTGGACATATCACAGAACAGATACACAGATACATGGTGCAGCCTTTCATATCTGACTTTTGCTCAGCATCACATTGTCAACATTCATTTGTTGTAGCATGTATCAGCACTTTGTTCCTTTTGAGGGCCAAGTAATATTCTGTTGTATGGACATACCACATTTTTTTTCTCCACTCAGCCCTTTTTGGACTCCATCTTTTGGCAACTGGGCAGTGTTTCTTTGCATAAACCTTTGTTTGAAGACCTGTTTTTCTTTTCTGTAGGTAAACACACAAGAGTAGGATTGCTGGTTGCCATGGTAATTTTTATATTTTATGTGTTGTAGAACTGCCATTGCTTCCTATATTAGGGCCACCATTTTTCAAGCAGCAGTGACCGGGTTCCAGTGTTGCCTCTGCATTGCCAGCACTTGGTACAGCCATTACAGTGGGCGTGACATGGCTTCTCCTTGTGATATATGTTGCATTTCCCTGATGCTTGGCAACACTGACCTGTTTCCTGGGATCTTGCCACACCAAGGACTGGTCTAGACTCCAACTCCAGTCAGCTGGTTCATGTTTCCACTCCTTCCAGGTCATGATGCTGCAGCCACCATGTTTCTGATACCGCAGTCCTCACTGCTCTTCACCTCCCTTTTCTCACCTCCCAATGAACTCTATCCCTTGGGACCGATGCTCCTCCAGGAGGTCTCCAGAGTAATCAGAGCCGCCTCTGTGTCCTGCCTCTCCTGTGGCACTTCTTACTTGACTGTTCTAAGTGACACCAGGGTGATGCAGTGGAACTGTATGGCTGCTCAGCCAACTCTTGGGATGGACACTTTGGGTAGCTAATGTCAGATCCCCTGAGAAGGTTCCTCATGACTTGGGATTCCTAAGATGGGAGAAAGTAGGACTTTCTGAGTTTGAGGCACTTTGGTCTCAACGGGCCCCTTCATAAAGGAGATGAGAAAAGAAAATGGTGACAAGCTTGGTCTAAAGACAAGTCTAGTCAGTCTGTTCTACTCTCCTTGTTACGTTTTCCCTCCGATTTGACACACATTTGTCTGATTTGAAAACCACAGCAGTAGGTGGGCTTCTCGGCAAGGTCTGCAATTCCAGTCAAGTGTGAGGCTGAGGCAGGAGGACTGCCATTTCATGGCCAGCCTGGGCAACTTAATGAGGCCTTGTCTCAAAATAAAAAACGGGCCCAAGCACTGTATCCCCCGTGTCTGGTAGAGAAATTGGCCCAGAAGGCAGCTCTTTGTAAGTCAACTCGTTTCTGATCAGGGGACTCTCTAGGTTTTGTCCCTGGTTCCAGAGAAGGGTGGGAGTCACCCTGTCTGGAAGCCTGTGGCTCTCTAGGCCTCCCCAGGTCACGAAGGGAAAAGCAACCCTGGGTACAGCTCCATCCTGTGTGAGAACATTTATTTAATAAAACCAAAATGCCAGTACCCTTGCAAGCCATGTTCATGCTGTGTCAGCTGAGTGGACAGTTCTTGGGTTTGCTCTAGGTGCCAGAGGCCTGCTTAGTAAGTACTCATTTGGAGTCAGGCTGTGTGCCAGCCTGCCCTGAGGTGGGGCTCCAGGGCATCTGTGTGCCAGCCTGCCCTGAGGTGGGGCTCCAGGGCATCTGTGTGCCAGCCTGCCCTGAGGTGGGGCTCCAGGGCATCTGTGTGCCAGCCTGCCCTGAGGTGGGGCTCCAGGGCATCTGTGTGCCAGCCTGCCCTGAGGTGGGGCTCCAGGGCATCTGTGTGCCAGCCTGCCCTGTGGAGGGGCTCCAGGGCATCTGTGTGCCAGCCTGCCCTGAGGTGGGGCTCCAGGGCATCTGTGTGCCAGCCTGCCCTGAGGTGGGGCTCCAGGGCATCTGTTCCTTGCCTGCTTCTGCACCTTCACTTACTTCCTGGCTCGAGGTGCCTCTCCCCACATCCCAGTCTCTGTTTTCGGTCCCCGAGTCACCCTGACTCTCTTAAGAGGACATCCCTGAGTGTCATTCGTGAGTCACATCCACCTTTTTCTTGAGACCAGGTTTCATTCTGACCTGGAAATCACTGGTTATACTTTGTTGGGTGGTTATATCCTCCTGTCTATCTCCACAGTACTGGTTGTCCTCTGGCCTCCACACACACAATAAAGAACCAACAACTAGATCTCCAGTGCTGTTTCAGTAACACAAGTTGGACTGAGAACCTTGGAACTTACCAAGGCTCTTGAGATAGCAAAATGAGAAGACACAGCCTGAAGTCTGGGGTACCTGCAGAGGAAGTGGGGGGGGGGGGAACTCTCTTCAAGGGAGGTGAGCCAGGCCTGTGCTCCTTAACACAAGTCCTGTGGCTGCCCCAACAAGGCACCACAAAGGAGGGGAACCCCAGAGGCATGTTCTCAGGTTTCTGGAGGCAAAGGAAGTCTGAAGTTGAAGTGTCTGTGGGCCATGCTGCCTCTGAAGTCCTGTTGTGTTGTGGAGTTATGCCATCGCTGGGGCCGCGTGGCTAGAGAGGCATTCATTATTCCAGCCCGTCTGCATGTGGTGTCTGCTAGTGTGTGTCTCTGCCTCATTTTCTTTTCTTGTAAGGACACTGGTCAGACTTGACAAGCGCCCATGCTAATGACCTCACCTTAAGACAACCCACATGCAAAGGCTTGAACTTCTGATCCTCCTGAAGTGCCTGGGTTACAGGTGTGCAGCACCTCCAGAGCACAGCCCTGTGGGCAGGGATGGTGCGAGAAGAGGCATGTGGCTGGATCCCTGCCAGGCAGTGTTTCTGGGTGAGGTGGCCTGGGTTGAGATCCTGCTCTGCCATCTGTGGGACCCCGAGAAAGCCAAGGAATGGACAGTGGTTCTAAGAGCAGTAATGAGTCTCACTCCCTTGGTGTTCAGTGTTTAGAAGGTTGTCACTCCTGGACCCTCCCACCAGCTCTGGCAGTGGCCTCTCTGGACCTAGCACTGCCAGAGAAGGTGGCTGTCACTGGACATCCTGGATGATACCCCTTCTTTTTCCTACACGTTAGCTCCCTTCTTCATCAAGAGCCACACTCAGTTCCCAGGGCCAGATGTTTATGTGCTTTCTATCTGCTGTAGCTGCCAACAGACTCTCGCCAATGTCACCACTCCCCATGGGTGCCTTGAGCCCTGAGACTGAGACCGCATGGTTCACCGTGTCTGCCCCTGTAGCACGCATGAGCTCTATGCACAACACAGGTTCTTCAGATGGATTGGTGGCAGCGTTAGTGATGGGTCACCTAAGCAGAATAAAGTGGAGCAGAAAGATCCAGAGATGGGGGACAGTTCCTGGCTGCTGGGGTGGGCGGTAGGAAGCCAGCAGTGACTCCCATACTGGTGCCCATGGTACCTGGGCCACATGCTGGCTCCTAGGGTCTGTCCAGGGATCCTGAACCATTCCCATGCTTCTCCACCTCACTCCTCTCTCACCTCATGACATGCTTTTGCCCCTTCCATATTCCCCAACAGCCAGGCAGACATCTCCAGGCCCAAATCTAGCAACATCTTGTGGTGTTTGACCTCTGTTACTTGTACATCTGTGAGCCACGTCTCACCTACACTATCGTAGCTTTGTGCCTACCTAGTGCTGGGCATTCTAATGAGCCGCTTATGCCCTAAGGAAACCCAAACGTAAGTCTCTGTCCTCAGAACACTATAGAGGGCAGAGGTTGAGGACAGAGCTCCTGTTTCTCTTATGTGGTTTCAACATGAGGGTAGCCTGGGGTCCGAGTGACAGTGTCCTCGCACTGAGACCGGTGCCCAGAGAGATCTGTGGAGCAGCTGTTCCCTAGATGACAGGTGCTCAGCTCTGTAAGTCGGGGCCCTGAATGCAGCCCAGCTCCACTTCTCTGTCAAGTGTCCAAGTTGCCTGGGAGCCATGTGGCCATTAGCGAGGCCTTCTTGTGTCTGTGCACAGAGCTTTCCACCTGTCTGTCACCTGTTCCGCAGCCCCATCGTGTCCTCTGCCTCTTCCCACAGGTCTCTGTGCTGGTTCTCTTTGCCCTGGCCTTCCTCACCTGTGTCGTCTTCCTGGTCGTCTACAAGGTGTACAAGTATGACCGCTCCTGCCCTGATGGGTTTGTCTTGAAGGTAAGGCCTTAGCCCCCTGGGGGTGCCTTGGGCCCCCTTCCCTCCACAATCCTAGGGCCCTATAGCAGTAGGGCCTTGGCTGTGTACTGCAGTGGGAGGGTCCTCACTGAAGGCCCTGCCTGGGCAGCCAGGCAAGGAGGCTGAAGGCACCAGAGGGTCACTGTGAAGAGAACCCCTGGCTTATCCCTGGGGAAGAGTCCCCTTGGTGCAGAAGTGCCAGCTGATACTTCCCTCCAGGACCTGGTGGGGGTGGAAGACAGTGATCAAGAGAAAGGCCGTGCCCCAAGCCACACAAAGGGGCCCTCCTGCCTACAGGCTGCTCTTGGGCTCTCCTGCGGGTTCCACCGCAGGGGCCATGTTGGCATCTGGACTTTATGTGCACATGGAAATGTTCTCTCCGCTTCTGTGCCTCCTTCCCACGAGCCTGCTGTTGGCACCGATGCATTTACACCACAGGACGGAGGACCAGAGGACCGAGGAAGCGAAACCGAGGGAGGGAAGATGGGGTGGAGGCAGGAGATGGAGCAGAGCAGAGGTGTGGCCCACTCGCTCCGGGTTTCCATGGCCCCTCACTCGTGTCTGGGTCTGCGCTTTCCAGCTGATGGAAACTGGTCCTGGGCAGGATTTGGCACTGTTGAAGGGGAGATAGAGCAGGCACTGAATGTGTGTGCTAGCCCAAATGGCTCGTGGATCTTTGCTGGCTGGCTGGGTCTGGGTTTTGCTGAGGCAAAACTTCAGTTCCCTGGCAGAGCAAGTTAGAAGAGCTGGGAGTTCACATACCCCAGCCAGGACCTCCTCCTCCTCCATTTACACCACGAGGTCCTTCAGGGCTTCTGACTTTCAGCCCTTCCCTCCTCCTGCAGCGATTGTGGGTACCTGCCACCGTAGACAACTCTGGTTGCTCAGGGTGCTAGGCTACAGTCAGGAGCAACCGATGCAAGGACCGCTTCCTGAAGCCCTTCTGGTTCAAGAAACATGAGGCAGGCAGGCATGTACATACTGAGTGAGGAGGACTTGGCATGGAGTATGCGGGTCTGCCCTTTCTAGAAGGTGGTCCACACTGGGGCAGCTTCTGGAGCAAGCATGGGGCAGAGTAGGAGACGGAGTGCTGAGAGTAGCAGGCAGACTGGGGTGTGCTTGGTGGGAGGGTGGCCCAGGTACAGCCAGGTCGTACACTGCTCAGCACCCTGAGTGCCTAGCAAAGGCCCCAGGAAAAGGAGTGTGATGAGGATAATTCCTTGGGTCACCTGGAAGTTGGGAGAGGCAGGCAGGAGCTGATGGAGGAGGCTGCCACAGTGGGGCTGGAAAGACGGTCTGGATGGCAGACACATGTGAGAGGCAGACCAGGATGGCAGTGGATGGACAGGAAGACTGAATTAAGCAGGCCAGGAGGGACGGAAGGGGAGGACCTGGCCCAAAGCTGGGTGACTCAGAGGCTGATATAGGAAGCAGTGGTGCCTCTGTGAGAAACAGGATAGGCAAGGGACAGCTCCCTACTGCAGCCATTGTTCACAGATGACAGGCCAGCACTCCACTAAACACAGAGCTCTCCTGGGTTTCCTGTCTTGCCCATTGTTTCTGGTCTGGGGCAGGTCCCTGCCCAGCGCAAGAGGCTAAAACTGCTGGCTCCATTTGGCAAACCCAAGTGCTGTGGGAGAAGCTGGTGCAGAGGGGTGATGATGAAGATGAAGGCCGGGATCCAGGCTGAGTTCAGATCAGATTCCTGGCAGTGTGGAGGGGACTCAGGATCTGCATGGATAAAAGGCCCTACAGGGCTTGCAGTCCTCAGCCCCTTGGGAATTCAGAAGCTCATAGGCAGCTCTGCAAGTGCGCTGCTGTGGGCTTGTACAGTTTCCACTAGTGTCCACTTAATGGCGGTGGGAGTTGGTGGTCTGGATGATACAGCTAGGAGGTGTAAGGTGCTGGGTGGGGGAGGCTTTCCTCCTTCCATGCTCAGGCATATGCACATTCCACATCTACTTGAGGGATGGTTGCGAGGGCTGTGACCCATATTCACCCTGGATGCACCCAGAGGGCCTAAGGGGGTGTGTGTCTCCTCCTTTTTACCAATGGGAAACAGGGTTCAGAGGCTCCTGATCATGCCCAAGGTCATGCCCTTCAGTTCCTTCAACTCTTCGGCATACACCTTTTAGAAGCCTCTTTAAGTGTACCAGCTGAGCCCTGGGAATCTGGCTGGATAGGATGCCGGGGGGGGGGGGGGGGGGGGGGGGGTGGGACGGACCCCAGAAGCCTGAGTCCTACCAAGAAGCCCTCTTGCCACAGCCAAATGGCCCAAGCTGAGGAGTGTGTGGAGGCAGGTAAAAGCAGAGTCAGGGTGGTGATGTGTGCCTTCAATCCTTGCCCTCAGATGGAAGCAGCCTGGGCCATAGCTAGACCCTGTCCACACTCTGCAGTGACCTAGCCCAGGCCATATGACAGTCATGCTCCTTCCAAGACACCCCGATAGGTGACCTAGGCTTCGTATTTTATTTCTTTTACCACATGGGTATAGACTGAACACCCGTGCCCCAGCTCCTTCTGCGGTTCGTGACACCATCGACCCCTCAGAGGGCCTCTCAGCGTCTTTTGGTGGCTGTGTTATATGGGAGGTGTCAGACACCACCTGCTGTCCTCTCTCAGCCAGGCGTCTGGAGGGCAGGGCCATGTCCTCGCTGCCCTTAGATGCCCCCCCCCCCCCCCCCCCCCCCCCCCCCCCCCCGCGCCTGCTCCAGGCAGTCGCTGCTCCTCAGGTCCTGGTTGCATGCAAAGCTCTAGCAGGGTCCTGTGCTGGGTGCCAGGCTGCACGGGAGTAAGATGGTAACTGCAGCCTTCCCCCACTTCCCCAAGGAGCCGCGAGGGATACGTGGAGGACAGAGTGAGGGTGGCGGTGCAGGCTAGAGGAGCGTGGTCAGCTGTAGAGTCCTAGCTGGCCCACACAGCCATTTCCTTCTGCGGTGCGGGGGTTCCTTGCACCAAGCTGGCTGTACTCTGGAGGGTTCTTGGAACGTTTCGTCTTTTCTGTTTATCACCTTTGGCCACACCCTGGCTTCTTTCTGAGCTGTCCCACGCTGACTTCTTTCTGAGCTGTCCCACGCTGACTTCTTTCTGAGCTGTCCCACACTGACTTTTACCCTTACAACAAAAGCAGCCAGGCTGTGTGGCACATTCGCCCCATTTTAAAGATGAGGGGACTAAGGCTCTGAAAAGAGCACATGAGATCTCAGCTGGGGCTGGGGCCTGGCCCTAAAGCTAGGCTCTGTCTGTAGCCAGGGCTATCCCCTGAAGTGCTGCACCAAGGGCAGGGTACCTAAGAACCCTCCATTGCTTTGGGCCTCTTCTGAACTAGCTGTCAGCATTCCCGGGAGCCTGCTGGTGTTTCTAAGTTTTACACTTCAGGATCTAGTGAGCTGCTAAGGAGACCCCAGTCTCCACAGGCAAGGGCTGAGCCTTTACATCATTAGCTACCTCCCCAGTGACGGAGGCACTTCTGAGGGGAGAGGCACAAGGGGTGGCAGCCCAGAAAAGAAGATGGCCATGAGGCTGGAGCCACCTGTTCGTATTTTCACAGGCTCCTGAGTGCTCACTGGGCCCTGCCTGCACTGCGCTGTTCTCGTCTTACCATTCATCACCTTCCTAGACCCCACAGTGAGGACCGCAAGCCCTGCATGCTGGCCGCTCTACCAGGATTCTTTATTTACCGCCATCCTCCCCTCCTGGAGAGGCCAGTCGACCCTGCTGAGTGACCAGCAGGGCTAAGTTAACCAGCACCCATGGCTTAGGCTCTGTGTGGGTTCTTAGGCACCTGCTGACCACTGCCCACAGTCCGGGCCCTGTACCTGGAGCAGGCTCTGTGTGGGAGGGGTCCTTAGGAGAGAGGGCTCACTCTGAAAGAGCAGGACCCACCCCCCCAAGTAGCTTCCAGATCTGCCCACATGGCTGCTCTCCATGCTCCAGCCTCCTTTCTCCATCAGCATACTTGATGCTCAGCCCTGTTACACCAAGCAGCAGCAGCAGCAGCAGCAGCAGAGCAACGTCAAGTGAGGCAGGCTTCAGAGGGTGAGAGTACATCCCAGCTGCAGTGGCCTTTGGCTGAGCAAGACCGAACACCTGGGAGGCCAGGGTAACGGCTTGTCTTCCTCTTTTGGGAAAGGGTCTCCCCCTGACCCTGGCACCAGGGATTACTGGAGTGCCATCCTCTCATGCTCCCACTGTGCAGGCCCGAGCCACCCTGAGTGCTGTACCCCTACCTCTGAGGGTTGTGGGGGGGGGGGCAGGAAAACCAGGAAGCATAGGTGGTTAAGCTGAGTTGGCCTGCACTCCTGAGGCCATGTGTGCCAAGGCAGGGACTTAATAGTACTATCTGGACCGTACATGCCAGTGGCTGATACTGGAAAACACCAAGTTGGACCCACTGTCCTCGGGATGGAGACAATGGAAAGGTCTGTTTCATAGTCTGTATGTCCTTGAGCTGGGTGGGGAATCAGGGATCGACCCCCTGGAAGGGTAGCCCAGTGTGTGGTGGTGGACGACGCTGACTGGAGGTCCCAGCTGCAACTGTGTTCTCATGCTTGGGTGGTTCTCAAATCTGCTTCAGCAAGCTTCTTCACCTCTCTGGACTCCACTTTCCCACCTATAAAATGGACTGAGTGGCATGAACCTCACAGTGAGAGAATTGGCCTGAAAAGCACAGACCTGGCGTAGGCAAGAGGGAAGCCTGCATGTGGGTGCACACTGCTGTCCGCTTCTTTCAGGGAAGAGGGAGGGAAGAAGGCTTGAGAGCCACAGGACATTCTCTAGGGTAGGGAACCCAATTGGATTGCCCTATGAACCTGCCCTTGGCGTTCAGACTCAGCCGAGAGGAAGTTCCCAGGAGCTCCTCCTCCCTGATATCTTGGGCTACCTGCCCACTACACTGGAGAGCTAGCCTGGGGTTGAGGATGGAGACACTAGGTCATCCAAGAGAACAACTGAGCATTGTGTCATAGGGTGAAAACCGGAAGGGCTCTCTTCTAACAGGAGTGGGTCTTGGACTGTGGCCTTGGCTGGGATGCTGGACTCACACTCCTCAGGGAGACACTTGAAATACAGATGGACTCAGCACAGATCTGCTAAGCCACTCTGGGCTCCACCCAGAGATGAATATATGGGTTTAAAACTCCCAGATAATGGGTGGTCACCGAGGGCTCCACCTCTGACTCAACTGTGGGGTCTCACGTTCCTATCCCAGCAGGCTTGGTGATAGCATGCTTCGGGTGGCTAGCCACAAGTAACAGTCACTTCAACAGGGTGGGAAGCTTACTGCTGGTCTCAGAGTCCAAACTGGAAGGTAGTACAAGGACTCACTCATCTGGAGCTCTGGCTCCATCTTTCCCTGCCCCGTGGCTCTTGAGGTTTTGTTCTCTGGGCAGTCGGAGCCGGTTGAGAAGGGGAGATGTGGACACTGGAGGGACACAGCTGCTCTCTGGGAGCCAGCCCCAGAGCTGCTTGTTACAACCGTTCAGATTCTCTTGGCTCGAGGTTAGTCACGGCCTTAAAGGGCTCTAGGCAGGTTAGTCACCGGCTGCCACACCAGCCGCACGGCTCAGCTCAGAGGATAACTTGCAGGAGCTGGTTCTCTCCTCCTACCATGCAGGTCCTGGGGATTGAACTAGTGTTGGCAACATCTTTACCCACTGAGCCAATTCACTGGCCCCCAAGAAAGCCTTCCTTGGTGCTCCTCCTCTTATTTCAGGTGGATTGTCTGTAGACATGTCAAAAGTGTCCTTGCTTCTAATAGATGAATAGCCAAGGTCAATCAGCCAATTAGAGACTTGGTGAAGGGAGGCACGCGGCCTGTTCCCCCTAACCTGGGAGCCCAGGTGCCCGTTGCAGCACAGCCAATCTTTAAGACGGCTATGCCCTCGCAGGGCAGGCCCCTTCATCTGTCCATTGTTAGTGTTTGTTTAGCATTTATTCCTGTAAGCTCAGGGAAGATGCTTAGGGGCCATTGCGGGGATACTCACTGCAGACACACGCTGGCACCCCCTGTATCTCCACGGCCTCCTGTCTTACAGAACACCCAGTGCATTCCAGAAGGCTTGGAGAGCTACTACACGGAGCAAGACTCCAGTGCCCGGGAGAAATTTTACACTGTTATAAACCACTACAACCTGGCCAAGCAGAGTATCACACGCTCCGTGTCACCATGGATGTCAGTTCTGTCAGAAGAGAAGCTGTCGGAACAGGAGACCGAAGCTGCGGAGAAGTCAGCTTAGCGAGCTGGGCGGGTTCCTTACAATGTGTCACTTGAAGGCAACAAAGGGACTTTGAGGGACATTTCATTAAATATAATTACCGATAATTTAGAGGTTACTCATTTACGGTGCAATTGCTTCTGTTTGCTAATGCTGCTTTGCAAATAAAACTTGCTGCGGACCACCCACAGGCATAGAAACCAGCGCATCTCAGCATTGCTTAGAGAGCTTGAGGCCACTGTCCATGCTGAGGAGTCTTCATTCAGCTCCTTCACTGGGATTCACTGGATGCCGTCCAAAGAGAACTGACACTGGCTATGCCAGGGGTCTGGCCATCAGAGCAGTGCGTTTGGTGGGTTTCTTTTTTCTTTTATGCCCCTTTGCTATCTGCAGACCTCCCTCCATAGCCATATCTAGAGTGATCCCGTGCTTTGCTGGCAGCAGTGCCAGCTGCCAAGATGCACTGTTAAGTGGCACAGAGAAGGGAAGTGTGCGCTACAATGCAGCCCCGCCAGCCCCTGCCAGGGCACTTCTGGGAGGTTCTCTTTGGTATGTGCACTAAGCAGAGTACAAGGATGGGGTGGGAGGAGCTGGCTCTGGGCCAAGGGTTGCAGAGCCTGTTTTCCTGTGGGTGGGCGGGCTGTCTGCTGGTGATGTGCTAGATAGGAAGAAGCCCCACCGGCCCTTTTCTTTCCTGTTATGAATATGTTTGCACGTACAGCCCTGTAATGCAGGCCATTTTGGTTTTTCGTTTTATTAGCTGGGTGGGCAAAGTGAAAATGTAATTTTGGGTAAGCCAAGGCTATTTAGCTTTTAATCTGTGAACAGATGTGACTCCTGTGCTGTGAGAAAGGGGCAGGATGGCTGGTGGGGGGCTGATGTGGCACCTTGCAAAGAGAATATTTGAGTCCACAATCTTTGTAAGAAAAGTATGTTTATGTTTCAATCTGAATCTTGACATTAAAGTATATGTTTACAAAATCACCAGTAGGTAAACTAAATGTGTAAGACAATTAAATAGAAAAAGCTATTCATGGTTGTTTTCTTCCGTGTTCTCAGACTGTGTTGTTTCCAGTGGGCATGTCAGAAGTTTTAATGTTCCTTAGTAGGTCAGAAATAAATGGCAAATAGTTGGAGATCCTTTGTGAACAAGCACAGTGACCACCGTCAGCTACACTGTTGTTTCCTGAGGTGTGCTACTGAGACAAAATACTTTACTGTTGGAGTGTTCCGAAACAAAGACCCTGAGCTCAGCACAGGGTGGGGGTGGGGGATCCACACAGTCACATGTTTGAAGGGCGTTGGGAAGCTGTGAGGAATGCATGAAGAGCAATAAGCGTGCCAAAGCTTGTCCTGCACAGGATCTGACTCAGCGACCACGGAGTCGAGCAGTAGCAGCAGCAGCAGCAGCAGCAGCAGCAGCAGCAGCAGCACCTCACCCACTGTCAATCCCCCAATGTAACTTCTCACGTTCACTCAGCAAATAAAGAGCTCGTGGGTACCTGAGCCGCACACTGGACTGTCTGTACTCATGCGCTTCAGCACGAATTGGGTGACACCAGGATAGTCTGCACAGATGCAGGCCGTGTGCTGCACACTTCCAGTTCTCAATAGGCAACCCCGTGGCCTCTTCTAGATACGCAGGAACAAGGGCAGAAGGCCCGCTCTTCTGAAATCCACACCTTTCTTGGAACACGAGCTTCTAGGACCCAGAGGCAGGAAACCAGGCTTCACATGCCCTGGGCCCTGCTTTGCTGTTCACATGCTGGGAGCCAGGGCAGGAGAGAGGTCTAGTGGAGGGCACCAGAGTCTGCCTGTCCAGCCAGGTGGCAGCCAGCGCTGCTCAGTGGAGACTCACTGACTGCAATAAGTGGCTCTAATTGCATTTATTAGCTTGACAAGGCAGATGTGAATTGTTTTCTTTGACAAAATGGCCACATATCAGCACACATTAGACGCCACAAGGAAGTAAGAACCAATGACTTTAGAAACATTAGGCATGTTCTCCCCTGAAGCTACTGGTGTGGGAAGGGCAGGAGACGAGGCCCCAAGCATTGTAACGGGGATAGCAGGAGTGCCGTATTCCTGTCCTGCTCAGCCCTGCCATGCTTGTGGTCCTCCAGGAGGTGCCACTCCTGACTGCCTCACCCCTTTATCCTCTGCCCCCGAAGACCGCCTAGGGCACTTTCAATCCACACGTTTCCAGGTCCTGACAGGTTCCAAAGGTTGGCTTGGGGGCCATGTCTCCCCAGCCCTTGGATCTTACACAGCTACACAACAGAAGAGACACATGCTGGCACATGGTGTGTGTGTCTGGGACAGCAGCACAGACACAGGGGTAGCCCTCGTGGGCTAGCTGTCGTACCAGTCAAGGAAGAGCAAGGAGAAGGAACACATCACGAGGAAGAAGAGGATCCACACTCGGAAGCCGGCGTTGTTTTTGATGGCCTGGTAGGAAGAACACAGGTGTCAGCACCACCCGGGACTGGTTTCGGAAGCCCTAAGTGTCCCATTCTTTCACGTACACCTCCATGAATCCCACGCTCTCCTTAGACAGATGGCTTAAGTGAGAACAAAAGTCACCACGCATGGAGACCTGACAGAGAACAAATGCCTTGCATTTCATTTTTTAGATTACATTTATCTCTGTGTGGGTAGGTGGGAATGCATGTCACGGTGTGTGTCCAGTGTAGGGCCACAGTTATTTCTGTGCTTGTACCAGATGGATTTCAGGAATCAAAATTAGGTCATCCTGATTGGCAGCAAGCACCTTTACCCACCGAGCCCTTGCCTTTCATCCTCTTCTGTTGGGCAGAGCCTAGCCTCCCAGGCCTCGCTCCCCAGGTCTGAACCAGGGCTCAGGTTTCCCAGGGATGCTCTTGTCTGTGGTGAGAGTGGGCCAGCCAGGAGGTCTGGGCTTTAGAGACACTGGCTCACGGGGCTGGGTGCCCTCCAGCTTCTGGCTTTTGCTCTCAGTGGGCTTATCCTTGGCTTCAGACTGTCCTGGCCCTACCTGGATGCTCTCCACCCACACTGTTCTTGCAGGGCCAGAACTACTTTCTCTTGAAGATGAGCTGAAAGTAAGCCAGCAGGTCTATGAACACATGCACTTAGGGTGGCCTTGACCATAAACCCATGACTAGAGCTGCAGGATGGGCCCTGAGTGCTACACAGTGTGCTTGGACAGCCTCACCAGTGAGACTCGGGCTGCTGGGAAACAGTGCTGTGCCAACTCTGACCTGAGAGCCCCAGGTACCCACCTCTCGTATGTCTTCGTTGCCTTCCTTGATGTTTTCAGTTGCCCCCACAACTAACTGGTGAATGCTGTCAATTTCAGTTTCCTGTAGGAAGAGTGTCAGATAAGCCCAACCATTCCCTCCTCCACCAAGAAGATAGCCTTCTGCAAGTAGTTGCTGCCATGTTTCAAGCTCTAGAGGCTGTACCTACACAGCCTGGGAATCCTTGCCTGAGCGTGAGTATCACCCAACACAAAGACAGGGAAACTTACAGCTCGGAGATGTTCACTAGCTTCTAGGAGACCACACAGTACCCAAGGGGCAGGACTAGGGTAAGGCTCTTGTCGGGCCATAGAGCCTGCACTGGTACCACCTATCACTTCTCGTGTGTCACTTGTCAAGTGACAAGGACAAACATGACCTGCTGATTCTGGACTGGCCACTCCCACCAAGGGCCCTCTTCCTGCATTCCATTTATTCTTTATAAGGTCTAGAAGCCAGCTATAAATGTTACAGACTCTGAAACACACTAGCTACCCAAACAGCATGCTTTAACACACTGCTGAAGGGTAAGAGTTCAAACAAGATAGGAATTGCTGGCCGCAAATGCCCTGGGCAGATGCTGAGAACATGGACGTGTGGAGACCCTAAAACACCAGCCATGTGGAACTGCCTTTGATCTCCCTGCTGCGGGGCGGGCAGGTGTGCCCTAATGTGGGCTTTTAGGGAGCCCTGCCTGATAGAACGCTGCAGAATGGAAAGCAGGCTTCACCCACCCAGTTCCTAATAGTGACATCACTGGAGTGCACGTGGGTAGTGATACCCTGGTGGAGAATATCAGGCCAGGAGCTGAGGGGTTTGCCATAAACAGCCCCCAACACTGATATAAACAAGGTTTCTGAGGCCCCAGCAGTCCACAAAGCCCTTGGCTGGACTCTAGAGGGATACCAAGCAACCCCTAAAGCATGCCACCTCCCCGGGGGCAGCTCTCTTCTCTCAGGGGGGCGGTTTGCCCAGGCCTCTGGTGCAGTCACTGCTGTGGCAGCTGGCCCCTCATGCTAGAAGGCTGAGTACTGGAGCCTAAGAGACCATGACTCCCTTTCCTACATGTGGCTGGTCAGGGCGTGTCACTGAGCACCAGGTAAAGGGCGGATTCCAGTGGCATGCTGGGTTACTACAGCAGGGCACTCCCTGGCTTGGTCAGAGTCCCACTAAAAGGCCTGCCATGGGCCAGTGGTCCTGCTTATTGGTTCTGAGAGTGAGGCAGGGCTCACCAGTTCTACTTCAGACAAGGAGTGGGGCTTAGGAGAAGCACCGGCCATGGCATGCAGGGTGGAGCGTCCAGACTGAAGTCTGACCACCCTGTAGGCTGGGTGTTTCGGTCAAGGAGAGCTCTCCTCACAGCAAGCTGCTATGCCAGAAGGAGCTTGCTTTGATGGCTTCCTGTGTCATGCAGCTGACGTGGCCATCAGGCCAAGGTGTCTGCACAAAGCCTGTCTCCAGGCTTCATGGCCTCCACATACATGGCTTGGGTAGATCTTTAAGAACTCTGTGAAGAGTATCTTACTTTCATGACCTTGAACTCCTAACTGTCCTTGGCTTCTACCTTGTGCATGTTGACTCAACTCTGTTGTGAGGTTCAGGTACTTGTTTTGTGAGTGAGCCAACAGCCCAGAGGCAGAGAGAGGTGTTTTTTCTGAAAGTCTTCTACAGTCCCTGGGTGCTAAAGTCCTAACTAAGGTCACCTGAACCAGTCCTACCCCATCCAACTGTGTTCCCGAGGCAGCATTGGAGCACTGTGGACCGAAAGCAGCTCTGCATTCTGCACTGTGCAGGGCTCGTCTGTGCTGATTTGTGAACAGAACAGCAGCCCTCAGTCTCACGCCTTTCTACAGATGGGGTACAATGGTGTGGGGGGGCTGCCTGACTCCAGTCCCGGATTGCACCCTCCTACTACCACCAAATACTCTAGCTCACAGGGGCCACTCTGCTCTACGCTGGGTCCCCAGACAGAGCCCTCAGCTGTACCAGAGGGATGCTGGGGGTGACAGGAAGCTTTACCTGGGACCTCTGAGTGGTGTGACTGGCTAAGCAAACATGATGCTGCCTAATCTGCACCACTCAGATGCTTCTGGAAGAGGGTTCTAAGCTCTCAGTCAACTCTAAGCCAAAACTCAAAACTGCGGGGCCTTTGGGTCTTTTTACCTGTTGCAAAACTTTTTCAGTAAATATCTCTTGGAGTCTGGAAATTTCAACAACTTTCCCTTCGATTTGCCTTGGAAAAAGAATCAATAGGTGACATGTTAGTTAGTAGCTCCTGGTAATCGAAGAGGAATGGTCTACATTCCTGAAGGCACCATCAAGGTGAGAACAACAGAAGATGGGCAGCCACTCCAGACGGGGAGAGGAGCTGGGCAGGCCCAGGAAGTCCTCGGCATAGCCCAGTTACTGCCTGATGCATGCTGGAGAATCAAAAGGCATGGTCACTTGGAAAGCCAGCCCATCGTCAAAAAGGTACATTTCCCTCCCAAGCCAGCTCCTTGTGCAAGAAAACGCCCCAGTTCGGTCTGTGGTCACCCCATCTGGTTTAGCACCTAAGCGCTTGCCCAACTTGAAACACTGGGTGAGCCCTTACCCCCCCCCCCCCCCCCCCCCGGCTTCCTGCAGCTTGGGGCACCCTGGGGTGGGTTGGGGCTGTATGGGTCTGAAGTGGAAGCTGGCTCAGGCTGAATGAACTGCTCCAGCACAGCTGGTGATCAGTCAGTGGCAGGAGGAGAAAGGTAACATGAATGGGAAAGGCAGGCAGGAGACAGGGAAGGAGCACTCTCCGGGTCTGGGGAAGGAATAGCAAGGTGGGTGAGGACAAGGAGAGCTAGGCTGGGAAAAGGGAGGCCTTGGAGAGCCGCCTTTGGGACAAAAACCCCTGGGGCTCTCCAAGGGGAGTAGCCCTGCCCAGAGTAAGTCCCCAGGCTGGGAGGGGCTGTACCCTGAATACAACAGGGCTGTCAAAGACCCAGCTGTTGCTTTCAGAGCACTACAGCACTCCTGGGGGACAAAGGCCCTTGAGTGAGCTCACTGGAGGCTCCAGACAAGTGAGTGTGAGCCTGGTCACCTGGAAGCAGACACTATTGGTGCAAGCACCTGTCACAAGGGCTCTACTATATTTTACAGCTACTCCACCTAAGGAGCCCTGAGGTGGTGGGTGTGGTCCCACTTTTGGGGTGATCTGTCTTTCTGCATGCTGTAGTACCCATAAGCCTGCTGTAGTAGTCAGTCTCTTCCCACAGGCCCAGCCAGTCCCACCCAGTTACATATGGGTGCTTGGGTGCCAAAGCAAATGGAAAAAGCCTGCAGTGTCTGGAAAAGCTGCCATCAAGACATTAGCTATACACACACCTCACTTCGTCAAATAAGCTGTTCATTTCACCAATGAGTCGCTGATTTTCTTGTTCAAACTGCAAAGAAACACATACACTCATGACATCAAATGGAGCTCAAGAAAGGGGCTACAGGGAACCTCTGGCCTTCCACCCACCTTCTAAGGATCACTGCCCAGTCCCAATGGTCAGCACAGGGCACTGTCAGAAGACTCTCTGAAAAATACCATACTTGAGGAAGAAAACGCTAGTCCACCCAAAGACCCGCCGAGCTGCAATGGCTTGCAGAGTCCCTCCCACAGCTGCACCCAGAAGCAGCTGATCCTAGCTGCTGGACAGAGGAAGGCAGGCGCAGCAGCTCCCACCCTTTCTGCCAGGAGCCCAGGGCTGCCACCTAGCCCTAGCGGCAACATTTTTAGACAGAGAACTTGGTGTGTGGAAGACTGTGCAGCAGAGGCTGGCAGGCTACTTGGTCTGTGACAAGGACAGTCCTGTGATCCTTGAGAATCTTGTGTGATAGCACTAGGGCTGCCCTACTGGTAGAGGTATGCACTACTGTATTTTTCAGAATAAGTACCAAGTCTACCCCATACTTTCCCTGTTGGCCTTGCCTGGCCCGGCAGAAGAGGCCTAAAGTAGATGTGATCTGGCTACTGCCCACCTCTGCGATGGCAGTCTCTGCCACTTCCACAGGGCGCAGGTGGGTGGGGCAGTTCCCAGCAGGACTCCTGAGCCATAGCAGGCTGCCTTGTAGCCTGGACACAGCATTGCTAATGGCTCTTTTCATTAAGCATCAAAGAGACCTCGTAAGAGAATAAAACATTCACTTTTGAGCCAGAAAGTGTCTGCTGTTGACTGTTGCTCAGCAGTGACTTAGGAGGCCAGTGTTTCCTCAGAATGTGTAATTACTTCAGCTGTAGGTGCTAATTTACCTGCACTAATCCCCTCAGGTATGGGTAGGCTTGTTTTCCAGGGAGGTATTTTCTTTCTTTTTTTTTCCCCCTAATGATAAAATATGGTCCTGCCCTTTTAAATCTTGTTCTCAGTTACTTTGAAACTGTTCCTAAACACAATTAACTATGAGTCTAGGTGACTTATTACTGGAATGTTGCCTGCCTTTGTTCCTGGTTTCCTCAGGTCCAGGCAGGAGGTACCGGGCTGCACTGCCTCTCTAAGCCTCAGCAGCTGTTACTTCTGAAAGAGTCACATGGGCTCCAGGGCCAGGCTCTGGTTCTGGTTCCCCTGAGCCCAGGGGTTCTGTATGCCATCTCAGAAACAGCCAGCCTCTCAAAGAAAAGAGCAGATGCCTCAAGCCAGCCCTGTGGTGAGGGGTGAAGAGAGGGGGCTGACAGTGGTCGGCAGCTTTGGTGAGAGCAGCCCCCACTGCAGGGCAGGTCAAAATGAAATGGAGTTCACAAAAACAAATAAATGGTCAAAACCTCCAAAACCTTGTTTCCCTAAGCCAGTGCTTCCCAACCTTCCCGATGCTGTGACCCTCTAATACAGCTCCTCAGGTTGTGGGGACCCCCAACCAGAAAATGATTTTTCGTTGCTACTTCCTAACTGTAATTTTGCTACTGTTATGGATCATAATGTAAATGTAAATATCTGTGTTTTCCTGCAGTCTTAGGTGACCCCTGTGAAAGAGTTATTCAACCCCCAAAGGGTTGTGACCCACAGGTTGAGGACCACTGCTCTAAGCAAGTGCAAGGTCACCACTTTCTGAAGTCTAGTGGGGTCCAGGTGTGGATGTTCACTGGTGCTGGTTTCAGGGTGGTTTTCTGAATGGCCAGCCTGCCCCAAAGGTTGGGTGGCAGGGGCAGGCACTCATATACCCCATGGGTATGAAAACCCATGTGAAGCCCCATGAAAATGGTTGGGTGGCCCTAGCTAGTCAACAGCTTCTCAATGGCCATCAGTTTTTTGTGGACAGTTGTGAGCCTTACCCTTTCCTGACTGAGGTGTAGTCACAGCTGGAATTCCAGTTCCTTCTCCTGTGAAGCTATCTTCAGGTAGGTGAGTAATCTAATCACTGTCCTTCGGCCTCTGTCACCAAAATGAGGACAAAAGGCCTTGGACAGTGAGGCCATTAAAACATGTGTGCTGTCTACATGAGCACTCTCTGGAGACAGACTCCAGACAGGTGAAGTGAGCGGTGAGGTACCTGACAGTCCCTGGCTGACCTCACATTCAACAGGGCAGCTGTGGCCCTTGGCTGTTTCGCTCTGTCAGGCTCTGGAAAATGCACATAGTCCATTTTAGGTCAGTCTAACTATGCGGCCACGCTGCTTCCTCACTTAAGTAGGGACTTGGCCAGGCACAGTGCTGAACCAAACTCCTGGTCTCTGTGGTCAGCACCACAGCAGGATGTCTAGATGCCCAGAGATGCAATGTGACCACAGTCTAAGAGATACTTATCACTTAATGTGCTATGTTTGGATATCAATTCTCTCCTGAAAAGGCTCATGGATGAATGAAGAGTTGGTTTCCAGCTGGCACATCCAGCCATTGAGAGGTTACTGCATCATTAATTATTCAGTAACTGATTCAGAATGATGAGGGATGTAGCTGAGGATGGGTCCAGCTGGCAGAAGTAGGTCAACAGGAGCATGTCCTTGGGGCAGCTGTAAGATGAGCAGCTCTTTCCCACCATGCCCTTCTACCATGATGCTGTCTCACCAGAGGCCCAGAGCAAACGGAGCCACTGACCATGGCCTGCACCCTCTGAAACCATGTGCTCGGGTGAATCTTTCCTACCTCGAATAGCTTATCTCAGGTATCTGTCACAATGAAGAATGGCTGGCATGCAGCAGCATCCTTTTTCTCTTAGATGGGCTCATATGTATCCCATACTGGCTTTCAACTCTGTATTGGAGGCTCTCCCGGCCTTCACCTCACAAGTGCTGAGATTACAGGTGTGCCCCACCACCTCTGCTTTCTCAGCATCACCCTAAGAATCTAGGGCCTGAGATCCAGGTGACCATGAACAGGTGTCTCCAGCTAACCACACAGAGGGGCCTGCAATCCTCCTCCTGAATGAGGGTAGTAACACAGCACGGGTGGAAGTGTTCAGGGCAGCCATGGTGAAAGCACAGTGTGCAAGCAACAGCTCCTCGGCCCTCTTCCTGTTACTGGTCAGCTAGCTGGGCTTGGTGAAAGGGCCCCTAGTCTGGTTTAAAGGACACAAGTCCATTGGTAACATCTTTCTGTAGAAAGCCTGTTTTTTTTTTTTTTTTTTTTTGGTTTTTCGAGACAGGGTTTCTCTGTGTAGCTTTGCGCCTGTCCTGGAACTCACTTGGTAGCCCAGGCTGGCCTCGAACTCACAGAGATCCGCCTGGCTCTGCCTCCCGAGTGCTGGGATTAAAGGCGTGCGCCACCACCGCCCGGCGAAAGCCTGTTTTTAATCTACCCATCTTTCCTAAGTTTTACAAAGAGCAGAAAATAAGGCATGATGAAGCATTCCCGTCTCAAGTCATCCAGAGAAGAAAAGTGAGGACTCAGGACTCAGACTCTCCCAATGACACCTATGTTCTTGATGCATGAACTATGCTGGGTCACAGTACGAAAGCTGGGCCAGCTGGCTGCTTGGGTTCCATGAGCTGCCTCAGGGGACAACTGCTACAGATACATTTCACACAGATTCAAGAAAGAGGTCCCACTCATATCTTTCAAAGTTACCTCAATGAACACATCACTAAATAAAGGTGACTTTGAGTAAAGTGAATATGGCACATAAAAGTAAGTGGGCTCTAAAAGGGAGCAATTTTCTTGATGTTTGACATTAGAAAACAACCAAGTTTTACTTAGCCTGCCATAAACCTCTGCTAACTCAAGGCCCATCCACCTGTACATGGCTTACACCTGGAGAGTGACTGTGCAAACATTCTGTAAATTCCTGCAGCCATTCTGCGATGCCTAGCAAGCATTGCTTTGGCTCAATGAATGAATTAAAGTGCCATTATAGGACTTAACTCATTATTTCACCCTGAAGGAAAGTTCCAAGACTGATTAGGAACTATGACCACAATTTGCTAAAGTACTTTTCAATGTAAAACCAACAATACAGTATTCTTTCCCATCATTTTTGGGATTTTTGAATTTGGACTAGTAAGACTTTACAGCATGACACTCAGTAAGTCCTCCCAAATAAGAACATCATTAGCTGAACACAAAGTAGCCTGTCATAAACGTTCATGACATCCTTCTGTCCCACCCACCTGCACCAACACAACACAAACTAGGAAGCACTGCAGACTCTGATTATATGTCACCAACGCTGCAGGCTCAAACGCCAGCCTTTTGGGGAATGGTCTGGTTGGGACAGAGGACATGAAAGCTGGCACCAGCAGTCCTGGGCGAGAGCCTCACGTCCTGACACTCATCTTCAGCTGTGGCAGGTGTGGGTCATGTGAACTGTGCACACGGTCTTCCTGGCTGTGCTGAGTGGCTCTCAATTGTGACTCCCCACAGTTCTGCAAGGGCATCCACTGTAACCATCTTGAGGTCCATTGAGGCTCATTCACTTCCCAAGTTATGCAGACAATTAGTGAGAGGGGAGGAGGAGGAGGATTCACAGCTGACTGCCTGGTCCTGGAGCCCTTGTTCTCCATCATCTCAGAAGGACTGAGGCATGAGATGGCAGACACCTGACTATTGCTACCTCAGGCCTACCTACCACACTGCCAGTGGCTTCTAAGTCATGTGCCTGCAAAGGTTAACAGACCTTTGGGGTTCATCACTGTTCCAGGAGAAAAGCAAAGTCCTCTGGCAAACCCCTGTTGAGTATTCTGGCTATCTAAGAATGATGGGACATAAAAGAGTGAGGTCCAACACAAATATACATTCTGCTTACACTCAACAAAAGTCTCCTTTCTCAATGAAGAGATTGAGTAGTACACATTAGCTCTAGCAAATTTGCAACATTTGGGGTAATAGACCTCTTCATTTCCACTAGCAAAGTTCTTTGTATAAACCAATGATAAGGAATGCAATCCAACTGTGTTCAATCGAATTTGTTGTTTTTACATCTCAGCCTGCTTCAAATGCAGCATTCCCAGGGAACACTCATGGCTTGTCCCATCCCTGTATAGTGTTTCTCAAGAACCTCCTCTAAGCCCATGGTCCTCCAGCTCGAAGATGCCTCTAGACTAAGCCCTAGACCCTATGACAGCCCACACCTTCTACCATGTCCACAGTACTTCCAGGCTGTCTGACATGGAATTCCTCATCTCCTGTTCCCCAATGCCCAGCCCTATGTTTGCCCTTCTCCTGACTGCTCAGGTCAGAAACATCCCAAGTGTCTGGTCCTCTCCCAGATGTCCTTCAAGGGATAGCTCTCCATCATCAGCTCCTCGAGGCAGCCGTTATTGCCACTGAGAGCAGTGAGAGGGCACAGAGGCTCCAGATGAAGGCAGGGTGGACTGCAGTCAGCTGTGAGTCCACAGTCCTTTCTTCTGCCTTGAGGCAGTGGCTCCCTGGGCTTCTGGCACGTTGGTTTTCACATGTTTATGCTACTTTCTGGAAGGAAAACTTTCTGTTTCAGGCAAGGAGGAGCAGGGAATCTGAAGAGTAAGAAGCTCTGAGCCAGCCACCTGAGCTGGGCAGCTGATGAGTCCTAGAATGCTCACTGTCAATGGCTGCACAGCCAGGGGCTGCCGTTTGGGAGACCCTCAACAAAACCCTGTCCCCTGAAATGACTGAGATGACAAACAACAGCACTTAACACGGGGCAGGTCACCAGGAGGAGGCGGTCACTGTTCTGACGGCTGCTCCCGCCATCCTTCAGTCATCAATCACTATGCTTTCCTTTCATTTCCATGGCACCAGCGACTCAACTGAGTATAAACACCATCTTGGCAAATATAAGACTCATTTAGCTTAATCTGGATGTCGACTATACTGCTGGTGAAGACACTTAGCAAGACCAACCAAGCTAACTTCTGTTTTACTATGCTACTGTCAATTGAAATCATGAAAATCCTACAGGAAGTAGGATATTAAGTGGAGAAGTGTATGTAAAATGTGTTTCTATGTTTAAAGCCCAGTATCAAATTAGGGCAAGGGCGTTTGCACAGCCTCCCACTCACTGAAGGTCTTAGGTCAGGCAGCTGAAAGGAAGCAGTTAGCATTACCATCTGTATCTCTTCTGGAGACAGCTCATCTTCACCCCTGCCATCGCCCCAGGTTCCCAGTTCAGGCTGTGCTTCGGCCAAAGGCTTTTCTGTTAAGAAACAAAACCATAAAGTGTACAAAGACAAGGCCAGCTATTCCTTTAGAACAGGCAGCTGAAGAAACAGGCACAAGAAGACAGCAGAAGGAGTGGGGTTCTGCAGCATGGTCCACATTGAACAGTTAGCTAATGTGCAGCAGCAGCTCCATGTCCACACAGTTGAAGTCTTTCTCTAGGACAGCCACATACCCTAGAATATGAACATTTTAATCTAGAGAGCCTTGTGTTCATGACCAGGCAAGCACACAACGGCCCCTCGATAGCACCGGTGCCTAGAAAGAACTGTTGCGCAGTGCAGTAGGTACAGCCTGCACATAGTCGTAGGGCTGCCTGATGGGAGGCAAGGACTGCTTAGTGAAGACCGGGACAAATCTGTCCCCAGAGTGACTCTCGTTCTGTGTGTCTCAGTGTCCCTGGGCTCCATCACTCTTTTGTCAGGAACTCAAAGGCAAATGCTGCATCTTTTTCCTTTCTCCTCCGCCCCAGTACACTTCCTGTTGAGCTTAGCCCTGTGGGACAGGGAGAGTTCAGGCTGCTCTGATCGGGAAAAGCATCAGAGAAAACTTCACAACAGCAGCAGTCAAGGGGAGGCAGATCATGCCCACCCTGTGTGACAGGCGCAGCTACTATTAGAAACACATCTACCCGAACAGTCACCTACACCTCAGTGCAGGTGAAACAGAGCTACAGACAAGGAGATACACATCGATATCACAGACTCCCCAGCAGAGTGGCACTGTTCTGAGGCAACACTCTGGGTGTGAACCCATGTGCTTTCACCCACCACCCGCACCTCTATGACTTCGATCTCCTGCTTGGCTTCAGTATGGTCCCTATTTCAGACTTTTCTTCCCTTTCTCCTTTGAATACAAAACCAATCAGAAACATAAACCCCATCATAATGGGTTCAAGTATGAATGAACTACATCAGGATGGAGAAGTTCTGTACTCTACAGGTGGTTCAACTGTATGCCACCTGAAGCCCTCCTGACCTGGGCCTCAGGAATCAGCCTCAAGTGCAGTGCTCAAGAATACTGTGCCAACCAGTCAGAGCCAGATGCCCTACCTGCATCTCGGGCATTCTGCAACCATATTTCTTACAGCTCCTCACTAACTGCAAGGGTCTTCTTTAATGACTACGTTCCACAGGGGCCTCCATGATTTCTGGCCTCTTGAGTGTTTTCTTTCTCTAACTGTTCCGTCTACCTACAAGTTTCTAAGCTTCTTTTTTTTGGGGGGGGGTGCCGACTCACTTGCTCAGGGTTACCTCTTCCTGAGGTCGTCAGGACCCTCTGTCTGTCCCCACATCTGCTTTTCCTAGGACACTCCTTACTCCCTCCAAGGAGCTGGTATCCCATCCTCCCTGGCAACAGTGAACTCCACAGGGGCAGGAACAATGGCTCACTTGAGAAATATATCTGAATACCCAGAAACCAAGATGGGCAAACAACTTATACCAAGACATGAAGATGCAGCCTTGCCAGGTAGAATGTTTATAGAAAAGGCCTTAATGCTGGGGTGGCAGGCCAACCAACAGAGGTGTGAACCTGCCGACTAAATGAGCAAGTGCCAAATGGCAGAGGGAGTATGACAGACAGGAGACAACTCTTGCCTAGAGCTGTACCACCTTGTTCTGTGCCAGAACACGCTGTCTAAGTAGCATTTCAGGTTTCAAAAGGAAATAAATACTGAAAGGCAAAGTAAGCAAAGGACACATCTACACAGGCCAGGCTTGAAGTGTTCCTGCAGAAAACCTAGTGCATGTCCACCACAGGAAGAAACACTCTCTACTGCCATGGAGGAAAGGGCAGACACACAGCTAGGGAAGGAGAGCACCTGGCTGTAGTGGAAGATTTTCCCTGTCAACACCAAGGCCGGGATGGGAGAAGGGCCTAACCAGGAAAACAGATAGCACATGGAAGCTGGATGCAGGTCTTTCCCTGGACAGCCTGGCCTGCTTCTCCCCTCCCTACCATCTCTTCAAAGGTGCACCCAGGCCATGGTTCCAAGCTGCCAGTTTCCTAGGATCCTCCAAGCTCCTAGCCCTAAGCCCTCTCTGCTCACTCACTCCACCATCAACACTGCACACTCAGTGGACACCTCATGCCCAACCCTGTAGGCCAGCATGTGGAGTCCCTTCCCCCACCTTGCTGCCAGATTGCACATTGAGCTGCACTCACCTCAGGCAGCAATGCCCAGCAGCTCTTCAGCCTCAAGGCTGTAAGTTACCAAGTGCTCCCATCCCCAAAATGTAACCCGAGCACTCCTCACTCTGCTCCATGTGAGTTTGGGTGTGTATGTGGGGGTGGTCCCTGGTGGCAAATGTCTTATGTGTGGGTTGCTGTAAGAAATTCCTGACCAGCCTGCCAGCTTCCACACCACCTCTCAGCTGTTTCCGAGCTTTGCAGATGTAAGCCATACCATGGCACACTCCAGCTTTGGAATGCCCAGTGTATTCCTACCATGCTGAGGTCCAAACTCTACCTTAGCATGTGGGCTGTATGGGTACGTCTCCCCATTTCTCCTCCCCCAGGACCAGGTTTGCCTTTTCCATGCTGCCCCCTCTGGAGGTGTGCGGTGCCTTGCGGCGGGCATGTGCTCCCTGATCACTGGTGGTGCTGGGTCCTCTCAAAGGGCTTATCTGTCATGAGTAGATGTTCCTTTAAGAAACTGCCATTAATTCCCTGTTTTTTATGGCTTTTGCATTTGTGTGTGTTCCTTGTGTTTTTTATTATTTTTATTTTTATTTTTTCAAGACAGGGTTTCTCTGTGTAACAGATCTGACTGTCCTGGAACTTACACTGTAGACCAAGCTGGCCTCGAACTCACAGAGATCTACCTGCCTCTGCCTCCTGAGTGCTGGGATTAAAGGCATGTGCCACCACCGTCCAGCCTTTATTTTTAAAAACATACTGTTTTGTTTGTTTGTCTGTTACAGAGAGAAAGGGTGTGGTGTTGGGTAGGTGAGCAGAAGCTGGGAGGAGTTGGGGGAAGGGAAACCATGATCAGAATGTATTGTATGAGCATTTTTTTTTCAATTAAAAAAGAAAAAAAAGAGGAACTGCCATTCAGATCCTCTCCCATTTTCCAACTTTGAGTTGAGAGGTCTATCTGTGTCCATCAGGTGGATGGAAGTCCCTCATCAGACGTGTGGTACAATATAAATGGTTTTCCATTCGGCGGGCTGTCTTTGCACTTCTTGGTGGCCTCCTTTGAATAGTAAGCCCCGGTAACTAGCGCTGGTCTCCTTGCTCCCATGTTTAAGCCGGCAGAGCATGTGAGCATGGATGTGAGTGCTGGAGCCCAGGTGCTTCCACATCACAGGTTCTTTGTCTCCTGTATGCTGCTCAAACCAGTCAGAAGACAACCTTCTGATCATGTTTCTCTAAGGCAGAGCACTAGAACAACACTGCTCTCCTTACACTCACAGATACCACAATGGAAGGATGTCAGTATAAGGACCTCGCTTGTTTCCCTATGAGCCCAAAGAAGGGCCATTTCCACTCACTTATGACACCCCAACACCCAGCCAAGGCCTGGCATAACATGCCATGTAGGCTTGAGGTCAGCGGTGAGACCTGGTATCTTCCCATGAGACTTCCTCGAGGTCCTCAGTCGGCACTGGCTTTCCCTGATCTCACCAGTGTGCATAGGGTTTACTGAGTGGGTGAATGACAATGAGATGCTGTGTCCAGCTTCAGTAAATTTAATTATGATGCTCCTGTCTTGTCTTCTAAGCTGTGCCCATGGATTGTAGGAAGCCCGGGCACAGGAGACGTACAGAGCTCCTGCCTGCTGGACCACAGCAACTACCAGACAGGGATAGGCTGAGACTGTGCAAGCAGAACCACCCATGGGGAGGGCTGTTGTGTGTCCTCAGTGCTGGGCTTTGAGCTCTTATATAACCTCTCTGAATTTTGGCTTCTTCACCACAAAACACAATAGTGCACACCCCCAAAGAGTCAATGAGAGTCTGGCCTGTGATTGAGTCAGCATGTGAGGCATAAGGGCTCCAAAAGTGCTATTCTCATTGCACAAAGGACCTCTGGTATCCTCCAGGCTGGTGAACCATGGTGCATGGGAAACACTTAAGAAATGAGATAGAGGTGGGCTTGAGAGCCAAACACACATACCAGTGAATCCTGGACCCACCATTTATGAGCTTTCACCTCAGACAGGTAGCCCAGGCTCTGAGCCTTTCAGAGTCTTCTCAATAAAGGAGACTCATGACACCCCAGTGCTGCATGCAGTGAGGTGAGGCAATGTAGAGCCACAGACACGGCAAATAAGACATTCAGGCCTCAAGGCTTCAGTGAACTGCTAGGCAGTGAAACCAGCTTGCTTGCTAACTCCTCAGGGATGCAGTACTCTGAGCACACGTCCCTACCCAGGCACACATGGACTGCACACATAATCAAACAGTCTGTGACATTCAGACTTGAAGGAGACTCTGCATTTCTTTGGCATGCGCTGTCAGGGACATCACTGTATCTGTGATGACAAGAGACACAAACCCATACTTGCACCTTGTCCCAAGGGCTTGCCTGGCTGTGGAGGCCCCGGACAAAGCATGCTCCAGCCTGGGGCAGTGCGGCTGGCTGTGCCAGTGCAGACTTCCACTGTGGCGGGTTATACCCTCTTCAGCAGACAGCCGGGATAGTGCCTCCTCAGTCTCCAGCTGGTGCACAGGAAAGCAGCCCTTCCTCAGGTCCAGGTGAACAGGCGACTCCTCAGACTAAACATTGCGGCTCACGCTTCTTTTGCTTTGGGCAGCCATGCTCACACCATGAGTCAGGAACTGCTGCCTCTCCCTGCTCTGTATTCCTGCCAAGAGGTCAGAAGGACCAACTGCCAAGCAAAACCTTTGTCCTGATTCATACCTGGCAACTCCTCGGCGGCAGGCTTTTCTTCCGAGTCCTGGGAAGCATTCTGTGAGGCTTTCTCAGATGGGGGTTCTTTCCTCTTTGTATTTGGCTCAGGTTCCAGCTTAGATCTAAACACAAATACTTAGTTATTTATTTTACCTCCCAAACAGGATCCTTTCTGACAACAGAAGGGGTCATGTGTGACTTGTGCATTTTTGCTCTGGTCTCTCTCCTGGGCCTCAGGAGTCACATGGACACTTCATACCTTCCTGCAAGGTACCATGTTGATGGTACACTGCCTTCTGCATTTCAGCCACAGCACGGTGCCTAGCATCTGCATGCTCTGAGGTTGCCCTGGAGACACCACACCAGGAAGTGTATGTACAGCAATCCAGTAATTTTACACTAATGTAAAAGTGTTGTCAAAGACACATGCATGGGACACACGCATGGATGCATGCACACACATGCTCTATCTTAAAAGAGTTTACCTATGAAAGTACAAGTCTTTAGCAGCTTGTTGAGCTAGGAAGCCTTTGCACGTAGTTTTCTTCCCACCTTTTCAGAAACTACTCTGCCCATGATGTGGTCTCTTTTTCTACCCATAGTGTGCATGTTTATCTCTGCCACCTAGAGATCTTCTCAGGCTTCCTTTTGAAATTTATTATTCATTAGCGTGCGTGCACACGTACATCTGCAGGCACACAGTGCACACGTGGAGGTCAGAAGACAACTTTTGTAAGTAGGTCTTCTCTTTCCACTTTGTTGAGGAAGGGTCCCTCTCATTTCTCTGGGAGTGCCCAGGTGATGTCCCTGTCTCCACTTCCCATCTCACTGCAGGAGTACTGCGACTACATAAGTGTGCTATAGCATCTGTTCTTTGGTTGGTTGTTTTGTTTTTAAACACAGGCTCTTAGCATCAAACTCAGGTTATTAAGATTGTGCAGAAAGTGCTTTTACCTGCTTAGCCATCTTGTTGAACCATGCATGTATGTATGTGTGTGTGTTTGTGCATAGGTGCATTCACTCATATGTGCGTGCATAGAGGCCAGAGGTCAATGTTAGGAGTTTTCCTCTAGAACTCTCCATCTTATTTTTATTGTTGTTATCTTGTTCTCATTATGTAGCCCCAGCTGTCCTGGAACTTACTCTGTAGCCCAGGCTGGCCTCAAACTCTGACATCTGCCTGCCTCTGCCTCCTGAGTGCAAGGACTAAAGGTGTGTGCCACCATACCTGGCTTCCACTCATTATTTGAGACAGGGTCTCACACTGAACTAGAGTTCACTATTTCGGCTAGACTGGATGGCCAGTGAACCCCAGGAACTACCTGTCTCTGCTTCCAGTGCTGAGGTTACAGGTTGTACATGGGTGTTAGGGATCTGAACTCGGGTCCTTACACTTGCACAGCAAACACTTCACCCCAAAGCCATCTGTGCAGGCCCCAGCTTACATAGCAAGTGGTCTCCTGTTCCTCCTTAGAGTGGGTCTGTGTCTTTGTGAGTTGTGTGTGCTGCTTAGCTGGATTAGTGCCTGCATGCAGTGTCTGCTGTGTCCTACACAGAGGTCCCCTGAAGGCCTCTGTTGAGGTCCAGTGTATGGCTTTACTGAGTAAAGCTTCAGGAGGTAGGGCTAGTGTAAGAAAGGCCAATGGGGATGTGCCCCTGCAGTGTCTACTGGGATCCTGGCTCTTTCTTTTTCTTTCTTCTCCAACTGGGTGGCACGAGGCAAACAGGCTTCCTTTGCCATGTGCTCCTGTCATGGACTGCATCACCAGGACCAAGCTCTCACAAGCTGAGACCTCTAAAACCAGGACCCCAACAGACTTTCTTTCTTTCTTTTTTTTTAATTTTAATTTTTGGAGCTAGAGTCTCACTATGTGGTCCTGGATGGCCTGGAACTTGCTATGGGACCAGGGTGGCCGTGAACTCACAGAGACCCACCTGCTCCTTTTACCCGAGTGCTGACCATGACTACTGACCTCTTTTTAAGTTGACTGTCACAGGTATTTTATCAGAGTGATGGGAATCTAACTAACACAGTGATCAACAAAAGCGTGTTGAATGAATGAATGTTTTATAAACACTAGTAAATGGCTAACAGAGGAGAAAAACTCGTCCTAAAATAATGTGCTGTAGAGCCAAGCAGACTTGGCTGTATGCATGACCGTAATCCCAGCACTCAGGAAACAGGCAGAAGGATTGTTGCCAGGAGTTTTATGACAATCTAGGTTACAATGTGCAGACAGAAGACTCAATCAATCTATCAATCAATCACAAAAATAAAACAATATGCACCATAATAGCTTTTACTAAAACCTACATGAAAATTACAGGCAGGATGCTGAAAAGATCCATGATATTTTTACCTAGCCAGACTGTGAGTAAAAGAGTAAAGTCAACTCATGCTGGTTGGATCTGGTTTACACACACCACTTAGTATTTGCCAAACAACTATGATGTACCAAGTACTTCTCTAAACACCTTATGAGGATAAATGCAGACAAATTTATCCAACTCCAAAACATCTCTCTAAGAAGGTACTAGTATTAAATGACCTTTCTTATAAAGAAGGGAACTGAGGCCACACAGTAGCTAGGCTGAGACAAGACCTTAGGGTCCCAGCTCCAGAGTCCGTGTTGTGTCAGCTCCATGAAGAAAGTCTCTTTAACCAACATTAATAGAATGAGTGGCTAAGCCATTCAGATCCTGACTAGACAAAGCACAGAGGAGGGAGACAACTGTCCACAGCAGAGACCTCACAAAGGGCTTATGTCAGGACATAGAAGGAACTCCTACAGAAGTTAACAAAAGGAAATGATTCAATAATAAAGTGTGTGAGAGACTTGAATAGATGTTCTGGAGGAAATATGGAAGTCATCTGTAAACACACATGAACAGGTGGTTAGCACAAACCCAAGCCACACTGAGATGATACTGCACACCCACAGGAAGACTTAAAACACGTTTGAACCACACTATATCCTGGGGAGAATGAGGATGAATCAGAACCTCACATAGCTGGATGGTGTATAAAATGCTGTTACCACCGTGGAAAACCTGGAACAGTTTCTTATTAAATCTCACAATGTCTCCACTGTAACACAGAAAACTCACTTTGAGGCATTCGCCAAAGAGAAAGGAAAAGGTACGTCCACACGAAACAATCAAGCAGTCACAGCAGACTTATTCGTAAAGAAAAGAAACAGAGACAACCCTATGCTGACCAACACGAGAGTAAGTGAGGCAATGGTGTGTGGTTCACACAGCACCATACTGCTCAGCAGCATGGTTAATCTTTTTAAAATGTGTAAAGAAGAGGGCTCAGGCATAGTGCTCACTGAGCATGCCTAAGGCCCTGGGCTTGATCCCAGTACTGCAAAACAAACTCAAAAGAAACCTTAAGAAACAAACAGGGCTTAGTCTGTATTTAGCATTAAGTATATTAATATAATTATAAAATGAGATACTACTTAACATTTTGGGTCAAATTAGTCTTGTAATTTAGTAATTGAGTAGCTTGACACATTAGGCAATTTTCAAACTAGCCTGAAAAAAACCATACCCATCAATCAGAATTTTCAATATTTTTCTCTGGTAAGTAACAAGTGTCTTGACATTTCTTGGTCTGATTTCTCATCTGTAAAACGGGGCTGTAAGAGTGTCCTTGTGTGGTCACTAGCTCCCCTGGGATGCTTAAGTAACAGAGTCAGCATTCTAAATAACAGCATTTATATATCAGATGTTGTTGTTTAGCCTTTAAATAACAGCTGAGATATCTAAAATGCAAATGCTTTCTGAGTTCTTCAAGAACTACGAGTATAGAATATTGAGAACTTCACAGGGTGAGAATCACTGAAGATCTTGACAGAGAGTAAGACTTTGGCAGACACAAGGACATAAAGGACATTCCAGGTATAGGAACAGGAGCTGGTCATTTACCTTCAGAGAATTATCATAGCTGGCCATTTCTAATGCATAATCACTGTGGACTCACTCCCCTACCTAGGAGGTTCTGGCTGCCCCACGTCCATTCCCTATTTTTAGTCTGGGTGTCTGACAAATGTGACCTGGTATTCTGTGTTTTAAATTTTATTGTATAACAACCACACACGGAGAAGTTTGAAGTATAAAGACTCCCTCAGTGAGGAAGTTCCAGCCTGATGCCCTCCACTTTTAAATGTTTAACATACTCCCTAAAGGCAGTGCGCTTTGATGTGACCACCACAACCAGAAAAGGCACAGGCATTTCTTACTCTCATCACTTCCTCAGAAGATTCCATTTTGACCAACATAGCCTGTACAGTCAGAGTCCTGGTCAGAATCCTGCATCGTGTTACCCACTAATGCTTTCTTTAATCTGTTTGGAATGCTTCCTTCGGACTCTCCTTGAGTTCCATGTACTTGACACCCAACACCCTGCCAGTCACTCCAACCATGCCTCTGAACTTAAGCCCGGTGCTTTGTGGCTGAAGCCTGGTGATGCCTTGGTAGAAATCACAGAAGCACTGATGCTCTTCGGGGGCATCTGCCAGCCTGTGTGTGACTTATCTTGATGGACATGGTGGCTGTCGGGCTCCTTGTTATAAGGTTTTTCTTCCTCTTTGCCAACAAGAAGCCAGGGGAAACACTTGACACTATAACTCTTTCAAACTTTTATTCATTCACGAATTTACTCCTGTCCAGATGGACTCCTGACGCCCTCTTTCACTCAGTGGGCTACACTTGCTGCTTTCCTTCAGTTCTCCCTGTTAAATGTGGCTGGTAGAAACCCCTCAGGGTAGCCGCTGTGACCATCAGACACTTTCCTACTGTTCTGTAATCCCTCCCTTGTTTTCTGATACAGCTCATTGCACACTTCTCCTTAATCCAGCCTAAGAATAGGCCATTTCTCCATGAAACCTGATCCCTCGAACCTGGAAGTGGTACTTAGAAACCAAGACAGGTGTGTGTGTGTGTGTGTGTGTGTGTGTGTGTGTGTGTGTGTGTGTGTGTGTGTGTGTGTGAACTATGACACATTGTATTTTTCATTCTAACCCCTACCACAGGTCTGAAGAGAGAGCCTGGCCTTTTCTCTCCTTCACACGCTGGAAAAAACTGGCTTGCTGCACTGTCTCAGCAGCTGTTGGATCACCTGTAGAAGCCAACACCCTCGGCTCCACCGCCACCTCTCCTCCTGGAGGGGAGCTAGCTGTCTTTGCATGCCCTCCCTGTCCCCTACCCTGGGCAGCAGCAGGGCTCCTCAGCAGCAGCAGACACTCACCTTGACCCTCCCCATCTCCTGGCTCAGGACTGCTTGGTTCAGGAAGGGGACGGGTTGCCTGCCTCTTGATGAGCATTTATTTCATGCCCATCACCCTCATGTCTGAGTGTGGCAGTGCCAGTTTTCAGTGTAAAATAAATAGAGGGCTGCAGAGAAGCAGACAGAGACAAGGATGAACACTTTTGTAAGGTGATAAAAACAGATTCTAATTATGTACAGAATGTCTACTGAAATCCTCAGGGAAATTACAAATTAGCTAGCTAAAGGCAACCTGGGGGAAAAAAGCAGTTTTTGAAAAAGTCACCACAAGAATCAGTTTATGTCCCCTGATTTATACTTCAGCATACTTCTCAAACTGAAGGCCAAGTACTGTCTAACTGGGATCAACACAGGTCCCTGACTTGAGAAGCCTTGGGACTGTATTTGAAATTGTAAAAGACCAAGAGAGAAAGAGATGGCTCTTCTTGTTTTGAAGCAAGCAAAAAATAAAATAAAATAAAATAAAAAGCATGGAAGCACACTTTGCAAACACAGAGAATCCATGCCATTCCAGAAGGACTGCTCTCTGCCTGTTACACGCCAACGCAGAGGGCAGAGTATGCACGTCACAGTGCCCTACTCCAAAGCGGCATCTGAGTTTCTGAGGCCTCTGAGTCACAGGGCCAGTGGAAGTCAGCTCACTCTACCTAAAGCCACTTCCTCCATCAGGCAGTCACTCACCTATCAGGTATTTACTGGGCATCTGCCACTTCCCAGGGAAGTTTTGTTTTCGTAAGTGTTCCTCAGAGTGTGGTCCACCGACTAGTACCAGAGTCCACACTGCTTATTCCTGGCCTGCCACAGTTAAGTATGAGAATGCATAGCACTCTGACAGTGCCTTTGTCTCACTGAACATGGTACAGAGCACTGGTGTCATCAGACCACTGTGGCAGGCCACCTGAGGCACAGCTGTGACCCTGCCATGCACAGGAGACTAACATCAGTCCCCGGGAGACTGCCAAAAACTACAAAGAGGTGGCCCTTCATGTCAGGGGGTGCTGCTCTAAAGCCAGGATCTACACAGGAAAAGGCCAGATGGTGAACATTTCAAGATCTAACTCGTATTCTTCCTTCTTGGTTTACAGACCTTTTCAAACACAATAAGCCAGGCTTAGCTGGAAAGCCATACAAAATGGGTCAAAGTCTAGACTTGGTTCACAGGCCAGTCTGCTCCTCCCTGTTCTAGGCAGCAAACAAGGCCCCATCATAGACAGTAAAAGAGGGAAAATCATCACTGTGGCCCTCATATCACATGCCATCTCTGCCTTTCCTCTCTAACTCCATCACTATGGCCATTCCAAACACTGGCAGCATCTGCTGAGCTCTCGCCATGTGCATGACCCTAAGTCAGGGCCTGCAGCAGGCTAATAATCCTGCTGAGGAGAGAGGGCTGAATCATAAATGACAGACTCTCTAAGTACTAGTTCAGTACGTGATGCTATGCATCACATGAGCACTGACATCTTCTCTAAAGAACAAGAAAAGCAGCATGAACTCCCTCCTTTGTGCTGACAGCAGAGAACACAGAACAGAGAATATAAGGGGCTGTGTGGCTGTGGATCACGGCAGTGTCTTTGGTGTGTGTTGGCCTGGGCAGGAGAAGGGCTTGATGTGCCCTCTCGGAAAGTGTCATCACGACACGGAGCCCATGCAAACAGGTCTCTGGACACAGAGTCTCCAGTGCAACAACAGACTCCAATGATACACAAGCTGTTTTTCTGGAGAGAGCATGTTTCTGATTAGCTCAGATGTTTTATGAGAGTACATACCACCAGAGTGTGTGATGGCCATTTCAGCTTCAATCACCCCAAAATATGAGAAATTTAAGGAGACAAAGAGGAAAAGAGGTGGATTGAAAATCCTCTGGGGATGTATGATAGGGCCACTTGTGCCAAGGCTTCATCCAATATTGGCCCACGTATTTCTAGTTTGTAAGCTTTTACTCTGTAACTCTATGAGCAGGAGCAGGCCGTCATGCCCCATTTGATGTCTCCTTCAGTCAGAAACCAATGGTTGAGCATCTACTTTGAAGCAAGCTCTGATCAGAAAGTTGGAAGACGATGGGCCTCACCTCTGAGCCTACAGTCTTACAGAGCAGAGAGATGGGATGCCCAGGGTAGTTATCCCTCTCTGGCTTGAGGCAACATGCAGCATGTACCACTGTCAGCTCAGAAAGCAAAATGCCATCAGGGTAGATGAAAACAGGTACCTTTAATGACAGCACTATCATTTACAGACAACATAACCATTGTAGGAAAGGACAGAGCAGTCAGCTGGGAATACTTCTGGCTTAATGAGCAAAGTATTTCCAGCAGTTTGAAGTAAGAGCCCTTTGGTACAGTAGATGGGTGTGACATCTCCACTCTACAAGAACAAAAGCTACATCCACACTTAAAACACTACAGTGAGCAAGGCAGGCGCACCTTAACAAGTACGTTTTCCTTCACCAGGCAGATAAGCGAGATAGTGACAACAATGCCACAGAACATCAGCGGGACTCCTCAAATCAACTTTTTAACAACAGCCATCAGCAACCCAAACCTAACCGTAGACAGAAACAACCCACCAACGACAACTGCGCACACTCTACCCACCAGCCTCCCCAAAGGACAGGCATTGCACCATGGGCTGAATTGTTTGAGGAGACACAAGTCAACGGAGGCTGCACGAGTGTGTGTGCTGCACCTGGCCGTGAACAACAAATGGGAACCTAGTAGAAGGGAGACACAGCGGGGGCAGCGGCTGGGACATGTCATAGGACAGGTGAAGCTTGAGTTGGGCTGGAAGGATGAGTGTGACTTTGTCCCCAGATGGACAGAGCAGGCTATGTGAAAGGTTCTATGGATGGAGAATTCAGTAAGATTTGGGCACAAGGAAAGCAAAGCTCCTTTAGAACAAAGTCACACGTAGGCCTGGCAGAGCAGATGTCACTGGGGACTGATTTAGAAACAAAAGTTATGAAACAGTCATTACAGCCTTGAGTTTGCCAAATTTGGCCTTGGTGAGACCTGTGCATAAGAGAGGCCTAAGATTAAGTATAAATTATATGTATGTTTTAAGAAGATGTCTTGTGTGTAAAGATGAAGAAAGACCAGAAAGAAGTCAGGGTGGTTAACACATGCCCGCAGTTCCACAACCCCACCATCTGGGAGGCTGAGGCAGCAGGATCAGCAGTCAAGGCCTGCCTGAGAAGTACAAACCTAAGAGGACAGGGCTGGACCACAGTGTGAAGAGTTACAGTTATTCAAGGTCTCAAAGGTCTTCTGTTCGGGGTAATCTCAGAGAGCAGCTATTTGGCAGGTGATTGACCCTGTACAATTCCCATCTGACTGCCGTCAGTGTGGATGCCGTCAGTGTGGATGTCAGAGGAAACCTCTGCTGAGAAGCAGGGCTGAGGCTGCAGTGTGCTGAGGCCTCTTCTTGTCTCCACCTGTGACACTGCAGCAGACATGTCTGCCTCTCCTCCTGGGGCTGTGAGAGCCAGTGACTGGTCTCCTCACCATACTGACAGCTAATCCTACAACACCAGAGTTGAACCTGCTCCCCTGGGTCCTCCCTGGGCAAACTGGCAGTACCATGCCAAAATGGGTATTGGAGTGGGGATCTTGAATATATTATGTCATATTGTCAGCAACATAGGGGAGCATGGTCACTGTGAAAACCCCTTTCAGAGAAGAAGGTATGGGGGGGGGCAGAGACCAAGGACAAATAGCTCCAAGGGTCCCACCTCATACGATTATTAAGAAATAGGGTGGGAAGCTGGGTGGGTGGCACATACCTGTGACCCACTCACTCTGAATCCTAAAGCAGAAAAAATATGGGTTCAAGGCCAGTTTGGGCTGCATAATGACTTTGAAGCCAGCATGGACCTCATAGCCAGACTGTCTCCCTACTACTCCCAACCAAAAAGAAAAAGTAATTAGGTAAATGCTCAATACCAGTTCAGCTGCCATGAGACTGTGGGGTCACGTGAGTTTAAAACCCACTGAACCTCAGTGTCATTAGGAAAAGAAAGAGAGAACCTGCCTCACGACCTGCTGTGGCTAACAAGAGTGACCAGTACCACCTGGTTCACAGTATGTCCTCAGCTCCTATGACAGCATATGGTACAGACTTCATGCACACAGGCCCACAGAGTCAGTGCTTTAGGAGCTCAGGCTGCCATTCCTGTTGCCCGTTTTAACTGAAGAAGGAAGGGCAAAGGCAGAAATACTCACAGTCTCTTCTTATCCACCACACGCTTAACTCGGATGGCTCTTTGTTCAGAGTAAAGCTTACACACTCCTGTTGAAGCAGAAAATACCAGAACAGAGACCATTTAAAATGGCTTCTCAGGCAAAGGTATCATTAACACTAATGAAACACTATGGTCTTCGGCTAGCAAAGCTATTCTAAATTGCATCTCTTATGAAATACCACATTTGACCTTTAGAAGAAAATGAAATACTTTTTAAGTAATCTTCAACGAAATCCAGAACTGCGGTCCTGTGCTCCTTCACTTGCTGGGAATGTATCTCCTTGTGGGCTGTAAGAGAAAAGGACAGCACTCAGGTCTGTGCTCAAGGACTCCACAGAACAGTCAGCTTCCTCAAAGCTCTTCATTGAAAGCATGTTCAAAAGCCCAGCTATAAACCAGCCTCGTGTCAAGTGAGACTACATTTTTAAGAGTAAGATTTACTAGGGTTCACCAGGTGAGAGATTAAACCCATCGAAACTGCAGTCAAATAATTTATAGCTTATTACAGCACCGGGGGAGCTGAGTTGATCCAGCTCCTTCCGGAATGCTGACCTGGCTGTATTAACAGCATCCAGTGCTCAGGCTCACCTTCAAGTGACATGCTTAAATCACACATGCTGGACCACAGACACCCTCCCTCTGCCTGCACTGCTTTCAGCCTACAGTGACTACTTTCTCCCTTCAGACACTGAGTGACACTATCCATACTAGCCTGCTCTCCAACAACTGTTCACATTGATGAGCCACAAGGGCAAGCTACCACACAGAAGCCTGTGCCAGTTCCTATGGTAAGACCCTGTTCTTGGTGGAAAGGCTGGGTGCCTAGTGGGCAGGCGTGATGATAGGACTTCATAGAAATACCTCAAGTAAGCCAACTGAGTCCAGAGGCAAGAGGTAGATGAAGGTCACAAATGCCTATGCCCTTAAGGGTATGGGGCACAGGTTATGTTTTTACTAGAGGGGCTATATAACATAGGACTCACATGAAGATTGGGTAGTCTGCAATGCTGCACACCTAATTTTGTATGATGCATATTTTTCTGGTAAGTTTTCATCAAGACTCTCCCATTGGATGATCCCATGTTCTTTCAGAAGCTTCTCCACTAGAAGTCAGTCATGAGTTCGACAGTACTTGGCAATTTTGACCTCTGTAGTATTAATGTATGTGCTTAAAAAATCAAGGAAGACACATGGCTGGGAAGCCTAGCTCCTCTACGGGGATGAAGCCCAGCGAAGGGGAGATAACACTAGGCCCCTAGGACCAGGCAGGGTTCTAAGCATGCTGTGAGAACTTAAGTGATACGCCTAACTCCTGTCTGTACTGTTTCAATGGAGAAGTTGAGCCCAGGGAGACGAAGTGACTTGCCCAAGGCCACAGAGCTAGCATGTAGCAGAGCTAGGGTGCATTGCTTTCAAGTCATGGAAGCAGAGCTTCCTCTCAATCACGAAGTCTCATATGGGGTTGACTTTAATAGGACAACAATTAGAGACTATTAGTCCATCCTTAGCCACATTTATGTCATCTGTCCTGCCACTCAGAACATAGTCATACATGCATGTCTCCACAAATATGCAAATGCTTGCACACACACAATCTGTTCCCTTTGACCTTGGCCTTTTGGTAGGTTACAGATTCTATTTAGAGAGGTCCTTTCTATTTATTTAACTTGAGTGACAGTCTTTTCAGGACTCTGAACAGCTTAGCTTAGAAGACTGACCAGGAAGGAAGGATTTTCAAAGTTGAAGTCCTAAATGCCATTCAGAAAGAAAGAGGGGATCATAAATGGCTGCACCATGAGTGTTTAACTGGTTGGCACATTCATGGGATCTGTTGGCTTCTTTCAGAGCACTTCACCTTCTGTTCGGAGTTGCTGAATTGCCTCTGAACAGGTCTTCATGAATATCTGAGCATCCTGGTCTATCTGGTCTCGCTCTGTGTCCGTCATCCTCCCATATTCAGACATGATATGGCTGAAAAAGAGGAAACAATTTGAGGGTGGCATCAGTAAGACATAATGCAGTCCAGGTAGAGTGTCAAGAAGAAAGGTTTCAAGCTGGGTGGTGGCAGCGCACGTCTTTAATCCCAGCACTCGGGAGGCTGAGGCAGGCGGATCTCTGAGTTCAAGACCAGCCTAATCTACAGAGTGAGTTCCAGGACAACCAGGGCTACATAGAGAAACCCTGTCTCAAAGAACAAAACAAAACAAAAAAAGAATTAGAAAGGTTTCTCTGACCAAATGACACCAAAGCAGAGACTTGGAGGGGGCTGGCCAGACCAACAGGTGGGAGAGTGATCTGGAGAGTGGAACAGAAGCCATGAGGTACAGTCTTCTACAGAGCTTCCACAGAGGCGGGCCAATATAACAGGCTGCGACACACAGCTTTGCGAGGAACAGAGGCTCCGACTAAGGACTGCATAGCCCAATAACTATGTTAGAGTCCCAAGCCGCTCAGCCTGCATGCTGTAGGGACACGATCTGGGGGTATATGAAACACAAGAAACTTCTGCGGGCTGTTTTCTGATTCTAGAAAGCAGTTTTCAAAACTCACAATAAAAAGCCTCTAGAGCCAGGCAGTGGTGGTGCACGCCTTTAATCCCAGCACTTGGGAGGCAAAGGCAGGCGGATCTCTGTGAGTTCGAGGCCAGCCTGGTGTACAAAGTGAATCCTTTGGACATCTAGGACTCTTACACAAAGAAACCCTGTCTCAAAAAAAAAAAAAAAGCCTCTAGAAATAAATTTTATCTCTCCTGATGTTAAGTTAAACCATCCTGAAGTGACGAGGCTGGTAGGGGCATCCACTTTCAGTAACAAGGCCCTGAACAATATAGAACACCTAGCTCTCCTTCACAAGCGCTGACTGAGTGTGGCAGCATAATCAGTAACAGCAATACTCCTTAGCCTATTTCAAAACTGTGGACTTCACAACGGAAATTTGGACTCCCAATGCTGCAAGCTGAAAGGGCACTTATGTAATGTAGACACTCAAACCACCCATTTCACTCACCTGTCCATCTAGCCACGAGGACAAAAGATAAAGTCCTGACTGTCCTATTTCACCTGTGACCTAGGTCATAGCGTTTCCACTCTGTTGTGAGTGGCTCTGACCACTGGTCTGTCCCATCACTTACTTCACTCCAGAAACGATGGCCTCCCATGGAACTCACCCAACATTACTTTTTCATGCTGTGCTGGTCAAGAGATTATCATGTCTCCTCCAAAGCTGCTTTGGGACAGAGCTGGGACCACCTCTGACCCTCACCTCTAATGCACTGCTGTCAGCTTCTGACCCGGCTTTACTTTAATTTATTGCACTTATTGTTCCCAGAAATACCAAAAAGTCTGTTTTTCTCCTCCAAAGCTATGTGGAAGTAAAGACTGTCCACCTTGTGTCTGCTTCCCTGGTAAAATCATGCAGCACAGGGTCCCTGACTAACACCAGTCAGACACTGAGCATATGCCAGGTTGGTTCTCAGTGCTTTATGTATATCCGATTTCTCATTTAATCCTCACAAGTCATTCACTCCCTTAGCATAAGTACTAAGTTGGGTTCAAAACTGAGTAAGGCTTATTTCCATTTCCACAAAAGGCACTCAATTGTAGGAGTGATCAACATGAAACCAGAGTGCCAAGAACTGCACTGACTGGTGCTGATGTGGAAGTGGACAGTAGAGCTCAAAGAGGAGCATGGTCAGCACATGTGGGATGGGGGTGCTGGGCAGGGCAGGTGGAACAGAATGCATGCCGACAGAGGATGGAGACAAAGACCAGATATGATTCCTCACGCTGTGGCTTATTGTTTGAGTGAACATATAGTATCTACTTCACACCCAGGCACATGTGAGCAGGAAGGCTGGCCCTGTGTAAACGAGGCACCTGGTTCTAGAGAGGGGTAGTGTTGGGGTCCTGGAAAAGTCCCACAAAAGACCACCATTCATGCATGCAATCAGCAAGAGCATTTATTATCTGGAGAAAGACTCCAGTATGCCGGGGCTGCCATCCCACACAAAGACAAAATGGTGACAATGCTGAGAGGAGCCCACAGGCTCCTTTGAAGCCCAGCCAAGGGGAGTTCCTAGAGCATTAGGTCATCTTAGATAGGACTGGCTTAAGCAAGTGGCAATCATATTAGTATGTTCTAATTGGCTAGGGCTAATTAGGGGCTGGTCAGGGCTACAGTTTTCCATTTTGGGGCAGGCCTGGACAAGTCCCAGGCTTTGTTTGGTTACCTGCTGACTGTGGTTCAGGCCTGGCCTGATACTGCATGTAGCAGGCCTCCTTGTCCTTGCTGTTGGGGGTGCTGGAGATTGATTAATTGCCCTTTGTGGCTTTTTCAGAAACTGCTTGTTCAGTCTCAGGAAACTGAAATTGAGGCCTGATCTCTGAGAGAAGATGGAGCAGCCTGTTATGGCGCCTCCTCAGTCTTCTCGGCAACACTGATGTGTCTGGCACATGGCGGCACCATTCCTCCTGAGATAGTGTGACAGTAAGCACTTATTTAAAACTCAAACACAGACACTACACCCTCCACAAACACAGACACTACACCCTCCACTCCCAGTGCTGCCTTCACCAGCAGGATGGTCAGTGGAGGACTGTAAACAGAGCCATTTGCACATGGTTTGTTTTTCCATAGCACACTGCCTCAAGACTGAAGAATCCTGACCTCAGGTGCTCTAATCCCAGTTGAGGGACCACTGCCATTGTCCAAGAAAATTCGAAAGGCTAGGTGCAGGCAGTGTCTTTGGGGTGTAAAGGTGATTGATCTAAGAGACACTGACAGGCAACATGGACTGCTTGGGCATGGAGGCAAAGGAAAAGCCTAGAATGCAGGTCTGTGTACACAAACACACATCACACCCAGGACAGAAGGCCCAGGCTGGAGGGAAGGAGCTTATGGTACTGAGCCAAAGGTGTCAGGCCAAACTGAGGGCTTTACAAGTGGGAAGCTGGAACACTTATAAGAGCGCTCCCTACTCTGCTGCTCCACTGTGTTTTAAAAGCACGAGATACACAGTGTGTGCATGTGAAACAGAGAAGGCTAAAGTTATCAAGCCACAGTGAAGTTACAATAGCAAAATTATTACTATTCTGAAAAGGTTAAACATCTTGTAAACAATTCCAAGCTATTCTCATGTGACATGCATATATAAACATCAAGTTTTATTTCCTTGATTATGAGGAGAAATAACTGTGTTACAGATCTCAATATAGCTAAGTAGTAGATTCAATTAGAGGAGACTACGTTAGGTATGAATTTGAATTGGTCAATTTACTTCAGGAGATGGCAGGGGAGTGAAAAAATACAAATTTATTTGCTGGTTCAGAAATTTAAAGGAATATGTTTCTCCTTCTGACTTGGTTGGCGGTACATTAAGGAATGACAAGTTCAGGGTCAAAACATCACTGACTACAATTTTATATAGAAACAGCCATGCCCTGAGGGTAAAGAAGAGGCAGAAAATAGCAAATGCTTTACTGTGCCGGGTGCTGAAGGATATGGCAACAGTTTACGAATATAGCCTTGTTTTTGCTGGAAATGTTAGAGTCACAGCAACTTTATAGTGTACACTGGGCATATAATATGCATGGTCAATACACATTATGAAGTTAAATTGTTAATGCCTGGGCTACACACAGGAGCTGAACGCAGACCCTGCTTTCAATACATTATCAAATAGGTGACATCGACAGGCCTATGCATATAGACACGTTATATCACACAGCATAGGCTAATGGTCAGCAATACTTTCATGAACTGACATTGACCAGTGTTCTAATCTAGGGAGCTACATACATTTACCTACTTAATTCTCAAAACTTCCAGGTAGGTGCTATTATATTCCCATTTTACAAATGAACCAACTGAGGCACAGAAAGCTATTTAACTTGCTAAGGTTGCACAACTAGTTATTAACAGAGATGGGGTTTGACCAAGGCAGCCTGCTCTGGAGTCAGACTTCAAGAACCCCCATAATGCTTCTGTGGAACCAGGTCACATGGAGGCCACCCTTGCCTCAGTCTCACTATGCAGCTGAGGAAGACCTAGGAATTCGGAACCTCCTCGTTCTACTTCCCAAGTGCTGGGATTACACGTGTGTGTCACCAGGGGCAATGAGGCAGGAGAGTTTGGACCAGGATGCTTGTTTCCTATATTGGTGTGTGTTTGGGGGTGGTGGTGGATGGGGAGAGAGGAACCCACAAACTGATCCTTGAAAGACAGGAATGGCTGAGGGAGGTAAGAGTAACTATAGCTGGAGTTTTCCTGCCTGGCCCACGGTCAGGGCAAATCTCTCTCACCTGCCAGTCCCACAGCCGCTCAGACCCGACCAAGTAAACACAGAGACTTATATTGCTTACAAACTGTATGGCCGTGGCAGGCTTCTTGCTAACTGTTCTTATAGCTTAAATTAATCCATTTCCATTCATCTATACCTTGCCACATGGCTTGTGGCTTACCAGCATCTTCACATGCTGTTTCTCATCATGGCGGCTGGCAGTGTCTCTCTGACTCAGCCTTCCACTTCCCAGCTTTATTCTCCTCCTTGTCCCGCCTATACTTCCTGCCTAGCCAATGGCCAATCAGTGTTTTATTTATTGACCAATCAGCAACACATTTGCCATACAGAACATCCTACAGCAAGTAACAATGAAGGCAGAAGAGAAGGGTGAGGACTTCAAACTGGCTGGAACATAGGGCAGGTGGGAACGCTGTCGTTAGTGGCCTTCAGAGCTAGTCAGGGACTCTGCAGACAATGAAAAGGCTGGGTGTACAAGGAGAAATGACGGGACAACACGTTACATGGAACAGTGGTAGAAGGTCAGGCCTGGGGCTACTGACCTCCAGCTAAGAATCTTGCTTTATTCATCTCTATGTTTATCTGTTTGCATCCTTTGTTTGCTTGTTTGTTAATCAGTGCTGGGGCTGAACCCAGGGCCTCATACATGACAGCAAGTGTATGCCCAGCCTCTCTCTGTTTCCTAGCACTTATAAAGGGTAGGGGCATGATAAATTTTTGTCAAACTTTATTTTCAGAATGGAGCTACTGGGTTTGGTGGAGTACCCCCTGGAATCCCAGGACTGGGGAGGGGAGGTAAGAGGACTGGGAGCTCAAGGTTAGCCTGGGCTACATAGAAACCTCGCCTCCCCCCCTCCCCCCGTTTCAACAAGGCAAACATAACAGAGGGAGGAGAATGGCAGAGTTTGGGTGATGGCACGAGGTTCAAAAAGGAAGAAGCAGGGATGCAGAACTGCCTGGAACTGGGCCTGTGTGTTCAAGAAGAAACAGAACACAGAAGGAAAGCAGGAAGTTAAACTGGGAACTGAGGGCAAGCAACTTCAGCAGAAACGAAGTAATGCTCTGGAGACAGAACGCCCCACGACCAACACAGTGCTCTGAAGGACGGACCAGGGCAAAGGCTCTTCTCTATGTGGTTAAGATCTTGAGGAATGATGGATGGTCTCTGAAGTGCTACAACTTAGTGAAAGGAGAGTCAGTGAACTTGAAACAAAGACATCTGATGACCCATTCAACAGCCCCACTCAGATGTTTACTCTGCATTGCACATATGTCTAAAACTGAGTTCCTGACCTCTCTCTTCAAACATGCTCTCCAGCAGCTTTCCCTAGGATGTGCTGGTAATGATTCCATCCCTTCCTGCTGCTCAGGCCACAAACCCTGACATCATCCCTAGCTCCCCTTTGCCTCGGTTTGTATACATCTATCTACATATCCTGTTGGCTCTACCTTCAAAACATTCCCTAGAATCTATCTACCAACATCTCCCAGTCTGCAACAGAAGCTGACTCCAGGGTCTGCTGCTTCTACCCAGACCTTCCTTGTCTACTCGGCACACCAGCCACATGGGTGCTCTTACATATTTGGATCCTGTGAAGCCCTCTGCACAGGCCCTTCCAAAGCTCCTCAGAGCAAAGGCTGTTAGGATAGACAAGGCCATTCTTGAGGAACTCTCTTGGCTCATCTCACACACCTCAGCCCTTGGCTTGGGTTCATAGCTTTCTGCTCCTCCACCTTCCATGTTGGTTGCACACGGACCTTAGAAGCCCTGGCTCTCCTTCTGGAATGTTCTTCCCAGGTGTCTGAATAAGTGACTCCATACTTCCAGTTACTTCTCCTACTCTGCAGTCTGAGTGGCTCTTCTGGAAGCACCGAGGTGAAAGAGGTCAAAGGCTCCTGAATTAGACTGATGCTGGCTTCTGAACAAATACCTGCCACCAGGGTGGACCTAGACAGCACTGGTTCCAAAGGCATAGGACTAACATCCTCTGGCTCTATAGTCCCAGTTAATGGAGCCCAGCTGAGTGAGAGTGAAGGTCTAAAGGCTAATCTGAGAATACTGATTACTCGGGGAGGAGGGGAGTCCTCAGATACATTATACAGAACCCACTTGACCTTGGATACTGGAAACTGATGGAGCTTTTACTCTTTTAGTAGCAACAACAGAACTAACAAAGTTGTTCTCCCAAGTGGCACTGTTTTGTTGCCAGGGTATCATGGAAAAGGTACAGAATGGAGAAATTATTTTAATTAAGGTCATTCTAAGATCCAGCCAGAGGCTGCCTAGGCTGCATGCTGTTCTGCTCTAGTAAAATGTCATTATTAAAAAAATTAAATGGGTCAATAAAGTCTGAGCTCTACATTCTGGAAAAAATTATAGCTTCCTAATTATGTCAAACTAACAAAGCCTCATGGTCTGAAGGCAATATTTCTACCCATGCTCTTTCAATTCTGTGATTACACTGCTTATAAAATGTTCCTAGGAGCAGGCCAAGGCCAGTACATTGTACTGGGAGGGAGGCTGTAAAGCTGAATGGCTGGCAGTACTCTACAACCTTAGGGAAAGAGAACTTGGTGGGAGTGGATGAGGGAGGCTGGTCTCCATCTTCAGGGAGAGCACAGTGTGGGGACACTAGTCCTTTGTCCTGGCACTTCCATGTGCATTAGTTTCCCCAGAGTGAACCTAGGCTTCCCCCTCTTCAGCCTCCCAAGAGAGGAGCAGGAATTTCCCTGATGAGTACTCTGGCCAAAGGAACTGGATATGTACCTAGCCCACTCCCCATCTCACCCTCATCTCCAGACTGGCCTGCCCACAGACAGCAGAGGTTCCCTCTGTTCCACTCTCTCCTAGCAAAGGCACCTGGCCCTGCTAGCTGGGAGCCAGGGACTATGACTGCTCAGCGGCACTAACCTGACTGAGTCTAATTTAGGACCAGAATATCACAAACCAGCTCACCTACAGTTTCAAGTTCTGCCTGTTGGCCTAGTTTATCCCCATCCAGGCTTTATTTGATGGTCAAAGCATCATGGGTCATCAGAGTTAACTCAATCATCACTCACCAAGGGACTCTTGTGTGCCAGGAATCCTCATTTAATCCTCATAAGACCATGGTTCATGTTGCATCAGAAAGAAAAGCACAGAGAAGTGATGTGAGTTGTACATATGGACTGATACTCAGCCAAACTGGACAGAAGTATGTCTGGTCCCAAAGCCCATGCTCTTTCAAAGGCAGGAGACCAGGGTAGGCTAGAACTGGAGTGTAAGGGCTAGCAGAGAAGACTAAATTTCTACAAAATGCTGGGCTGCTATAGAGTAAAGAAGCCTCAGGGACATAGTTCTATGTGCTGCTCAAAGGGGCTAAGGATGTCCCCAGGGTCCTGGTCATCAGCCCCAGCATTTGCTACCACAGTGGCTGGGAAGAGACAGGCTTGGGGCTGCAGTGGGCTGAACTGAGATGCCAGTCTGCTGTGCAGTCTGGGGCCCCTGGGAACTTGCTCTGTCCCTCCTCCCATTACAATCATCTTCAAATTCTACTACACAGTACCATTCTCCCAACAGCACTGAAACTGGAATTTCACATCATTTCAAATGTGGCAAAAAGTTATCTTCTTTTATCTCACCCTCAACCATTTACACACATGAAACTGACCTTAGGTAAGAGCCTGTATTGAAACAGGCAGTGGGCAGAACCTAGCCTGGAGATTAGATGGGTTTCGGCGACTCTTACAGTGCTGGGGTGGCCTGAGCCAGACCACCTCCATCTCACCATCTAGCGGCCAGATGCTTTTCCAAGGCAATGGGAGTGTTAACAAGGAGCCTTGAACTTTTAATGTGGATGAAACACCAGGATTTATTGTCTTTGTAACAAAGGAGCTTGGAACTGGACCTCTTGACCTTTTCTCCTCTTCTCTCTTCCTCATTCAGAATCGTGCATCTTTTAACTGCCAGAATGTCCTCATGTTTGCAGCTACATTCAACATTGTTACTCAAGCCTCAGCACAATGCTCTTCCTAGTTTTGGCTTTTATGGAAAATTGGCTTAGTCTGGGCATGTAAGCATTCTGTTATTCTTGTACTGTGCCACTGATGGGGTGGCTCCTTCTTAGTCTTTTCCTGTTGCTGCGACAAAAACAACTTAAGAGTGAAAGGCTTTTTCAGCCCAGCGTTCAGGGTATGATCCATCGCAGAAGGCATGCCAAGGCGGCAAAAGCTTGAATCCGATGATCACACTGATCACATTGCATTCACAACCAGGAAGCAGAGAGCAATGAAAGCTGGTGCTCGGCTTGCTATTTCAAAGAGTTCACAGTCCCCACCCAGGGGAGGGGTCCTGCCTACAGCTAAGGTTAATCTTCCCACATCGGTTAACCTGACCTAGATAATTTCCACGGGTACTCAGAGGCTTATCTCCTAGGTGACTCGGGGTCCGGTCAAGTCAGTTGACAACACTATCACAGAGCTCCACACATGTCTAGCAAGCCTGGAAGCCTCAGGAATGGTCAGCATCCCTGTGTGAGTGCCACTGGCAGGGCAAAAGACTTTCAAGAAAGGTCTATACAATTGCACCTGTAGCCTCAGCAGTTAGAGACAAGGAAAAGGGCTGGAAATTGCTAGGCTCCAACCATTTCTATTTCCTCAAATCACTGCAGCTTCTAGATAGCAACCTATTGACTTAGTACCTGATACAGAGACACACCTTCAGAAATAAAATTTACACTGCCATCTAGTGTTCAGAGCCAGCTAACAGAGGGCTTTATGACGCAGTACAACGCAGCAGGATTACAAACATCTCAGAGTATTCTGAGACACTAAAATGAAATATGTTTAAAAGCATAATATTGCTTGTTAGGTTTGGGGGCTGCTCACAGTCACCTTGGATATGAGGTTCTCTGCTACCCGGTTCACAACAGGACAGGCACTATTCTCAGGCGCAGTGAATACAGCAGGTGTATTCACTGGACCCATGGATTCCTTCCCTCCTTTCTGGCATTTGGGTAACTCCTTTTCCTTCAGACCTCAGCTCGGGTGTCACTTCTTCAAAGATGTCTTCCCTGACAAGGCCAGGGTCTCCCAACCCCCCGAGCTCTACTTCTGTGGTGCCTCTCCTGTTTACAGTGCTGCCTGCTTGTGTGACAAGGAGCGGAATGTCTGTCTCTTGCCTGGCATGGAGTGGAATGTGTCACATGGTAGGCACTCAGTAAAGATGAGCAGGGGAATTCAGGGCTAAATGAGACAAAAACTACATTTGTTACTTAGGAGTGCCCCTCACAGATGAACAAAGACGACTGAGTGTGTGGGGAGATAGAGGACTGCCGTCTGTCTGGTGTAGCAAGTCTTTCTACTGCCAACTCCCAAATAATGACACAGAGACTTCTTACTCACTGTGAAAGCTTGGCCTTGGCTTAGGCTTGTTTCTACTTAGCTCTTATAACTTAATTTAACCAATTTCTATATTAACCTACATGCTGCCATGTGGCTAACGGCTTTTACCTCTCTTCCTGCATGTCCTGCTTCCTCTGAGTCTAGCTGGCAACTCCACCTTTCTTCTTCCCCAAGTCCTTTCTGTCCCCATAAGTCCACCTAACCTCTTCCTGTCTAGCTATTGGCCATTCAGCTCTTTATTAAACCAATCACAGTGACACATCTTCACACAGTGTAAAGGAATATTCTGCAACAGTCTGACTAAAAAGTGGTCCTCTAAAGGCCTGTGTTGGAGGCCTGGTCCCTCCAGCTGGTTAGTACTGAACCATGACTGGATCGTCAGTCCACAAACAGCATCAAGGAGCTATTAGCAAGTGGGGCCTGTCTGGAGGAAGCATATCTGTAGACATGTCTTTGAAGGGTGGTAGCTATCCCATTTCTCTCAGTTCTTGGCTGCTGAGATGTGAGCGACTTTGTCCTGCCAAAGTCTCTGTCATGACTCATGACTTTCTGCCTTGCCAGGCCCACAGTAATACAGCAAACTGACCATGAGCTGAAACCTGTAATCAGGAAACAAAATAAACCATCTCTACGTTTAGGTTGCTCTCTCAGGTATTTGTCACAGGGATGAAAATCTGACTAACACAATAATTAGGGTATGTTTCAAATGCAAAGTAGAGACAAATAAGACAAAAGAGCCAAGAAAACCCCCAAAGTTCCATGGTAGAAGAAATAAGAGAATAAACACGTGTTTTGTGTACTAGAAGGCAGGTACATGGGTGTGCTCTGTGTGCCTCCATTAACACAGTTTGAGAGAAGCCAGTGGATCTGATGACGAGCACATCAGAAAGTAAACCCGGGAGAACAGAGAGGGCAATGGAGCTCTCCGTGCAGGGTTCCAGCACAGCAAATGGTGAGGACGGTAGTGGTCTGAAAAACACAGCCCAATCCAGCCCTCGGGTCCACTTCTGTGCAATCTGGGGCTAAGAAGTCGTTCTGCTTTTGTTTTTCAAAGGTAATAAACAAACAATAACACACGTGACAGAAAGCGTGCATGGCCCACAAAGTCTGAGGTGCTAACCCTCTTTCCAGCAAGTTGGCAGACCCTGATGTTTGGCAGTGAAATGAAACAGTGCAGCTTAGGGAGGAAGCAAGGTAAGTGTGTGTGTGTGTGTGTGTGTGTGTGTGTGTGTGTGTGTGTGTGTGTGTAAGGGAAGAAGAGGGCCAAGTCATCAAAACCAATGGGAAGCATGTATGTAGCTGGCTTTCAGAAGCACTGGGGTTGGGAGTACAGGGCCCAGTGGGACTGTTGCCTTCTCTGCAGAGGATGAACAGGAGGAGAAAGGAGCAAGGCAGGAAGGACACAATCCTGCCGGGGAGTTCAAGCTTCAGAGAGGAGTCTACAAGGAGGAGCCTCAAGAGGCCTGTCCTAACCACACTACGGAAAAAGGGCAAACATCCCCAGCACTCCCACCCCATGGCTTGCTCTGTCTTTACATGTCACCATCAATGCTGTGCCGACCCTCTAGCATGCAGGCTGTAAAAAGGAGGGATAGTTTCTGCCTTACTCTCTGATGTACTCTACACCTCGAAAATTGCAGAAGGCCCTGGGCAGGTGTTCACAGATCCATGGATGTGTGGACAGTGAGCAGGTCAGGCTGGGAAAGCCCCTTCAGGGTCAATGCCAGCTGCCCTGTGGCTGTGGAAGGCTGTGCTGTGCACTGCAGGATGATTGGCATGCTGTTGCCCCACCTGCCAGATTCCTGTAGCACTCCTCTCACTGTTGTGACAAAATCTGTGAATATGGTGCCAAAACACCTGTGGATGAGAACCAGTGGCTAGCCATGTGCCTTGGGGATATGAGGGAATCATTTGTGTATTATCTGACAAATACTGACTGAGTGCAAAGTACAGCTGAAGCATTACAGGAATTTGAATGAGAAATTAAGGTCTTTGACCTCACAAAATTTACAAATTAGTGACAAAAACCTACTAACTGATTAAATAATTACACACTGTGATTCATGTTTAAAGAAAATACACAAGTTGGAGACATCAACACTAACAGGAGAGATCTGTCAGGGGTAGTGGTAGAGAAGGCCTCTTAGAAGACAGTTTAATTAAGGCCTCAGCATGCACAGGCTCTCCTCTGTCCTCCATACACTACAGAGTATACAAGCTGAGGGCTGAAGCTGGAAGGCGGATGTGTGGGATAGGAAGCACCTCAGCTGGGCATGCCCTGCAGCTGGAAAGAGCCTGGAGCCTTCCAGGAAGGCTGGCAAGGCTGGAGCACTGTGGCAGAAGGGGTCTAGGAGCTTGATTTAAGAGGAGAAGGTGAGCCAATAGCAATGCGGTGGACACTCACAGTGGATCTACTCAGGTGATGAAAGCAAACGGCTACTGATAGAAATGGGACTTCATCACCAGGAGGAACGTGACCATAAGTACACGAGGGGCTGAGGGAAGCCCTCCTGAGATACGCTATCAGAAAAAAGCCAAGCCAGAGAGATTTGTTTCTGTCTCCAGGGAGTGTCAAAAGAAGGAGGTTGCCATTAGGAAGAGAACTGGCAAGAAAAGCATGACCCAGTGACAGACACAGGCTGAGGGCTGGAAATAGGCTCACAAGAATGCCACCAAACCAGAGGAGTCAAAGTCACAGACAGAGATGGCCAAACATAGGTCAAAATAACTTAGGAGAGCCTTAAAAATCTTGTTCCTCCCCAGGTTCAGGGGACATGGACACATGTGTTCTCACCTTTGTGCACAGCACTATCCACAGTCAGGCAATGAGTGTCATCCATTAGTAGAAGATGGACAGAGAGACACACAGACTGGAAGAGTCTGCTGCTGACAAGTGGCCACCAGTGACTCAGCACAAACCCACCACGGTGGTTCTGCTTCACTCTGCAGATATTTACACACACACACACACACACACACCCCGCCCCATAACCTGGTTGAAGCGCTGGGAAGTGTCCGTCAACTTGACAGAAGCTGGGGTCATCTGGGAAGAGGGAATGTAACTGAGACAATGCCTCCATTAGACTGTCTGTAGTGGAGGGCATTTTCCTCAGTAATCACTGATGTGGTGTCACCCCTGGCAGGTGGTTCAGGGTTTATACGCAAGAAAGATGAGCAAGCCATGAGAAGCAAGCCAGTAAGCAGTGTTCTTCTACAGCCTGTGTATCAGTTCCTGTCTCCCTCAATCACAGACCTTGAATGGAAGTAGAAAATGAAGTAACCCCTTTCCTTCCCACGGAGCTATTACTGTAATAGACACTCAGCTGTGAGTTAGTAAAAAGTGAGGACGAAAAAGAGCGGAATGTACAACAGAAAGGAACGCAGCCACTCAAGTCTTTAAAGAAGAACCCACTTACCTGTAAGCATTAATATACTCCTTCCTGTGTTCCAGGAGAAAATCTCTCAGCTTCCCAATGTGAGAAATCTACAATGGAAAAGATAGTACGCTTTATATGGACAGGCATACGCTGAGTGGGCCCACTTTCACACACAGTAGAGCATAGCCACGGGGAGACTCTGAACTTCGAATTCCAAAACTTGTTTCTAATTTTGCTGGGAGGGGTGTGTGCTAAAACAAGGTCTAGCTATACAGCTCAGGATGGCCTTGAACTAGTGGTCTTCCTGCCTCCATACTCAGAATACTGGGATGACAGGCATGAGCCACCATAACCAACTCACAACTTTGGTTTTAGGATCTCACAGCCACTACCATGCTAACTCTACCATGCTAACACTACCACGCTAACTCTGCCACCCTAACTCTGCCACGCTAACTCTGCCACGCTAACTCTGCCACGCTAACTCTACCACGCTAACTCTACCACGCTAACTCTCATGGGGGGGGAGGGTCTCTTACAAGCGCCTGCTTCTTCTTCTAACTGTAGTGACCTATGATGTTAGGCACAGGCGATGCCTAAGGAAAGTGCAGACTCTACCAAACAGTGTACTTCAGGAGCTCAATAAGCGGCAATTCTTTAGTATACTGAATCTACACTCACTGACAGTCATTTCTTTTCTCAGGTGTTGTAGGGATAGATCCTGAGGCCAAAGCTGCAGGTATATAAACAGAACTTGTGGGAGCAACACAGAGATGATTTGGACAATTATTTACACCTACATGGGTCCCCACCCTCTTTGTGGGTGCTCCCACAGATGAGCAAGAAGCAAAGGACTGTGAAATTCTTACTTTGATAGGGCTGACTTCAGGTTTAGTAACAAGCCTACTGGGGCTGCTGGTGTAGCTTAGGCACAGGAGCCCTTGTCTGGGATCCTCCAGGCCCTGGTTCCATCTCCAGTACTAGAAACTGAACCAACCCTGCTCTAGAACACCTATATGTCAATGGGGAGTTAATAATTCAAACTCAGGTCACAGTCTTGGGAACAAGTGTTCTGAGAGGGAGAGAATGATTAGCCAGCAGTGGCCTGTTTCTGTCCCATGACTACTGCTCACTCAGGCCTCCATTCTTGCCTTTGCAAGACAGATCTGCTGAACTTTCAGTTCTCCACAACATTTTCTGTAGACCAACTCAGGCTACTTTTCACTTGGCTGTGCATTTAAAAGGACCTCTGCACACCTCCCATGTGGCATGCTGTAAATGCTGACTTAGCTGGTACATGCATGCTTCTCTTTTCAGATGCCCCAGGAGCTGCCCAGGAGGCCTGCACAGTGCTCCTCACAAGTCTATGCACAGGAAGCACTGAAGATGATCAGCATCCTTACACATACCAGGTCTGTCTGGAGATGTGGGACAGAGGTTAGTCCAGCTTCCCACAGGGTCCTGACTAGTAGTACTAATGCAGTTCAGAAAGGTGCTCTAGGGCACTTAAAAAGCACAGAGAAAAAATCCAAGTGTGATTAGGATGTTCATTTATTTAACAAACACTGACTGAGTCTGTCCAACCCCGGGCAGTAACACCCACTTTCAAACATATTCTCTCCTCTTTCCAAGGGCCTGCTGTGTTCACTGACCACCACTATTCCCATAACCAGTTGGGAATATGAACCTTGTAGTGAATATGTTTCAGGTCACACACTCAGTATACAGAACTCAGGTTCAAGCTCAGGTCTGAGTCCATACTGGGCATGGTTCCTAGTTACCACAGCTGACTTCCTCATGTTCTTCCTATTTCCTATCTACCCTGCATCCTAAAATCTCACTGTTAAGTCAGGTGGGGAAAAGATTATAAAATGTACAAGCAAAGTCTCTCACATGACATGTAAGATTTGATACAGCAATTCTTCTGTTTCAAGCCCTGCCTGCTTACCAGGAATCAAAAACCCTTGGCAGGCCAGGTAAACCATGAAAGGAAAGAAAGGGAAGTAGATGGTAGACTTTTCAGTACTGGCACAGTTCTAGCTCTAAAACACTATAGCCAAAGGCTACAGCTTGGCTGTGTATGTGTGTGGGGTGGGGCACCAACATGTGCCTAAAGAGTGGAAGCAGAATGTCAAATCTGGCAGTCCAAGTCCTCCTCTGTACAGCTGCAAGGTCTTAGTCTAGCCTAGTTCGAACTGCAGGGCTAGAGTCCAGCGTTTCCCATCACCTGTACACCCACAGGACCCGCTCTTCCTCTGACTGTCCTATGTACATTCTGCTCTTCCTTGTTCAAGAGTGTTTCCCTCTCAAACAGGTGCTGCGTGTGCACCTGTTACAGTGTCTGCTCCTGCCTGACAACACCATGCCCATGCTGGGGCCATGACCTGATTTCCCTTGGGCAGAAGGAAACTCCCAGAGGGTAATAGTAACTGTCTTCTCTGGAACTTTCTGTTTTCTGGTGAAAAACTGTCTCTCACAATCTTCACTAAATATTAAATGAACAGGGGGTACTAAATAATCCCACAATGGCTATACCTACTGTAGAAAGCAAAATGCTTTCCCAGACATCCCAGGGCACTCCCTTTACTCTGTTCTGGAAAGATGCCCAACCCTGTCACTGGTGAGTAGACTGTTGACTTTCAAACCAAAGCATCATTCTAGATGAGTAGCTCAGTGTGATCACGGGGGTTCTGATACAATGAAGGAGGTGGAGGAGCCAAAGAGGTGGGGTGGGACATACTGAATGGATCTTCCCTGAGGGTCTTTGCAACACACTTGTCTATATGTGGTGGGCAGCCCAGGTGAGGGTACACAAGCCACAGGACCAGAAGACTGTCTACCTGCTGCTTTAAGCTGGGATCTACAGCAATCTGCTGTGAGCTGAGAAACAGACATATCTATTTAAGGGTTCATTTCCAAAACAGCTCTGATAAGGAGTCAGAAAGATTCTCATAAAAAGTCTTAAAAGCTCCAGAGAGATCCAGGACACAGGCCAGACCCAGCTGCTACCTACAGTCAGCTGGTCTGCAAGGGAGACATGGTCCTGTAGAGGAGTGCAGGAGCAAGAGGGTGCCACGGCTTACAAAAAGACAGTGACACAATGTTTCCCGAAGCTCACTCGGGATTAAATGTAATTCTTGCCAAGTTAAAAGGTTACTTAATAACATCAGCAGCCCTTCCCCTAAGGCTGCTACGAGAGTCAGTTCTTCCAGGAAGCGGGATGTTGGCATGCCCATGCTCCAGTGGGCCACCCTACACCCCTGCACGTGAGGACAGCACCAGACTTAGTGAGCTATGAAAAGAAGAGATGAACTTTCGGGTGGGGAGTAAAGTGTCTAGGGGTCTAGGGGAAGCTGGAGGGCCCCCCCCATGATCAAAATACATGGTATACATGCATGAAATCTTCAAAGAATTAATTTAAAATGGTATTACAACTCAACATCAGCATACTATATAAAATATTTTCATGCCAAGAATGAAATGCAATAAGGAAACATTAAGATTTCTGTGTGTGTGTGTGTGTGTGTGTGTGTGTGTGTGTGTGTGTGTGTGTGAGGTTGATGTTAGGTGTCTCCTTCAATCACTCTTCCACCTTATTTTAAGGCTTCCCATTTAGCACTTTCTTAATTCTAGTCATTTGAAGGGGAGAGATTTCCTGTTAAAAAATGACTAGTAAGTGATACTTAGACCAACAACCAAACCCCAACAGACTCTAGCTACTGCATCTAAGAACTTGCAGTGTTCACTTATGTTCTACTTAATGTACTAAGAGCACATTAAAAACCACCCACTAAAGCCTTATTCAGAGCCTCCTCCAGGGCAGATAGAATCTCAAAGTTCTGCATGCATAGCTGGTCATACTGCAGACCTTCCAGGAGGTAGGAACTCTTGCATGTGCTCATTCAACCAGGGAGAAGACTGGGTTAGAGAGATGCCCCTGGCTCAGAGACACAAGCCAGCCAGGCAGTCTAAGTACCACGCCTTAGTTCTCTAGCACCTGACTCAACAGGAGGACGAGGAGGAACTGGAGGGCACAGGCCATATGAGCTGGCAGTTCCCTTCTGGTGTACATTCCTCCACATACACACAGTCATCATAACCCATGGACCACCAGTCACCTGCGTGCTCGGCAAGATACACTGCTCGACAGCTACAAATATGCTGGGATTGTGCCCTCAGGGCATTTGTATGATTTGGACATCATCCACTACTCCAGTTACTAAATGTAGAAACAGGCCCTGCACGAGGTCACAAGGCCAGTGAGCAACAGAACTAGAAGAGATCAAAAGCCAGACACAAAGGCGAGGCTGTTTATTCTGCCCTGTACTTGCTTTTCCTTCACACAAATCAGCTGGGGTTCATGTGGGAATGAATGCTTGCATTCGGTGATCTAAAAAAAACCTCCGTTTTTAAAGTTGAAACTTGATTATTATTCTTTGCACATATGTGTAAGATGTATGCCATGGTGCATGTGTAGCTGTCGGGAGACAACTTTGTTAATGTCAGTAGTCCTCCAGCTTCACATGGGTTCTGGAGATCAAACTCAGACCATCAGGCTTGGGCAACAAGAGTTGGGCTGAGTCATCTTACCTACCCTAAAAATTCTTTTTAAAGTCAAAATCCTATCTTTAAACGTTTGCAGACAGACAGACTTGCAACAGATGTGTGTCTTCACAGCCCCACGTGTTTTCCTTGAAATGAGTTGTTGTTCCACGTTTTGTAACCCAGGAAGCTCAGAACTGGCAAGGCCATCAGGGTGTCAGGAGGAAGGTTCACAAGGACAGGATGGTCGGAAAGACTTTCTGGGATGATGCTGGCCATTTATCTTGATCCTAATCACCAAGCTACCTCAAACACGGTTTACACACGCAAGGACACACAGGCACTTGAGTGACCCACACCCACAATGAGGAGAAGCTCCAGGAAGGTCTTGTGGAGCTTGGCAAGGGGGGCAGAGGAAAGAAAGCAGAGGAAGCAGGGGGAGGTGACCGCTGTTCTTGAGCGCTTGACTGGCTGCTGGGTTCTGCACTGCCCACCAGCAACTGCACCAGGAATGCCTCTGATGAGTCAGAGAGTCGCACTAACTGTGGGTAGAGAGGTAGGAACTTAGGCATCAGTTTGATACTGTGGACAGTGAGCCGAACAAAGCAGCAGGTTCACTCCTGGGGTCTCTGTGCGCACCACCCGGAGGCTCTGGGCCAAAATGACAGGTGTGCCCTCCTAAAGCAGCTGTTCAACCCCCTGCCCATAACATTTGTGCCACCAATGCACCAGTGGTCACATTGTGCCATGCTGGTCATTATTGTGGTTGACAGTATGTAAGCACCTCAGTACCAGGAGAGCTAGCCTACAGGGAGGAAGCTTCCTGTTAGCACCAGCTTGATTTCTCCATGTTCTGTGACCAAAGTCTGTGGTGTCTCTGGTGTTAGGATTTTACCGTCAAGTTCTGGTGGGCAACCAACCAGGAGCTGTGGCAATAACCTACACTGTCTCAGGGGAAATGCCCCACCAAAGACACTGGATTATTTGCCTGCCCAGTTTCTAATCCTGGATTTCTGTTTGACTTATTACTGCTTGTAAGGCTCTACTCAGGGGCCAGCTTCTGACCCTGTCTTCTGCAATTTCCAGGCCAGGTTAAGGACCTTAGAGCAAGCACAGATATGCCACATCTTGTTTTGAATTCCTTTCATGTCTATTACGAGTCCAAAGTACTTTCATTTTTTTTTTTTTTTTTCATTTTTGAGGCAAGGTTTCACTGTGGGTGAGAATTCCTGAAAAGAAGCTGTTGGCGAAGGCTGACTGGAAGTTCAGTGATATGCAAAGGCTGGAATGCTGCAAGTCAAGTGCCCTTTAAATATCCATTTCTTACAGCCCACGTCGGTGTCAGACCTCACATGCTATGACTACCAGATAGGAATCCTCTGGAACACATGAGCAGACCCCTAGTTTCCACCAATCCAAGGCTCAGAGTGCTGTGAGAGAGCATGCTCGGCCTGTACACGAGATCTCTCCCCTTTGCTCTAGGCTGCCTTTCTGGTGTTCCCACTAATGTGTGTGAAATGTCTTGCTTTATGATCTTTTTGCTTTATTAATAAAAAAAAAAAAACTTCATGAAACTGCTTCTTTGTTGGAACATGGGATTTGGGGTGACCTAAATGTTTATCCCCTCTAAGACGAGAGCTCTGCTTTTGAATAAACAGTACTGTGTACCTCTGGCTGGCCTGGAACTGAGGACAGCCTCACTCACAGAAATCTGCCTGTCTTTGCCTCCCAAATGCTAGGATTAGTTAAAGGTGTGGCCACCACTCCCAGCTCATCAACTTAGTCCTTCACACTGATTTCTCTCTTTTTCCTTTTTTACACTTTTAAAAGTTTAATAATAGAAATACAGTGCTCTAGGGTGAGCCCAAACAAAGGAGATAATCTGTACAATTAGAAAAGCAAGCGTTCCCTGTGCATTAAATGGCCCAGGCAGGGGCTGTGCTACAACATGTCACGTAAACAGTCACCTTGCTGCTTCTGCAGCATCTTATTGCTTAATCACAGACCATCCTCAGATCCTGGCAGATAATCGCCAATCTCAGATGTTTCCATTGCACTCTGGCTCTTCTGTTTTCTCAGTATTTGCAATCCCTTAACTCCAAAAATATATACGCAAGTCCTCCGGGATTATTTTCCATTGATATTGATCAAAATATGATTTGTGAGGGAGATTTTAAGAATATTTTAGCACATTTCTGCTGAATTCTGAGGGAAAAAATTAGAAAGCTCTCCTCCACAAGGATTTCAGTAGAGTATGAAAATTCTAACTCAGCTAGTTAGCGGCACACCTTTCCCTGTCCACTAGATGGCAGCACTGGCCTGAAAGCAGCACTCCCAGGCGGTCACTCAATAAATAGTACCACCATTTCCCCCCAGGGGCTTTTCAACCTCTCTTGTTCTTTCATTTAGTTTGGAATCAAAGGATTCCTCCAAGTTAACTGTTCTGCACATACTGAAACTGAAAGGACACTGTTTCACACCTACACGCGTACTTTGGATGAGTTTGGGAAGTTTTTACAATAAGGCACTGGACAGAATGAACACAAATGGAGCTTAGAGGAACATGGCGGCAGGCCCAGCTTTAGTAAGAGTGTCACCTACAGAACAGCTTGGCTATCTGTTACTTCCTGGGTGCTTTGTAAATTACTCAAAGCAAGATAAACTAAAACAGAAGCACTGTGAGAAATGGTAGGATTCCTTTCAATGGCTGCGCTATCCCTGCAGGGCAGTTCAAAGCAGTGAACAAGAGTCTTTTGCTGATCACTGCAGTGGCCTGACCTGTAGCTCCTTCCCCAGGATGATAGGAACTCGGTTCTGCTGGCACTCACAACACTACCAACAAAGACTGGATGGATTTCAGAACACTAAGTACCGATTTGCATAATTTGCCTCTGAAAGAAGCAAGCATTGTTCAAGATTAAAGAGACTCCAGTAGGTCCCTCTGGCATGTTGTAAAAAGTCCCGTAACAAAGGCATTACTTCTTTATTTTTCATTCGGTCAGGGGACACAGCTTGTTGTGTCAGTCAGTGTGAAGCAGAGTCAGAAGAGCACTGCTGTGGAGTGACAACTTGCCAGCTACTGAGCAGCTAGAGAAACCTTCCACAAGGATGGGTTCTGAGCTGAACTTGGGGCCGGCTGAGTTCAAAATCCAATACCTCTGTCCTAAGTGAAAGAGAATTTCACCGCCAATTACTAAAAGTCTGAATTGAAAGCAGAACTAACAGGCCTGGAGTGCATGGACCCTGCTGAAGTGCCCCTGGGAGATGTTGGAATTAGGTCCCAGGAGAGAGGCTTCCATCTCTAGACTCGTCACCTACGGAGAGCCTGGCTCAGCCCCGCTCGTCCACTAGTCTAGGAGGTTCTTTCCTTCACCACAGAACGATGGCCCTCACAGAACTGTTGAGTAAGCAAGTATTGTGTTCCTTCCACTTTCCCCCACCACAGAACGATGGCCCTCACTGCGGGCAGTCACCCTTAGAGCAGTGGCTCTCAAGCCTTAGGTCATGACCCCTGGGGGGGTCGAATAACTTTTTCACATGGGTCACCTAAGACCATCAGAAAACACAGGTATTTACATTACATTTCACAACAGTAGCAAAATAATAGTGGTGAAGTAGCAACAAAAATAATGTTTTGGGTGGGAGTCCCCACAGCATGAGGAACTGTATTAAAGGGTCACAGCATTAGGGAGGTTGAGAACCACTGCCCTTCTGGGAAGTTTCTTTCCAGTCCTCACAGGGCCCTCCTGACATCCAGTCCTCTTTACAGCATGGCTCCTTCTGAGGGTTGCTCTCTGCCTGCACCGAGCTGTAGAATCTGCTTCTTAAGCTCAGCCCAGTCCTTGGTGCCATCCTTTCCATTTTGGGTATACTCATTGTAATCAGAGCTTTAGTCACCAGCCCATAAAACACGCACCCAGGCCCACCTCTCTCAGTTCAGTTGTCTTCTGGACACTCCACGGCTGCATCAAAGGGAGCACGTCCTGGGAGGGCACTGGGGCAACCGCTCCACTCGACTCTGGCTCATGGCTCACTACCAGCTGTCCTCATCACCCCAATGACTTGAGAGCCTCTCTCTCTCTCTCTCCCTCTCTCTCTCTCTCTCTCTCTCTCTCTCTCTCTCTCTCTCTCTCTCTCTCTCAATTCCCAAGTCAGAAAAATCACAGGCCTCCATTGCGCTCACAAATAACCCACACCTGTGAATTCTGCCCACTCACCTTGCTAAGTACCTGCGAGAGGAGCTGCCCCCACTGCCCACTCCCTTCCTCCACACCTCAGTGCCCATCCCTCAGCAGGCTCCTTCTCATGCCCTCATCTTCCCACCACCAGCTACTCAAAGCTGCTGGGACCAGAGGGTTCCACCTGTGGTACTGCGGTTCTTGGCCCTCCGTTTCTGCACAAAGCCTTTCCGAGGCCAACTGACTGCATCTGATCTTCATCAGCTGGGTATGTAAGGTACTATCAGTCCGCAAACTTTGCTCTGGACTCAGAAGCGATGCACTCTAGCTGTACAGCAGCTCCCAGAATTCAATGCATCTTCTAAGAGACAGACAGGAACCATGAGTACTAGGAATCACTTTTTCTAGCCTCACCCTTGTACTCTAACTTCCCAGAGTCTTGAATGGCATAGAGTAGGGCTGGCTGGATAGGGAAAGCCGAGTAGTGCTGTGGGGTGGGCACAGTGACCGAGAGCTCTCTATACTAGCAGCTAACTTAACAAACCTGCAAAGTGGGGTTTCCTTCCAGATAGGAAGCTCCTACCCCCCAAACCAAACACACAGCTCTCAGAAAACAACAACTGCCTTCTTAATGCCAATGCAAAATGAAAGGGCTCCCTCCTGTACTGCCGAGGTTGAGCGGCCCCACATCAGCAACCACCCCAAGCTGAAGTAGTACCTGCTTTATGGCAAGCCTGGGCTCTTGACCTGAAGAACAGGCAAATACCAGAGACTACTCTTCCTCCCCACTCCTTCAGGGGCCCACTTCCTTCCTATGCTAACTGAAAAGACCCCTTTCAACTCCATTTTCCCAGCACCGTACACTGCATCTCTGTGGTGATGGTTAGTATATTCCCTGTCCAGCAAAACTTGGACACTGGACTTTACTAGACCTTTCTATTTGCTTAGTAGAAACTGCATAATACCAGAGCATAAAGAAGTGACTGATTGCCCCTGCCTGGATTATTAGGTCTAGAAGGCTCTAGGAGACACCTAATTGTGAAGGACAGCACATGGGGAGCCAACTGCCTCTTGGGAAGTCATTCCACTTCAAACAGTAAAGAATTCTTTTTCCTCTGAACCAAGTTCAATGAGCTAGGAGCACAGCTCAGCAGCAGATGCCTGCTGGGCACACATGAGGTCCCCCTCTCAACACTCAGGGCTGGAGAAACCTTCAGTTATTGTGTTCCTACACAAGGAGGCTTCCCTTCCTCTAGGCTAAACATTCCCAGAATTCTCATGAATTCTTTACCTGAAATAACGTCTGTAGCTTCTGGACACATTTATTACCTTAAATATATCAGGTCATGGGTCTCACATACCAACAGGATGCCCAGAATAGACTGGAAGCCTTGTGCTGGCAGAACCACTGCCTCCCGTGTCTGCACGTAGTAAGTATTCTTCCTGTGGCACTTCAGAATGCCCTCCCTTGAGTCAAGCTGACTTTACATCAACTAAGGTGACTTCTCCAAGAGAGCTACTGATAAATTCTGTCTTCATTTGGTTCATGCTTTCCCTGGCCTCTTGTCATTCGTAAGTCTGACCATTTTGCCATTGAAAACAACTGTAATTAAAGAGCATCAATGTATTTTAACTTAAAAAATCAACAAAGAACCTGGGTGCTCAGAAAGGCGGCACACACCTGTGATCCTGATACTCCAGAGACTGAGGCACAGGAGATTCAGCTCAGTGGTAGAGCACCCACCTGCCCGGCAAGTGCAAGGCCCTGAGTTCAGTCCCCGAATTGTGATAAGGAGAAAGATGACTGTCAAAAATCTCTCTGTGTCTCTCTCTGTGTCTCTCTGTCTCTGTCTCTCTCTCTCTGTCTCTGTCTCTCTCTCTCTCACACACACACACACACACTCTACAGATCAAGTTGGCTTGGCCCACCATTCACGAAGAGCTGGCCTCCACTCTCCTCCAGCAGGACCCTGGGCTTTTTGGGGCAGCAACAGGAGACCGAGCTATAGACTAACAATCAGGATCCGTCAGTCCTGAGTCTCTTGATACTGCTTTTGGAATTATTTTTGTTGCACTAACTCAGATAAACTAGGTTCTCCTGCATCCAAAGAAACAAAACACTCATCTTCATAAACACTTTGGTTTGGTTCAGCAGCATTAGCATGAATGACTCCATTTTGGTTTGGTCTGTTAGACCAAGTGCAGGAGTCCAGTGAAAACCATGGGCTCCTATAATTCCTCTGAACAGAGTGCAATGGGACCAGAACACACAACTGCAATGATGTAAACTTCAGAGCAGTTCAGCTCTCTAACTAAAGGCACAGACTGTGGTTTCTTCGATACGGATCAGAGCCATGGCTGGTGGCCTTGGGAGTCATGATGAAGGCAGCTGTGTACACTCCATGCTAGAGTTGCAGGTGGTGAGGTGTGATACTCTTCCTGGATGAGACCCTGGGAAACCAGACCAACGAGAGGGGTGTGGATTCCCCAACCCCATACTCACCTTATCCAAGGTCACCCACACCAAGTAGAAAATAGGCTTCCGCCAGGCAAGTTTCTGTGTGCTATACCCACCAACCAGCCTGTCTGCCTGTGCCCAGTGCATTCCCCTCAGAATCTTTCCCTGCTCCCACTGCCTTTCTTTCCCACCATCTCCCCCCTGACTCAGCACACACCTTCCCCGGGGCCAGTGCGCAGACTGACCTCCATGCATAGCCTTTATCTGCCCTGCTCTCTTAAAGCAGAATTGTCATGGATGATCAGCATGAAGGCAGAGAGCAGGATGGCACCTTCAGGTGCAGTGACTCAGCCAGTTCTGACCTAGAGTCACTGCTGTGCCCCAAACCTTCAACTGCTGCAATGGTTGATTGGAAGATCTGCCAGGTTCTTCCAGCTGACAAGTTCCAGAATGATGTGGGTGTCTGATTATCCAAAAGCTACTGGAAACGAAGATGGGCAGTCTCCTCCCCTGCCTGCTTCCACCAGAGCATGATTCCAAGGCTGCATACACTGGCAGTATTCTCAATATCTATCTAACCTACTACATAAATTCAACAACAGAACTTCCAAGTCTGGGCTTCAGAAATTGAAACTATTTCTCAGAAAAGACAGTAAGAAGAATCACCCTGACAATTCACAAAAGGTATAAATTTGGGCAGATTCTACATGTTTCTGGTGAATGTCCAATAGAAGCGACGCAGCAAGGAAGAGTTCGAGGCCTTTACAAAGAGGAGACAAGCCATGGAGCTGGCCTCAGTGAGCTGGCCCTGGAGTGAGTCTACAACCCAGTCTGCATTCTACCTGTCCTTACCCTCACCACTCCACAGCTGTGATGGGAGGGCGGCAGGGCAATGAGGCACACCGGAATCTCAACCCTGGGCATTGACTGTTCTTGTATCTTAAAAAGCAACCGGAGCACAATGGAACTTGTGCTTCATTTTCCAGGAAGGATTCCATTTCCACTTTCTTTATTGGCCTTACATAAAGAGTTACAAATATCTACCACATAGTTCCGCCTTATATGGGATATAGATGCCTGAGACTCTGACCTAGGAAATAACATACTCCTTAGACATAAACTTCTCTACTACCATTTTGAGCTTCAGAGGCTCCTTGCTTGCTGGAACTCAGGTCAAAGAACTCTGCTAGTGCGCATATATGCGTGTGCGCACACATACACATACACAGCACACACACACACACACACACACACACACACACACACACACACACACACACTTCTAGTGTAAGCACCCTGCACATAGAACAAGTTTCCAGCTAGGCACTTAAGATGGTCGCTGGCGACTGGCGAGCTTGGCTGTAGGTAACACTAACCAGTACTGATAAGGAGACCAGTGGGTGGCAAGGGGTGGGGAAGACTGTTCATGAGACCTACCCACACATCTGCCTTACTACTGGTGGAGAGGGAGGAATGGGAGAAAAGCTCCAAAGATTTTTTTTAACCGAAAGCTGTAATAGATACACAGTGTCCATTGTGCACCAGGCACTAGGTTAGACTCCTGTACTGATTAGCAAATGAGGACAGCTGTCATGGTCATACAGCTAATGAATGGAAAGCCAGGATCCAAACTCCAGAGTCAAGTCCAGAAGGAGCTTCGTGCTGTTTTGAATTTGTTTTCATGTACCCCCAAACTTGGGCTCCCTGGGATAAACTTGAGCCCAAGAGACAAGGCAGAGAGAAGCTGTCACGCCACCTTTTACTACTGCGCCTGCACCAAGCTCATGAAAATGACTCACTAAGTTTACTTGTCAGTTTCTTCAAAAGCAGTTGCTATTTTTCCCATCCATAGTAGACAATACTTAGCAGACAAACACAATGATATTCATCACAGCATGTCCCATACCCCAAAGTGTCCACTTCCCTTCTGTGGTGAAGAATTAAAAAGCTCAGAAAAACCACGTCTTGTTCACTTTGGATTCTGAAGATCCAGCATAGGCCCCAGCTCAACAAATGCCTACAATCATTCAACAAGTCAAAGAGTTTTATTGAGAACTTGTCATTTTAAAAAAGCATTAAGGAGTAGCTATACCTAAAAACTGGCAGTTACAATATACAAAGGGGTTTTTAAAATACAGCTTTTTCATGGTTACTGTAAACATATTAGCATGCATCAGAGGCACACAACCCCAGAGCCAACTTGAGATCTATAGTTCATATTCATCCTCAGGACAGACTGGAATCTTCAGCAACAGAATGGGTCTATCCAGTCCATGAAGTCCCCAAAGACTGAACACTGCTACACACACACACACACACACACACACACACACACACACACACACACACACACACACGAATCACAGCAGTACAGCAGTAGGGGAGGAAGTGTGTGAAGACTCAAATGCTATCCATCTCATTTTCTTAGAATCCTGGCCACAGTTAAATTTATGTGCTAGGAACAACATATAAACTCATTTCTTTGTGAGCCAAAAACAAGCATCAGACCAATTCTCCAGCCTTCCACCCACAGTAGCAACTACAAGTCACATCCACTAGGTGGCACTCTCTACCACAAGGGTCCCCTGAGAACAGCACAGTACATCAAAGTGACAGCAGCCTGGTCCTAAGATGATTTGTCTCTTGAGGATACACATTTGGTTTAAGTTTCCACTGCAAAGTTAAAGTTCTCAAGATAGGTCATGCAGATCAATTGCTCCTGTAATCTGAAACTCAAAAGAGCAAATAATATCTAAACAAGGGGAGGGGGTGGCTTGAGCTTATGAGGGTCTCTAAAAGCCAGGAGACAGTCTGCCTGGCTACCTCTAATCTCACCATCAAAACTGTTACCTTGTTCAGTTTCTGCTTCACATCAGCAAGGGACCAGCAAAAGCAACTGTGAGCAGTACAGAGGGAGGACAGACATGCACTGTCTCGGCTGCCTGACAGATGCCAATCATTCACACTCCACAGAAAACACTGCCCTGATAACAGGAGAACTCTGCTCTACACTAGCCTACTTCTTTAGCGAAATGCAGGCAAAGGAATAAGCAAGCACTCCTTCTATTGGGAAGCTCTGAAGAAAGGGTTTGGTAACAAGACCCACAGCCTGGCCTCCACAGTCCTCATTCAGCTGAGTGAATGGGAATAAAATACCGAGTATGCTGGCCTCTGCCAACAGCACCAATGCCGGCATTCCAAGAAAATCCAGGGCCTTGCCTAATTATTCTCTGCCCGCAAAAAAATATAGATTCCTTTCCCTCATTATGCTCTCTCTCTCTCTCTCTCTCTCTCTCTCTCTCTCTCTCTCTCACACACACACACACACACACACACACACACACACTGCAGAAAGTACTGTTTCAAGGGATAAGTTACAAAAGGTTCTAATACATTTGCTTTGAAAAAGTGAAAGTGGAAAAAGTATTTCCAGAATTTAAGTAACTATTGCAAACAGACAACTGCTAAATTTTACAAAATGAGGACTTCACCAATGAAAAGGAATTCACTTAAACGTTCAAATAGGATGAAATACTTAGTCCCTAGTACAGCTTCTAGGGTGAAGTAGAACAGCTAGGAAAATAAGGATAACATAATAGACCTTAACTATGAGACTCAAATTCCATACTTTCAAAATTATTTTACTGGGACAAAAAATATTTTCAAGTCTCTACTTAAATTATATATTCAAAACTCATGTTTGAAAGTTTTCACAGTAAACTGAGTTAAGTTCAAGTTTGTACTTTCTTGAGCAATTTTTCAGGTGACTAAAGTGCTTAAAAACACAAATATAAATATTTATATTCTTATCATAATAACAAAGAATTTTGCTTTAAAATCTTGTCTCAATTTGTTGGCTACACAACTTATCAAAATGTATCACCAAGTGCCCCCAACAACAAGCATGCGCACGTGGGCGCACACACACACACACATATACACACACATACACACACACACACACACACACACACACACACACACACACACACACACACACTTTTAAGGATCCCGCAGTCCTGTTTGGAGAAAGAAGAGTCAACAGTTTCTAAGACCCCTGTGCAATACCCGCAAGCCGCAGGCATCATCCTGGTCTTCAGAATTACCCCAGGGAATGAAGCACCTTCCCCAGGCTGAGAGCACAAGCAAGGCACAGAAGCACTGAGTGCCTACTAGGTCAAGCTCAAAGAAACTTGGGATTTGAAACAAATTAAAGTTTTAAATTTTATTTTTATTTATATCCTATATTGCAGTACATTTCAGTAACTAAACAAATTTACTTTTTCCCCTCATTGCAGAATTAAGAATCTCCACATAGGTTATTTTGAGAAAAAAAAAAGTTAAGTTTTATTAGAAACTACTTTGCTTTTAAACTGGAACACACACACACACACAGATACACAAGTGACTTCTGTGCTTATTAAAATTAGGAAAGGGCATCGTGAAGACTCCTGTAACAATCATTAAGGCTCTTTAAAACACCAGAAACCTCATGTAGAAACTTCGCATTCAGCTTTTATTCTGAATTACAGCCAAGCCTTTGTTCCAAACCCGCATAAGTCACTGCTTCTTTCTTCTCGAGAGTAAGATTTTGAGCAAACATTATTAAAAGCTACATCTGACTTTAATAGACTTTCCCAATTTGCTGCTGAGTGTTTACTATCAAACTCTAATCATGACTTCCCTGCATTTATTTATACTTTCACACAAACTTTCAAAGTTTTCCCAACTTAAATAAAAACCCACAAAAACTATGGGAAATGCTTTGCTTGAAAGATAAAAGCAAGCTGATTCATGTGCATTTGTAATGATGGTTGTTTATGTCTGTTCAAATACGCAGCTCACAGCACTTTCAATACCTAGGTTTAACTGCATTTTCTTGTCTCTTAAAAGAAAAAAAAAAAGAAGGTACGGAGTTTCTTCCCCCATTTTGCTGTCACAATATAAATGGGAGCTAATGCAAAGCATTCCGGCTCAGGGGCATCCTGCACAGAACATCCAGTCTTCAGCGTGAATACTGTATAAGTCATTATCTTGCTTTCTGAATGAAATGGGGATGTTTTATTATATATGGCCCAGCTAACATTTTGGTAAACAAAAACAGCAAAAGAAAAACCACAATATCACATGGGAAGGAAGGTAAGGATTAGCTTTATTTATTAAAAAGTGGAAAATGTTTTTTTGCAGTCTTCCTATCAAACATTTCAGACTGTCTGTATCAAAATATGATATACCTTTAACCTTGAACAATTTATTAGCTCCCACCATGTACTGAGAGAGGAAGGATGCCATGGGAGAGTAATGCACCAGAGGTGTTTGTGCTCCGTAGGAATGGGCCCTTCTTTGTGAACGATCCTTAGAACAGTCTAATGCGGAGTCACAGACACAAACCTAGGGCTCCCATCTAATTCTACATTAGAGGACTTCTCTTGCAGGGATTGAAGGCATCCACACAGTAGAACAAATTAAAGGTAATGAGACTAAAAAGAATTATTTCCTAACTGAATGGACATATTTGAAAGTCTGTACAATTAACAAAAGATTTTTTTTAATAATAAAAAAAGCCTTCTAACAAGAAACTCTGGTTTTGAAGTGTGTCACACCCTAGTTCCCTAGCCATGAATCCTAGTTCATTTTTTAAAATGAGGTCTATTTCCTGTAATTTTAGATATTTTAGAGTACAATTATTTTACATTTTTATGATGCCTTTGGGGTATCATTACAAATATTTTTATGTGTTTAAACTTAGGAAAGTAAAATTAAGTAATAGCTTCTCTTAAAGGGGGCTGTCAACTCTCTCCTGAACACAAATCTTTGTTTTAAAGCAATCTAGAGATTTATATCCCTAGTAACCATAGAAATTAGTCTTAAGCTTTTAGGAAAAAAATTGCATAAAATGCTCTTTATTTAATTAAAATCAGAGCTCTGCTCTTAGAAATAAGGACCTTCTTTTGAACAGAAAGAATTTTCCACAGAGCAAAACTGTTTTAACTTGAGGCTGCGCTCTGTAATAAATTAATCAAACACATTTCAATAACTCTTGAACTTGTGCACACCATGAGTCAAACACTGTCGGAAGGAAGGCTCTGCCCCGGGACCAGGATAGGGACCATGGCTACAGAAGAGAAAGTGAAACACGTAAGATCCAAGAGTACTTGAGAGTGAGACTGAGCAGAAAAACAAAAGAGCGAAGCCAGGAACTCAACTGAAACTCGGCACTAACAGTGTCGGGAAGGGCCCTCCTGGTGGAAGTCACTTGGTTTCTCTCAGGAAAACACCATTCACCTTTTCGTTAACACAAGACCCATCCACGTGTCACCAGTCAACTTTCCCTCTGGTGCTGATGCCATTTCTACTTCAGACATGGGCAATGAGACGTGCTGTGGACTCTGCTCACCGGGACTAAGACAAACTAGTTACTGGCTGGGAAGTCAGGGGATGGCTGGGGCAGTCTCAGGCTCTTCTGGGCGTCTCTTCCCAAGTGGGCGAAGGAATTCGCATGCTTGCGGGTGGGAAAGACTCCTCAGGCACTGTCAGTGCTCCCACTGTTTATGGAATTCAGATGCGGAGGGAGTATGTATACTACCAAATTTGATTAGCTTTTATGAGATTTAAAATTTGTAGTTTCAACTTTTTCTCTGTAAAATGCATAATTTTAAAAGTCAGCCACGTTCTGATTCTCATTATTACTTTTAAACTTGCCATTTGGAAACAGAGATATTGCTGATCATGTCATAAAGTAGACATTAAATATCTGTGAAGTGGTCACACAGTAGAGTGTAAACACCAGAACTGGCAGGCTACAAATCCTGAACTTTGCAATCATCAACACTGTGAGAGGCTGAAGGATGCTTCTTTGCTTAGGTCTCCGCACTGCTAAGAGAGCTCAGCTCTCATCAGATCTGTAAGCAGCCTCCTCACCATAGGGAGTACTGCATTTGCTTCCCATTCCACTTCGCAACCTGCAAAGGGAAATTTTCACAAACACTCAGGAAAACTGTACTATGTGTCCATAATGAATCGGCTATGAAACAAGAGGCAGGATATGCTGAGGCGTTTTAATTGGTGAAAACAGACAGTCCCCAGGGGATTCGGCCAACACCATAGCGTGTTCAGTGCCGCAGTGCTAAAGTTAATCCTCTGTGGTGGTAAAAAGAGGAACGCTCTTTTTAACTGGGGGTAGGGGAGAGCAGTGAGGTTTGCTGAAGGGCTGCATCCTTCTGCCTTCACTGCAGTCTGAGCCTTCTACAGGAGTTACTCTCCAAATAAGCAATGCTCACTCTATGCCAATGAAATTTCACTTTTTATTCCAATTGTAATAGTTACAAATGGTAGTAAGGTAAAAGTCTATGATAAAGTGTTGATAAAAAAGCATTTAAAATACCTAGAAATCATCTCCAAGCAGAATGCACATTATAGTTTCCTAATACAAGTTCAGTACAGCCCAGTGCCAGCGTTATGGCCATAGGGCTGTCCCAGCTCAACTTGTCCAGGCCTAACCCTCACAGGTAGGGAGGCAGCAAAGAGCCAAGACCCGGATTTCCATGGAAATGAGACTAGGCGCGTTTCCTTGGCTTTTACTCTCTAGCGGCTTGTGCATTTCTACTTCTGCCTCCTAAGCCCCTATCATACGGTGGTCACAGTTACACGACAACAAACCATATCCTTGGCTCGGGGAGGTTCTTCAGAGGATCACACAACACAGCCTATGTCCTGGGTGACCAACACCACACAGGCTAGGGAGTAGAAACCAGCCATCAGGGAAGGAACAAGGATGGTGTTTTGTTTGTTTTTGTTTTTTGAAACAGGTCTATGCTAGTCTATGCTATGCTAAGCAAGTCTCCTGCCTCAGCCTCAAGTGCCAGGACTACAGACTGGTGCTCTTGCACCTGGATATGGGAAGTATTTACCTACCTATTTGTACATGGTACAGAACGAATACTTTACAGAATAACTCTGGACCCTTAAGTCATATCACCACTGAGCTTAAATCCTTGCTCGTGAACACAGGGATTACACTCCCAGATCCCTAACGTCTAGTCCAGCTCCAAACAGCCCAAGGCTTTTGCATTTGACTGAAAATTACAGCATATTAAGGTGGCTCTTCACAGCCAGTCTTATGAGTACTATGCCTGCTTACAGATGAAGGACCCAGCCCTTCTGCCTCTCCACCAGAGCCCACTCCAGACATTCAAATCTCCTTCACTTTTCAGTGATACTCAGCTATAAACACCATTCACAGGTAAGGAAACTATCTCAGAGAGACTAACAATGGCATTCAAATTGAGATCCATCTGATTAACCCTCCATACTACTTCCAAGCCTCTGGGAGCTCCAAAATGCAAACTAACAACACATAGAATCCTTCAGAGATGTCAACAAGCATATACCATGCTGGGTGGAAACGCCATAGGCCCTATGCTGGAATATGCAGGTAGGAGACAAGTTCCTGTGCCTACACTACAGGGCTAAAGCCACTTAGTTGTCCTTAGCTGCAAAAGGCCATTAGGAGCCTCACGTGTGCCATAAGATCAGAGGAAGGAGCCATACCAGTGGGCTGGAAAACAAGGAGGCAGTGGCCATTGACTTTGAAGCAGGAAAAGGAAGATGGCTGGTGTCCTCTTGAGTGACAGCCTCACCAGATCTGAGAACTACAATTGGCATAAGAAGGAGGCTGAGGAGGAATTCTGGGGCCAGAATTCTGCATCCAAGATGGTGCTGACACGCATTCCAAAATACTTAGCCTACTTTTGCCTCAGTTTCCTCATTTGCAGAAGGGGCAATAACAGCATGTATGTCACAGAGGGTAAGATGCGAAGGGACCAGAAAAGTACCCAGCACATAGTAAGTATAGTGCGACTTGGGAAGGTCACACAAAAATGATGCAAGGGTATTTATTTTCTCTCTAAGGTTGTCACATGACCTGCCCAAAGAAGTGGAAGTCAAGAGTGCACATGAGAATTCAAAGTGGACGGCAGAAACCTGTGGTGCTCGGTCTCCAGTCTGGGTCTGCACTGGAAGAACTGTGCATGTGAAGTGCTGGGAAAGTGAACAAGGCTCCTGTGGCTACATCACATTCCTTAAGCAAGGAACCTTCTTCTAAAATTCTTTGCTATAAATAATTGCAAAATCAAGACACCCCCCCCACACACACACACCTTTTCTCTAAATTCCTAAAAGAAAGCTAGAACAATCTATGATCTTGCATTGAAAATGGACAACATCAAGTCAGAGGGACTTCCCCTATGAACAGAGAAAAGCTCTGACTTCTTAAAGAGCAACAAGGCAGTAAGTGAGGCAAGAGAGGAAAGAGACACACATATAAAATCAGTTCTTATTCAAAACTACAGGGGGCTCTCTGTTGGGATCCTATCCTCATCCCTCCTCCCTGTCTCTTGCTGGGACTCTCACACCCTCACCTCTGTCTCGCACCCAGAACCAGCTTGCCTCTGGAGTCCTCATGTCACCCCGTCTAGGCTGTGAAGCTATGGCGGCCTGCTCACTCAGGCCTCGTAGCCGATCACTGACTCCTACTAAACTGCTACAGCCAACTGACCACTCAGCTCTATAGTTCCTCCCTCACTTCCGGGCTCATCTGCCAGCCACAGGCTCAGATCCTTATTAGTGTGCCTGCCTACTGTCTTTCCAGTCTCATCTGTCCGTCCTCTTCCTGTCCAATGCCTACATCCCTCCACTCGCACTGGGCTTGCTCAGACCTTCCTTTAAAGAGGGAGAGCTGAGGCCTAGGATACTTGTGTTAACAATTTTTAAACCAACAGCTTCCGCACACCCTTCTCAAGCTGACACAGGAGGCTGCCCTACTTACCTTTATCCCTAACTCTGTCCTTCCTAAAGAGCCCCTGCACCAGAGCCTGGGGGCAGGGCGTGAGAGGAATTGCTGTCATACTTTGCTGCAGGTTCATGCAAGAGACTAAAATGCTCCAAGTCTTAAGAACTCAGGATAAGAACAGATGTCTCAAGTAGCTGGGTTACGCAGTGATTTCACAGCATTGAGGAGGAGGAAGAACACTGTGGGCTGCCAAGTAGCCTGGACTAAGCAGGCTCCCCCAGAACAAGATGACAGGCTTCTTTATGTTCCTCACAGACTTCAATTCCCGAAAATCAGTATCTCAATCAGAGCAGCTTGTGAGGACAAAGGGTTCAGAACTGAGGTACTAGATTGGCATTAGAGAGGACAATGCCCAGCTCAGAGCCAGGCAGGAAGAGACAACGAGAGCCCCCACTCTGCCCATATAGCTGGACCTGATTTCCTTCTCAGAGCTCAAGCTGAATTCCCAGGAACACTGTAAACCCACCAAGAGGAGCACATATTCCAGTTGCCAGTGTATTTATAACATGCCTCTGAGGGGAAAAAAGAACAAAAAAAAACACTAGAAGAAAAAAAAAATCATTCAACCTAATTGGCACTGACTGACCAGGCCCTGGAATGATAGGCACAACAATGGCTTTACTATTCTACGATTAATAGCAAATATATCCCTTGCACTCACCGACCACTGTGCACACTGGGGGTAGTTTCATATGCCCTTGCTCCTGATGAGTGACCTTAGATGATGTTACTGCACATGAGGAGACTTGCTATCTCTATTTCACACCCGGGGAACTAAGGCTCAGGAGGCTCAGAGCTGTGTTTGATGCACTCAGCAACTAAGCTCCAGGACTGGATTTAAACCCAGCTGATGTGGCTGCAGAGCACTGCCCCAACTCTGCCTGTACTGCCCAGCATGCAGCACCACATAGAAGCTGCAAGCTCAAGTGTGGTCTTCCAATACCCCTCCCTCATCTTGAAATGCAACAAACCTGAACCTGGGATGAGGTTTATATTATTATTATTTTACTAATATCAACTTTATCATCTAAGCATGAGAGCATAAGGAGAGGACAGGCCAGACAGATGTACTCACAGATGTTCACATATGAAGGCTGCCAGCTCTGTCAAAGAGAAGATAACTAATTACTACATACAAATGTGCTTTCCCACACACTAAAAAAGTTCAGATGAATCTCACAAATACTAATGAAGAAATAAAGAGAATAATTCTTTTCTAGAAAGGAGGGTTCTTGGTACATACTGTTACCAGAAATTTGGAAATTGACTTACATGTCTTTCCCAAATTTGAAAGTGTTTGTTACTGGTTTTCATTCCTCTTAGTGGAATGAACTCCCAACAAAAAGGAGCAAATTTTCAATATTGGCTAGTTTACTTGTTGCAAAATAGCACTGTGTCATTAGACCAATAATGTTAACATCTCCGGGGTACCTTCAATCATTAGTAAAGACTGTTCCACATTCCACAGAGCTTCATGAATATTCATTAAGTATTTAATAAAATAAGTGGATGAATTTGGACTGTCTACACTATTGTCACAATTCAAAATCAAAGATTTCTTAAGTTTTCCAAAAAAACCAGTTGTTTGTCAGGAAAAAAAAAAAAAAACAACAACAATTCACTGTCAGAACAGAATTATCAGCAAATACAGGAAGTCATGATGTTTAACGAGTACCATAAACCCAGTTTATATCCACATGGGCATACATTCACAACCCCAAAATTAGGCACATAGGAGCAGCTTGAGTTTTAAGGAAACACCTAGGTTTTCTATCAGATGCAGAGGGAGGGAGTATGAAAAGAGGCCGACTGGGCACTGGGCCGACTTGGAACTTCCTTCAAGTAAGATATCACCTTTGTCCCAAGGCCTTAGATAGAAGGCTCATCTACACAGCATTGCCCCTCCGGCTCTGTGGACCTTGGTGACTGCACAGAAATCAATGTACAGTTGGCCCAACAGGCAAGCGAGGGTCTAAAGGTGCCACTTTTTCTTTGGGGAATAATGACTTGAGACTATCACAAGACAAACATTTTAAAACTGCATCCCAGAGCCTAACAACTTCCTTAAGAGAGCATTTCTTTCAAATTAAAAACAGTAGCTTCATTAATGCATGAGCCATTTCAAATTTGAAACACAACTCTAAACCATACCTCGTGGAATGGAAAGCCATAATTGTAATGCAAAATGAGACCAACTGAAATCACTATAAGAAATGTGAAGTAAGCAAATGCTTTTTTCCTGGGGGTAGTATAAAATGTATGAAATTACAGTAGCAAGAAGTTATTGATTCCAAATTATAAAGTGGAATCGAGGGCTTCAAAATATTTTTAGATGTTTTTTTTCAAAGAATCCTGAGAGTGAAGAAAACTTCAGTGTGCTCTGGGAAAGCCTACCTTTTAGAAAACCAGTTTCATTCACACAGCTGCTTGACAGTGCCATACTCCGAGGACACAGCACTCGCCTGGCCTGCTGGAAGGTATGTTTTCAGACTCCCAGGTATCCACTCACCGTCTTCGACATAACCATCTGTTACTTAATGGCTAAGTCAACTCAATCAGTAAACCAGAACCAGGTAAGAGGAATTGGGTCAAGTTACCCATAAAACAGACTGTTCTGGGAAGCTGATTTATGAAAATTTCCAGTCACTAGGCAAAGAATTACAAGTGGCAGAATGTCACCTCCCAGTCTCTGAAGCTAACTAATAGGCACTCTAAAATAATAAAGAAATGTCCCTTCAATACCAAGAACAGCTTCTCAAATTTATGTGCTCTTTTGTTTTGGGTCAAATACAATGACTGCTGATTAAGACAGTTCACTGTGATTCTCACCTTACTGCCCCTGGTCTGGATGGGTGCTATCTCCCATCAGTGAGGTCCACAGCATGGGGGAGAGACAGGGCAGCTGTGTTAGAGGTCAGCCAAACACTGTCTTTCTGTTCACCATATCGATGAGCAGTGAGACTCTAAAATGACTTTACAACTTTATATTATAAAAAAGTGTCTATTTGGTTGCATTCAAATTTTATAGCCTTATTTTCTGCTTATGGTAAACAGTTTATGAACTATGCAGAATTAGAAAGTAAAATCAATTCATAGTGACAGCACTCTGAAATACACTCTATATTATTATTTGTATATCTATACTTTCTACATGAATGAAATCATATTCTATAGCCCACTTATTTCACTTAGCAACAAAAACTTCTTAAAACTTCTAATGGCAACATAACATCCCACCGTTACACAGATCACGATGGAGCCATGTCTCCATTGCTAGACAACCAGGTATCTAATTCTGCAAGACAAATCCTGCTGTAACGAGCACCAATTTGCTACATCAAGGCATTCTTGTATTCCAAACCACTGATTTTGTAATTCATTAGGATAAAAATTGAAGAGCAGATCTAGAGAGCAGAGAGTGAAAACATTTTTAAATCCCGAGAGGTTCTGCAAACCTGTCTCCTGTTCCACAGGTCTCCCAGCCCTTCTAGTCCTAGGCACAGGCAACCTCTGAGCAGTGCTGCCATGGGGGGAGTGGGTGGCTCTCTCTGCATAGGCCCCCTGCATTGTCAAACAGCAGGCCACGTGATTCCCCCTAACAGGATTACCTCCGACTCCTTTCATTTCCAGTTAGTGGCCATTTTCTCACTCACATAGGACAAAGTTAAGACCTCAGTTTCCTCCTCTGGGAAGTGAGGGAGTCAATGTAGGCTACTGGCAGTCTGCCACCGTATGCTTTTCTCCCCGGTGGAGATGCACACACCCCACTCTGTCCGGGGACCCTGGGAGAAGGGCAGACCTCGCCCGTTCTTCTGAGCGCTCCGCTGTTGAGCAGGCTGCTTCTCTTAGAGCAGGTCAGAAAAATAACCCTGCAACTAAAACCCTGAAACACAACCACCACACAGAGATAACACTCACTTTACATACGGAAACAAACACACAGCCTAGTTTTTAATTCTTAGTCCGGACTCCATAAAACTAGATGCCACAGCTGGAAATTCTGATCCAAAATTATGACTTCACAGAAAACCAGATGCCAAAGTAAAGATAAGGTTTCCTGGAGAAGGGGAGCTTTTTAAAAGGCAATCGAAAATCTGTGTTAGATTTTCTACAGCAAAACAGAGACATCCAGGGTATTATTCGGCACCAGAGTCCACATGTTTGCGGAAGGGGAAGCTGCTGTCTACAGTCAGATTTCTTACCATAGTACCACATACCTAACCTGACACACACACAGAGAGCCCCCATGACATGAAACACCCCTAAACCATCCATCTACCAGATGCCTCAAAAGCAGCACAGGGGAGAAAGAAGAAATGCCAATAGTAATCCTAATTGTGTGAAAACAGTATTACTATAAAACCACTGAAGACACCTAAATGTTGTCTGAGCAGAGCATTTGAAACATTTGTTACTTAAAAACAATAAAAGCTACCTGAAGCAAGGGAAATAGGGAACAGAATGACAATTGGCGGTGGCCAGAAGCTACTGAGTCAATAAAAACACTGCTGTAAAGAATATTTTTGCTCTTGAAAATTAATTCACAGCATAAAGACTATCAGGAATAAAAGTATAAAAGTATTTTCTCTTTAACATCTTTTCAAAGAAAACTGAAAGGTTTATGACTTTGAAATCCAATTATACATGGAAAGTTTTCCTATATTCAACATCAAGGATTTTTTTTTTTTCTTTACTGAGGTCTTACTACATGCCTTGAGTTGTGGAAACGGGAATAAAAACAAAGCAAAACAAAACAAACTGTCCTCAGCTTTGCCTGGCACAGCCTTCAGCTGCAGTTGCCATGGCAGAGGCTGGGCGTCCCTGGAGGAGGCGCTGGCTGCTGGGTGTTCCTGACACAGCTAGGAAGCACAGTTACTCCCACCTTCTCTCCCCTCTTCCCCACACTGCACCATCAGGGTCCTTCCCTGCAGGCCGGACGGACAGGAGCTGGTCTCCCACTGGAGACAAAGGCAGATCATACCAGTCTCAGACAACACTGTACTGGATCAAACCAGTTCTTCCATCAAAGGGACACCCAGCAGCAGGTTAAAGCTGAGAAGGAACGGCTCTAATGACGGACCAATCATACCTGCACAACTCAGAGACTCCCATTTTTCCCCATTCAACAAAATAAATGGAAAATATGAGTCGTTATCGAACAGATTAGTTCTTTTAATGACAGTTTGGGTTTGTAATTCCATGGACTCCCATTGTCTTCCTTCCCTGTCTACAAGCCAGGGAAGCTGAGAATGGAGCTGGTTTTAAATGCTGACACCCCAGAAAAGAGCGCTGTCATCAGCGTGTGGGCAGCCATTTCCAAAGACAAGGGAGCACGGCCCAGGCCTTGAGAGGCCCTCATGAAACCTGCAGGATTGTTCTGATCCATGCGTCAATAACAACCACAGAGCAAACAACACGAGCACTGAAGGATGCTGCTCACCACTGGGACACTTTAAATCTCATGTTTGTCTGCATGCGAGCGTGCGCGGGGCCCTGGTTTTGATCCCAACACTGACCAAATAAATGCCGGCCTGACTTTCATCTCTACACACAGATCTTTGCTGCATACAGCTCCCGGGAAGATGACCAGTGCAAAGTCAGACACAAACACGAATGGGATCTGGAACAGAAGTTCAAGTTCATCAGGGAAAAGCAAGGCTGTGCTCCCTGACACTGGAAAGGGCTGTCAGAGCCGGTCTTGACGCACAGCAGAGGCGAAGCGACCAAGCGCAGCATCAAAGACCACAGGGTATATTCAGAAGAGGGGTGAGCAAGCTGCCCTGGAAATGACACCCTGTGCAAGTGAGAAAGGTTACCTAGCTGTTTCAAAATTCTTTTGGGGAATATGTGAGGAAAAATGTCTGAAAGTCAATGGCTCACAATGAGGCAAAGAGAAAAAACACCAAATAAACATTTATAAATAACTGAAGTCCTCTGAAGCAAAAACACAAGAATTGAACAAGAGCATAAAACAGAGGCACCAACCTAGTTTGGGGATTGGGCAGAGTTTGTAGCACTGTGACGCTCAAGAAATAAGGAGCAAAGCTGCCTCTTCGTGAGTACTCAGGACATAGAACAAATGCATGCACCTGATTCTTGAGCTAAAGACATGAAACTAAGATGAAGCTGGCCCAGCAGAGACAGTAGGGAAACGTGGGTCCACGGGGGAGTAGGAAACTAGGAGGCAGAAGAGGACATGTCTAAAAGTCAGCCTGCCTCATGCCAGCTCTGTAATCTCCACAGAGATTGCTAATCCCTCTGAGGCAGAAAGAGGAAAGAAAGACTGCAATCAGAAAATGGCCTCATCAGGATTATATTTACATACTGCCTGTCAGAAAAAAAAATCTGCTGCTGCATGGTAAAAGAAGGAGTCCACCCACCTAGTCACTAAACACTGAGTTACTCCTTGCTTTGTGCCAGACACCCGACTATGTGTTCAGTCAACAGATGGACCCTGCAGGTGATCAACAAATGTCTTTAAGAACTGAGAAGATAAGTGCTTTCTGAGACCATGGAAGTATTTCAAACCCCATAGAGGACAAGGCACCTATATCCAGAATATATAAAGGATTTCACTCAAGCCAAGAAAAGCAATTTGACTTAAAAGTGAGCCAAAGACTAGAACAGACTGCTTACAAAGAAGGCAAACAGGTGCATGAAAGATGTCAGCATCACAAGCAATTGTGGAAGTGCTATGAGCACAGATGGCACCTTCCACCCAGCAGACCACTGACACAGAGCCGGGGGGAGCCCGATAGGGCAGGACTGCCTGACAGGCTCAGTCCCTAGCATAGAGACAGATAGACAGACGGACAGACAGACAGACAGATGAAAGACAGACATAAAAATGACTGACAATAGCAAGTGCCAATGGGATGTGAAACAAACATAATTTGAATACATTACTGATGGGACTACTACTGAATGGGGCAGTCATGTTGGAAAGCAAGTTAGATTAAAAAAAAAATAGCTTTATTGCCATTTATTTTACACAGCACACAATCTATTCATTTAGAAGTACATGTTTTAATGTTCTACCATACTAACAAATTGTGCAAGCATCGCTCCTATCCATTGCCTTTGCACTATCCTAAAGCCCCATGTCCATTACCAGCCACTCCACATCTTTCTCTAACTTCTGATTCCCTATGTATTTGTGTTCTAGACATTCCATCTAGATGGATTCACACATTATGTGGTCCTTAGTGTTGGCATCTTGGACTTACCATGTTTTCAAGACACAGCCTGGTTGTAGCAAGTATTAGTTCTTGATTTCTTTCTACTGCTAGATAATGTTTGTATGTATGTATATATGTATGTATGTATGTATCTTCACAAAGCTCTCTAAATCTACTTTAACTAGAGTAATAAGGGAGGGAAGGGGGAGGAAAAACTGAGAACCCCTGATCACAGTCTAAAAACAAAAATTCAATCAGAGCAGTCAATGCTAACGGACCTTGGATATTTTCACTACTTTACCGTCATAAATAATGTTGCTATAGACGTTTGTTTATAGGCAGTTTCTTAGAAAGGTAACACAAACCATATGAACTGGCAATCCCACTCCTAAGGACTAGCCCTAGAGAAATAAGAACTTCATGCTGACACAAACACCTACACACAAATCTTTATGGTAGCTCAATTCGAAATTGTTGAAAAGCAGCCATGGCCCACTCCACAGGTGGTAGACAACTAGAGTTCTCCATAGAATAGGAGATTGCTGTGTGATGAGACAGGAAAGAAATATCCATACGCTCATCCTTGAGTAACTGCAAAAAGCACACTCCTTTAGTCGGACTAAGTAGAATGATTTCAAAGGGTTTATACTATGCAATCGATTACAGAATTCTTGAGAAAAACGACAAATGACAGCAATGAAGAAACTGGTTAATACGGTGCTGGATGAATATGGGTGTAGAGGGAAGCACCCCCAGGGCAAGGCAGGGGGAACAAAGGCAGAGCTTGGGAGAACTGAGTTACATTTTAAACACAGTGGTCATTAGGGCCTCTGAGAAGCCCGCAATGAGGGCGGGTTTGATGCAGAGCTCAGTCAGCCACATGCATATCTCTATGCAGACACCTGGGCAAAGCATTCAAGCAGAGGCGACAACCCAGTACATGTTCCTTGAGACAGACATGTGCCCAGTATATGTGACAGATAGCAAGCAGACTTACTGTTTAACCAGACATTCAGATATATATAGATAGCTACAGGTGCCTCTAATTGGACAGTATAAAAGGAGTCTGAGCAGGAATTACAAATTGGAGGGTTCCGGGGCTAGAGACAATGTTTAGAGCTACAGAGTTGGAGGAAATCACTGTTTGTTCCAACAAATGACAGGCACTAAATGTCAACTGTGTGCCAAGGAGGAGAGGTCTCACACACTCTCACAAAATCCTCTGTATTTTAAGTCTGGATTACTCAGAGCAATGAAGGAATTCCAGAAAAGGGAAGAAACAGAGAGATAGTCACAGGGCATAGTTTAAAAATAAAAACTGTTAGAAAAACAATCTGAAAGAACCCTGAAGCCTTTGTATCAAATGCAGGTGCTTTGGGGGTAGCTCTTCATCTATGTGGGGAATGGAAGGCCCCTTGCTCATGCTCCAGTACTCCTCCAGTCACTTGCAAGCTTTCATTTACTGAGTCCTCTAGGGAAACCCACTCCTTGTCTCCGGTGAGCTGGTAGGTGAATCAGAGGCAGTGTGTGCTCTGGTAGGCTCCAGGAGGTCCACTTTCTGCCAGCTCACACTTAGCAGATCCTGGAGTTACTGTTTTTCTTGTTTCATGTAGTACAACATTTGGCTTTTTAAAATCACAAGTTTTTGTTCTTAAAATGGTGACTGTCTCCTTCCTATACATGTTGAATGTCACTCTCAGAGGAAATCCTGGGGTGGATGACATAACTCTGAAGCAGTGTTACTGACAAATTATGAACAGGCGTCACTTCTAGCCCTTTAATGTTGGAATGTATATTGCCCAGGTGCTCAGTACAGCCTGCAAGTCTGACCTGGGCAGAATAGAAATCTACCTTTTCAAAGTAGTGCAATGGATATTATCTTTATGCCAGGTTGGCTATATGCCAGAAGATCAGAAATATGGGATTGGAGTGTATACTACCCACTAAGCAACTAATTTATATCCCTAGGTTAGCTAAATCCCCTTGAACAGACATTAATTGTAATTGCCTTCTGAAAAGAGGCAAGAAGATGTTAATGTGTGCTATGGTCACATATGAAGGTGGGTTAATATTCAGGTTCTGCTGAGAATTGGGGTTTTGTGTTAATTTGCCTGGAAGTCAGGAAGAGGTTGTGATTATGTGAGAAACTTGCATATCAAGTTTTTAACAGCATCCCTGACTGCTACCTACAAGATGCAGTATCAGCCCCTAGGGCAAGCAGAGACATCTGCAAACATTGGCAAATGCTCTGTGGAGGCTGCATTACCCTAGTTAGCATCACTGGCTTGCATGACCCAATGACAGAAAGGGTGTCAATTCAGCTGGACTTCTAAAGCAACTGCAGCCAGACACCAAAGCCTCCTCCAGAACTGCAGATTTGCAAGCTGCGTTTTCTCTGCATTTCAGCTGTTCTCTCTGCAGTACTGCAGTGAAACTGTTTACCTCGAGCACCCAAGCTCTGTGTATTAAAACTCAGACTTCCATACAAAGCATGACCCATTCCTAATTCCAATTAGAAAAAAAAAGAAAATCCTAAGGCTTCTAACAACCTGACTGAAGCCTGGCTCCCACCCCTGGTCTGTGACCCAATAGGCACAAAAGTCATTCGGGAACACAGCAGCATCTGCAGCTGGTGAAGGTCCGAGATAGAATGAGTTTCCAAAAGGAGCATGGCCCTGTGTTGACAGAGGGTGCTTTGGGGGCAAGGAATCACAAGTGCCCACCACATAACCCTTTAGTGCTGACTAACAAGCACCACACAGCAAGCAGCCTGTACCCCAATAGCTCACAACACTGAGGACGGCTTTCAGCGTTTGAGACAGGTTTGTGGGTAGTCCTCCAAGACGCATTCGAGTTCCCTGGAAAACCTCCATTAACTTTGAGGTATGGGGCCAGCAGGGCACGTTACAGCTACATTTTCAGGGCTTCTCACCAAGACTCTTTATACTTCTGGATGATACGTTAGGTACCTGAAGATGGAAGTTGATGTTATTATTAGTGAATAGTGCTCACAGTCAGACATGACATTTAGTATGCTCCATGGGCTCCTAACAAAATACACTAAAATATGATACTGCCTCAGTCAACACAAGGCCATCATTGAACAACCAGGGCCCAATTTGTGGGCTAACAGAAAACCAAATGTTTGCCTTGAAACTTCCCAACTAGTTTCAAGAATAAAATTCAAGAATATGATAATATACATATCAAATGTATATGAATGCATCCAATTCAGAATGCTAAGAGCAGCAGTCAACGTTTAAAAACAATCTTAAGACTTCCCAAAGACTAAGAGAAGACGAGAGACAGGAGATCTGAAACTCTCACCAGTTAACCTGGAAACCAAACTCTGTGTGGACTAGAGAAGCCTCACCTTACGCTGTGACCTGGGTCTTCAATCTCAGCTTTGCCCCAGGCAGGCCTGAGTCTCCCAGAAACAGCTCCCTTTCCTCTAGCCAGGGGACAGTCAGGATCAAAAGACAAAGAGGTGGGACTTGAAGACATGAGAGCAACTTCTGGAGACTTCAACCTTCACTGTCATATCCAGACGCACCTCCCAACCTCCCCACCTGTCTTGGGTCTAATGAATACGGCCCTCTCTACTGCTGGGCCTAACGGTGTATTGCCTGGTTTGGGGGGCCACACTCCTCAGTACGCAGATCACAAAAAAGTGGTATTTTCAGTCCTTAAATGGATTACTTAAATGTGACACACTATCTCTAAAACCCCAAAGTTGGTCTAAAAAAACAAAAGGAAAAAGCTCATTCTACATTTTAAATTGACAGCCAACAGAAAAGAATGGGTAGAGCCAGCGGTCTGTGATGTGTCTGGAGAACTGTGGACTGTTTAAGACTAATGTTCTGTCACCGCCTTTATATGAACATGGTTTCTTTCCCTTTCAACCTGAGAGTAGGAGAGTCATGACACTGAGGACCAAGGCGGGGGTAGCAAAGATGCAAGGGGAGAGTGTGAACTTGTCACAGAGGAGACATCACCACCAGTCTCACACTTCAAAATCACAAAGGCCAGGGCTTCTACGTTATGACGTCACCACATTGAGCAGCATCTTTTAAGAAGTGCTCAATTCTATTAGGTGACTTATCTCTGTAAAGTTTCCATGGGAATCATGAAGATTTGCAGATGTGCAAAAAAGAGAACTGTTTCTCAGTATTCTCACTGCAGATGGGGCAAGCAAGCAGTTGCATAAACCTGCCATAAGCCATCAGGGAGTCAGCACAGCAACAGGCAGGGAAGCGTCAAGGAGAGACTGAGACTCCACAGACAAAACTCATTTTATCATTATCATTTAAAAACTAAGAGTGAGAAATAAAGCTCAATTTTGGGGATTTGGGCTACAGAGAACGAGTGTGAACTTAAGTATCATTCAGACATAATTTCCATTAACTTTAAGGATCCTTCACTTTGACCTTTCAATACTAAGAATTCAATGGAAGACCCATTTTGTCCCTACTCAGTCAACAAGAACAGAGTGCCTGCCACAAGCCAGGCATTGTGTTGGAGCTGGGATACAATGGGAGTGCATCCATCCACCAAGCCTTGATCTGAAGGCACTTATACTTGAGTGGGAGCTGCCTGAGCAGGGTTAATCAGCTAATACGAAATCCACACAACCAAAGGAGTTCTCACGTTAGGCAGTGAATGCAGGAGCTAGGGAGGAGCTGGACCGATGAACAGATGGGCCCAGAAACTACTCTCTCAGTAGATAGGGATGGATGGTGGAAGATCCAAAGTGTCTTCTCCAGTTCCTGTCAGGAGGCCTCCAGTAATACTGTGTCAACACTGCCACAGAATGGGGGCTAGGAAGGAGACAGGAAGCACAGTGCCACATGTTCTAAGCATACAGCTCACCCTACTCTGAAGAAGGCACTCATGCCCTGCTACAGGTTTCATTTTCTCACGTGACTCCCAGAAAGTGCATCTATGCAACCAAGTACAGTCAGTCTCTCTTTGTGTCGGTCCTTAAACCTTCCCAGAGAGGGTGAGATCTAAGGGAGCACAGCTACCTAAAAATAATATACTAGAAGTGGTCCTAACGTTTCTGGAAAAACTTCTGGCTGGTATGCAATGATACTCCCCAAGACATCTGTCTGCACCACTGCTGCCACGAGGTAAGTGGTACTAACCAACAAAGGAAAGGGTATACCACCACAAGGTTGTGGTCATCTTCTGTTTTGCATTTGAAAAAAAAAAAAACTTGAACTGCTAAAACTCCTGGACAAAATGTAACAATCTGATTCATCATATCATAAACTGACTTATTTAAGGGTTGGAAGTGCATCTTATAACAAAGTCAGCAAACTCAATACAATGAATATACACAAAACCCATACCACTGGATAGGAGAGGGAAAGACAGGTTTCTTTTGGCACTCTCCATGTATTTTTGAAAATGGTGGATGGATACAGCAACTGAAAATTACCAAGACGTTTTTACATTTAAGGAAAAATTATTTTTCCCTAACATACAACAGTTACAGTCAGCATCAACACATTTAAAGGACTATTTTAAAAAATGGCACTCACTGGCAAAATCCCCTCCCCCAGCCCAACGCAGCCTTTTCTCTAGCCCAGATTATTGATTTGCAGGCAGCAGTGAGTACTCACAAAACTAAACCTCCTTACAGCGTAAGCCACAGCCGATACAAAAGCTTTTGTGGAGAGAAAAGGCAGTGTCTGAGATCAAGAGGGTGAAACACCAAGTAGCAAAAATGAATCCTCTAAGAACTATCAAACCAAACAAAAAATAAAATTAGATATAAATTCACGTTTTAGACTGTGGTCAATTGAGGTCTAGACAAAACCCTATGTTTGTTCACTGCCTAGTCTCCAGTCTGCTCCAAGTTTGAAAAGGTAATTGAACACAGTCTATAATTACTGGATTAGACACAGATGGGCTCTGTACATTTCAGGGGGAAAAAAAGCACTGTTTTGATTCATTTTATGATTGCCTGTAAGGTCAGACTTTTCAGAATGTACTTTCATCTGTTAAATGGTTTCTCAAGCTCCCTAGGGAAGATCTTCAGTAACTGTGCTGTTTTAAGCAATTTGGGCCCATCAGATCCTGTCTTTGAATGTAACTAGCTGCCCATTTTCTAGTATTAGAAACCTGCATGTAGGTTAATTGCTACATCTCTTACATATTTTCTGAAGTTGCAGTTTTGGGGGGAAATTCAAAGACTGTGCCTCTTTTCTGGCAGGAATTGTCTTATGATGAAGATCTTCACACACAAATGTTACAATTTGATAAATGAGCTGGCATCACTTGAAGTCCATGAAAAATGCTTCCTAAACAACTCAAGTGAAAAACAAAAAAAGCAAATATTCTTCTGGACACAAGTTGTTAGCAACATTGACGTGGTTATCTTCCAGCTGGCCAACTTCGAAAGCAAAGCATATTCCTGAATAAACCCTTGGGTATGGTTCTTTAGAACTGCAAATGACTAGGAATGTTGTCTGGGCTAAAACGAAACAAGCAAAACTACTTCCTAGTCTAAAAAGGAGACCCTCCCCTCACAAACACAGCGCTCTCTATCCCGCAGGACAACCATGAAGTCATCACGCAGCACCGCATAAATCCCTAGAGAGCACCCTCTAATGCAGAGGCTCCAGGTCCCTGTGGAAATCTGCATGGACTTCCAGCCCTGGCTGAAATGCCATTGCCTTTTCTTGGTGTGCTGAAACACAGACAGAGGCTTCTCATGCGAACATCTCAGACAAGGGCCCCCCAACCCTGTCAAACAACACGGGGGAAAAGAGCAAGAGAGGACAGTCTTGTAGCCAGTCTGTGCATTCCTCGTGACTTTCCCACCCGTATCACGATATTGGAAGCATCTTTTATTTTTTTCATTCTCCACTCCAATCATATCTTCATTTTCTATTCCCTAAATTTGCTTCTGGTGTCATTCTGATAGAGTAGAAATGCCCTAACACCAGAAAAGTGAAAATAGAAAGTACACAATGTGGAAGAGTCTCAAAAGGTTTACATTTTAGGAAGGTGGTTTTGTATGTGTTCAATTTTTACAGCAAAGGGGAATTTATAGTCACAGAATAAATCCTAAGTTGCTATTCTTTATGATATCACATGCACATAGGAAGTTTTCAGGCTGAAAACAGAAAAAGACTCACAGCCACATTTGGAACTTTCACCAACACTTCTGGTAAGACACACAAATGTGATTCATAGTTACCTCTTCCTGCCACAGAATCACGCAGTTTCTAATGGGTGTTTTAACAAGATTTGAATGGAGGCACATTTTACAGAGGCGACTGTTTCTGTTGCTACAGATGGCTCATTGCTGCTGCTAAAAGAAGTCACTACAAGTATAATGATCTTACACGGACCCAGGAAGTGGCTCTAAAATTAAATCCACCATAAGTTCTATCTTCACAGGAAATGAACAACTACCCCGATTTCCCATTTTCACATGTATACAAATTTTCTTATACCGATTTGCTCAGAGTAAGACCGACCTATACTGACTAGAAGCAGAGTAGCATGTAACTGCTGTAGAAAATCATTCCCAATTTCCGCCCTTGCTCTCTGCAAGGCTCATGCTCAAACCAAGATAGGATCAGAATAAGGCATTTGTACAAAACCATGACAGAACTTTGGCCTTGTGATTGTGCCGTTTTATGCTTTCTTCATGCGCTGCACATAAACCGAACAAAGCCAGTCAACTGGCGTGGAGAATCTGCCAAGGGAAAAGAACTTCTTTAAGTCAGTCTACATGTGAATTTCAATACGGGCTTCAAGACTGACCACCAAAAATCACAACTTAATGCAGATTATCAGCACACGGCTTCCTTATGTGAGTGCTGAGGGCTTTAATTTTTTTTTAAATTCCTTTTCTAAATATCACCTCCTTCCCCCATTTCCTCACTTTCACCCAAAGTCACAGAAAGAGGGTCTTCATCCTCCATCAACACCAGCTTAGAGCTGCGCAGCTGCAGCTCGCAGCCTAGCTGGCCTCAGATGCATGCATCCTATCTGCTAACTCTCCCACTCCAGATAAACTGAGCTAAGTCCTGAAGCTTGCCGTAAGAAACAAAAGGAAGCTTGGAGAGATGTTTCATCCTTCTCAGAAAAGACCTTTCCCTTTTTAAACAATTTACATGATGTTTTATGGTTCTTTTAGAAGAGAATTATAGTAAGTGGCACTCCGAGTGGGCTGTGTGAACCCACAAACCACTCCTCATAAAAAGTGCTATAATTTTCCAGGACAGGGACAATAAAATATCTTACATCAGCCAAAGCTTAATCACAGTGTGACCACAGTAACAAACACATCATTTTCATGAAAATTAAGTAAGATAAACCTGACAAAAAGATGACAAAGACAAGTTCCACCAGAACTCCTCAACCTTCTCAGCACACACTATTCAGACTGTCCCTCCAAGTCCTAAGTGGCTTAAAGGACAGGTGGAAGTCTAGTGCCCAAACTTTCAAATGAACTGCTACTAAGTCCAGGCAGGAAAGGTAACTGCAGCTGTGCCTCAAAGAGCATTTTAAATAAGATAACCTAGCTACAATCACTAACTTCTTTCTTTCCAATCAAACTCATGAAGGGTTCTAATGAAAATTTCAAGAGATGCAGTTCCCATTTCAGGCCACTAGGGACCAATAAGTACCTTCCACTTCCCAATTTGTAACTGAGTAGTGAAAAGACCCAAGAACTCCTATCCTGGGGAAGGGAAAACAGAGGCCCTCTTTCTTAACACACCGACTTCACTGTCTGCAAACCAGCTGGGAAGATGCACATGCTATGAGGAGAAGACTGAGGACCAAATGAGGTGGTTGAGAGACGGCAGTGTGTGGGTCTCAGAAACTTCCTGCTTTCCTTTGCCCTCTGTTAGGATTACTAAACTTGAAACTAACAAACCAACTCTGAAAGCTGGGCTTCTCTGAAGGGTGGAAGACACTGCAAACTATACAGACACAGAAAATAAAGCCTGCCTAATACAATTCCCTTAGCTGATCACAGCAGCTTGTTGCTCAGTCAAGCGTAATACTAAAATTAGGATCTGTGAGCAAGCCAAAATATCTATAAATGAGTATCATTTACAGAGTTATCTTATGATGCAGTAAGAATGGCAAAGTGAAACAGAATTTTCTACTTAAATCTGTTAATAATTACGAATTCTGGTTAGAGAGAACTATCCAAAATATTTGCATTAGTCCTTAATAGCAAAACATTGGAAGAGAATTGGAATGAAAAAGTATAAAGACTGGGGGAAAAAACCCAATACATACAACCCCTTAATGATACATTTTATCGCCTTTCAGGGTCTTAAGTTAAAAGTGGGTGGCTCTTTCTAGAGCAACAAATTATACTGAATTTATTTTTTTGTACACAGCTCAAAGTTCCAAGTCTTTCCAAAAGGGTGCAGTTAATCAATGTTTTCACTTCCAGGAGAACCTGGCAGATTGAATTAAATTGTGAAGACAACACACACAAAAATCCGTTCTCCATACACACACACACACACACACACACACACACACACACACACACGGACAACACATACACACCCATATACATACAGAACAGTCACAATGAAGTAGCAAGCCAATAAGGAGAATCCATTATTTTTGAAGCAAAATACACTTTTATATTATAAAACATACTATGTTTTGTTTTGTTTTAGATAGTCTAGCAAGCCTTTGTATTTACTAAAAATGTCTCCCATATACTTAAGGCCCCAAATCAGAGCTTTCCAAATGTAATCTGCGGAGAAAACAACAACAACAACAAAACCCTGATTCCCCAGAGAAGACTGTGCAAACAATATATGGTTCCAAGATAAACAAGGGTACCCAAGGCCCCAAAGCTCTGTCCAGTGTAACTAGAAACCTTTCCGAAAACTTAAGATGCTTGCATATCAAGGACTGCACAACAAAAATGATATCTACATTTAAATTTTGCATTAGCCTAAACACAACAATACAGAGTTTATCTAATTATATAAAAAGATCTGAAGAGTTTATGATGTCACAAAGTATTTTTCACCTCACGCCATAGAATGAAACTCACCCACCCATCTAGCCCACACTTACTCTACCCAAGCCCACTGCCCTTGCTAGACTCTGGACTTAGAGAGTGCAAGGGCGAAGGCCTCCTAAGCAAAAGAGTTCACTGTGTCTCTTTCACTCCCAGCCAGGTTTCCTCTAGGTCCCCTCACTGGCGTTTCTCTGGCCCCACAGCATGGGGTATGGGCTGATCTGCATGGCTGGCTCTACAGACATATTATGAAGCCTTTACAATTGACCACACAAACACAATACCACAATGTAGGTCAGCTTGTGTGCTCAAATGCCAAAGCAAAGCTTACATGGGAGGAAACTACAGACATAAATCTGCCAGGGTAGAATTCCACCCAATGATCCTAAAATTATTTCAAGGAATCAATCTCCAAGAATGCATCATGAAATCAGAAGAGCTGGGCTAAGCTTTGGGATTGGGGGTGGGGGCTGGAGAAAATGAAAGGCTTTAGAAGAGGCAGCAAAGGTCTCACCAGTCATTATATCATTGAGAAGGCTCAAACTACAGATGAAGTTAGATACTGAAGATTGTAGAACGGGTATTTAAAATTATTAACTGATCAAAAATTTGTAGTTGTCATTAAAAAAAATACAACTTAGCAATTCAGTTCAGAAGGAAGACTATCCCCAGGAACATACACATCTGTTTAATATTACAAGCCAACTGTCAACATCCTAAGTGAAGTTTTAATTTAATATTTTTTCTTTCTTGATGTTTTACCTTTAATCAATGCCTCATGAGAGTATCAACTTTCTATAAGAAACTGTTAAATATAAAGAAATGTTATTGTAGCATGTTTATAAAATCATAGTTCGAGAACTTTTTATTTTTCCAAAGCCAGACCACAACTTAATTATCTGCAGGACATTCCAGGCTCACAATTGCAAGCTCCAGTTCCCAAGCAATTTTAAACAATATCTACTGTACAGGACAGAGGGTACACAAAAGACCGCAACATGCTTATATTTCCAAAAGTCAGCATTAGGCCCTTTCGACATGGTTTTTATTTTCATTAAACAATATTTGTTTCCTCACTAATCATTAAATGGTTTTCATCACCAGCGCCTTCTTTCCTTTCACATGTCAGCTGTTAGCATCAGTGTTTGTGTTCATAATAAATAAAAAAGTGACCCACCCAGTTACTGAAAAATGAACACACACGATGCCAGGCTCAATGAGTGTTAGGGATTCAGCAATATATTCACACTCTGAAAACCATTCTATTTTAATCTAGGCTCAAAAAAAGACCAAAACTTAATGGACTTGGTACAATATTCTCCTTTAAAACAGATTCCAGCTTCATGGTGCTTATGTTATTGTGGGCACACAGATCCAGTCAGTGGTTCAAGACACCAACTTGGGAAAACGGAAGAGGAAGAAAAGACAGCAAGTTCAGATTCCAGACCCTGATGGAGAAGACTCGAAACTGCTGCCAATTTCTACAGATGCATGAGGAAAGTAGCCTGATTGACGTAATACACCACACACTGCCCAATGCGGGCAACTAATGGAGCATGCCAGTTTTAGGAAAGATTCTGAGGAAGGGCATTGAAAAGGGAGGGAGAGAAGAAAGGAGCAAGAGGAGGAAGAAGGGCAGGAAAGAAGACAGGAAACTATACACTATGATGCATTAGGGACAATCATAAAATATATAAAATGCAGAAGAAACAAAAGAAAGTCACATCTAAGTTGGAGGTCAAACTGACAACCAGCAGAAACAAACCACCCAATAAATGATCTGAAAAGCCTTCGAGGTGTCAGGCACTTGCAAAGTTGCACAGGAAGCCTGTTTTCAGAGACACAAATATATTTAAGTCCAATAAGCTATTTGTACACTTAGATTGGTGGGTCAGTGCAGAAAGACAGGAGTGTACAAATGCAGAGCAGTCCACATCTGCTGTCTGGGCTGAGCACTTTCAAAGCCTTTATTCATTTTAATCCCCTCGATTGAAAACTACTGTATTCACCTATTAGCAAGGAGGAAAGTAGAAGTTATTTGGCCACAGGTCACTCTCCAGAAACAGAGGATCCCTGCCATTATTCTTAACCTATAAGCCATCTTTGGTGACACCACCTTCATCAAGAACTAACCTACCTGTTAAGTGGGGGGCCCAACATGCCTGCCTTCTCCAGGGCTGATGCCTTAGGTTTCCTATGCTCTGGTGACCTCTCAAATGTCTTTCCCTACGATTTACCTCAGAGCCTTTTCTTCTTCACTCTCCAAAGTCTCGGTCTTCATTTACATTCACGTCTCCTGGGTCTTTGTCCCCAGCACTGAAACCAGTCTTGCAGTACCCTTCTGTCTTTGCAGCTACCTGATCAATGTGTCACCTGATTGTCAGCCATGTACCTCAGACAAGAGCACAAAATATAACGCCTACTTCGTCACCTCTAGCTCCAGCCTAGCCTCAACGACATCTTTACCATTGTCATCTCCTATATCTAATGAGCTACTTCTGGTCAAACAGGTCTCCACTGTCTTCTGTCCCTCCAGTTATGGACTTAATTCAAGCCCTACTGGGTCTGCCTAGATTTGTTACTGTGACAGCTGACTAGGTCATCATCCTTGCTGCCAGCCTGACCCACAAGTGGCAGCAGAATGAGCTTTCTATCTCTATATGACCACGCCAGTCCGCTGATAGAGACAGCTGATAGTTCACAGCAGCCTTCAGCTGTTCCTTTCACAACTGGGGGATCCCACTGGACCCTTTAAGGTCAAGCTGCAAAGTCGGCTCTCCCGTGTGGGCACTTTACTTCTACTTCTGCCATCTGCCACTGTGGTGACAGCACTTACAACAACAGGCTTTCGTTATGTACTTAATGCCTGCCTGTCTTTTCATTAGACTCGGAATTCTTCAGATCAGAGATGATCTTACTCATGTTTGTCTGCCAGACGGACAGTGGATGTTCAAACAGCCGTGCTCAGGAGTGAGAGAGGGAAGCCCTGGTTCTCAGAGGCACTCTCAGCACCGCGTGAACCAACTATGCATTTAACATGGAGAGAGGGGCACAGCTAAGAATGCCACACAGCTCTTCTGGGCCACATTATGCCCACAAATGCCCTTCTGAAGGGCTCTCCCATTTCCTTTGGAAAGCCCCTCCCTAGCACTCAGGGGTGTGCAGAGCTGTGAGCTAAGAGGCCCACATACACATGCTATCCATTTCCTCTGGAGGCCTCTGACTGCACTAGCTGAGCCCCAGCATCCATGTGGGTGCTCTAAGGACAGAGGCGCTCTTGTTTGGCTACCACAAAGCAAGGACTTTTGGGGACCTTTAAGAGGGTTCCAAAGCTGAAGTTTGTGTTTTTAAGGTGGAATATAAGGCCCATGGTGCCAGGTACGGTGATGCATGCCTTTAATTCCAGCCCTTGGGAGGCAGAGGGAGGTAGATCTCCATGAGTTCGAGGTTAGCCTAGTCTATATAGTGAGTTCCAGGACAGCTAGGACTACACAGAAAGAATCTATCTCAAAAAAAAAAAAAAATCTGAAAAAGGAGTATAGAGACAAATAAAAATGATGACAAAGAAGTACTAGTGCTGAAAGGCAGACTAGAGGGAAGAAAGGAAACTCACCATGTGGTGATATTGTTAGGTCAACCGAATCCAGCCATTTGGTAATATCAATCCCATAAATTCTTTTGATCATCTAAGCTAATATGCATTGAGGTCTCTGTAATTTGTAACTATAAGACTCCTGATAATGTAAGTTAGTATTTCTGAGAAGAAAATCAAGGTACATACTAGAGAATATATATATATATATATGGGTGTGTATTTATATATACATACATATATGTGTGTGTGTGTGTGTGTGTATATATATATATATATATATATATATATATAGGTGTTGGGGGGAGGTAACAACAAACACTGAGAAGTGAGAGGAGACCCCAGGTTAGACCTGACAAGACTGAGGGGGAAGGAGAAGCAGCTAACAGCATACTCCAATAGGGGAAAGAGATTTCAAAGAAAGCCTTCCATTCCTGACAGTGTCCATCAGGCCTCTGTAGAGCTGCTCTTTAGTAGAATTATCAAAAGAACTAAGTTTTATGAAGAGTTGGAAAAAGAAATGAAAAACAAACACAAATGATTACTTCTTTAACAACAACAAAAATAGCTTCCCAAAGAACAGGAGAGGCCTCCGGGACAAGGGAATCTGAGAAGCTCCCCGGGGAGGCAGTCTGCTGGGCTGAAAGGCTACTAGTGAGGACTGGAATGGACTGCTCTCCAATCTCCCAGAGAGGAGGACAGAAAACTGATTTACATTTCAGTTTGAACCCCAAGGCTAGGGACATGCTGCAGGAAGACTGCAGAGGTGGAAAGGCGTAGGGAAAATGGGCTCGGGTGGCTTTTGAGGGGGCCTTCTCTCTGCTGGTTCAAACAACAAACAACTATCTGGGGAGTGCCTTTCAGTCATCGTTCCAGAACCATATAAGGAAACCTTACTGTAGGCCAGACTCTGTGCTAGGCTTTGAGACTCTGTGCTAGGCTTTGGCCGTAAAAGGAGGCATAAGGACCATTAGATGTTTACATCCTCTTAAAGGGAAGAGAAACATGGAATCCTAACCTCTCCCCTTCCATCTGCTATGGCCCAAAGTAAATAATACCATGCAAGATTCACAAAACAGTATTGTTCTAGTTTCACCTGGAAAGTTAAGTCTTGTATGATCGATAAATAACATAAAGTAGTAATTAAAAAAGGTGTCACAGGCCATAAAGAGCTCTTCATTTAATACATAAAGCAGGCAGCAATAACTTTGAATCAGAAGGCCAGTGTAGGCTAGAATAACTCACACTTGAGAAAGTGGAGGAGAGTGAGTGGTCCATGAAGGAGGAAGAGTTGCAGCCATGCAGGGGGATATAAGGCAGACGGGATTAGGAACAGGACAGTTTGGTTGAAGCTGGTTAGGACCATCAGAGAAGCATGGGACTCAACCCTGGAAGGACACAGCTAGTTTTGTAAAACCTTCTAGATACCAGCTAAGTAATGAGAGCTTGTCCTATGGAAATGAGCAGTACTGGAGGGTTTTGAGGAAGGAAAGAAAGAAGGGAGGGGAGGGAGGGAGGGAGGGAGGGAGGGAGGGAGAGAGGGAGGGAGGGAGGGAGGAAGTAGATGAAAATGACCTGACTCCAGAGAGATGAGGGCCCAATGCTATCTATTCTACAGGCTAAGCTCCAGGTGGCCAGGGCCTGAACCTACACGGCCACAATGAAATGGGTATGAGAGAAAATACTGCAGCTAATTCACTTCTTTCACTTCCAGATACGTGCTGGACCATGTGCTCTATGCTGTAAGGGAAGTGGGACAAAGGGCCTGCCTGTCCTCTGGGGCCTCGCCACTAAGAAGACAGGGATGGCCAGGGAAGGGGGAAATGAGTGAGACAACTACAAATGTGGAGGTCACTGATGACAGCTGGTTCCTAGACATCTGTTTATATGACTACACAAACGTCCGAACGTCAGACTACCCGGAAAAGGTTGTCCTCCAAGACACCCTGTGCTGTGCTTCACAGCAGAGGACGCCACACCACTGGCCAGTGAAACAGTCCAGCAGCAAACACCTGAACTCATCAGCCTGCACCAAGCAATGAGCACCAAGACAGATTCTTAAACAAGAGAGGGGGGCTGTTTGGAGACTGAGATGTCTCCGGATTTCACCTTCTGATGTAACCGAGGCACGGCTGCAGACTTCCAATTGCTTACTCACTCCCAGACACGTATCTAGAAGCTTTTAGAAAAGTCATCACCTCTTCTTCATATCTCTTTCTTCCCTTCCTACTTAATGTAATTTTGATTTCACTTCCTCTTGTCACTGCTTGCTTACAAATCACAGCCTGTGTCTGGAGTCAATTAGGCCTATGAAGTACCCCACCACGCCTTCATCTGGGGACTCATTTATATACTTGCTTTCTTATTCGGGAGGTAGAGTTAAAAGCTGTAACTCCAAAAGTTTCCAATCAACCATCACATTCTATTCTTTGGAGAAGTATGCTTTTCTCCACTGTTAAGAAGGTGACATCAAACTATGCATTCGGCAGGAATATTTCCTTTCTACCTATATAAAGACCAACTGTGCTTCGGGAATTCACTTGCAAAAACCAGTGCCGAGTGTAGATGATAAATGCTTGATGGCAATGGTATTAAAAATCTTTCTTCCATTCAAAATTAAATGTAATTTCCTTATTACTTTAATGGAATCCCTTGGAGTTGAAGTATTTAACTAGTCTCTTTCACATCAAGTATTCACTGTGAATGCTCTTTTAATAGTAGGTGTGTGAACTGTCCACTGACAGAATGAAAACACACTTTCACTGAAACAAAAACGGGAGAAGGCCACAGCAGCTTGATTTGGAATCTGATAATGGCTTACAGATTCCATTTCAGCTCAGATTTACAGTCAGTGTGCCATGGAGCCATTTACCACCTCTACCCTTTCAGGTTGTATTTGAAAGAAAAGCATGAACTGCCACATCACTGAGAAAAAGCACACTGAAGCCAAAAGTACTTGACTTTTCTTCTGCAATGCTGAGCTAGAAAAGAAAGGAGAAAAACAGAGATCAAACAAAACTCACCTTAAAGAGAGAGACAGAGATGAATTGTCCAAAGTGCTAGTCATGGGGTTTCCGCCACGTCACTGTCTTCCCGGGTCGCCTTGAGTAGGACTGTAATGCAGCACTGGGCATGACTGGCTGGTGTCACCCTACTGGCTAAATCCATCATGGTACAAGATGTTTGGCATACACAGGGAAGGCTCTAGGTGGTGAGCAGACACCTAAAGGAGTCATGGGCTATGGATGCAAAGCCAATACCCAAGTGCCAGATCAACTCCTCTCATTCAGACTTCCAATATCCCACTGGAACCTCTCCCTGCTGACTCCTACCAGAAGCCAGGGGCAAAGGCATCCTGGCATGCTGTCCATTAAGATCCGCATCGTGGACAAAGGTAGCAGGGTTAGGCAGAGTGGATCCCCAAAACCAAGGGATATATGGCAAATCCCTGGCCTGCTCATCCTCTAACTGGGTAAGCTGAGCTTTACTCTGTCTGAACTGCCATCCTGCATGTCCACCTTGGAGACTGTAATCATTCCTGGCCTGTCTCTCTTCTCTTCATTCCTACATGTGGAAAATGTACTGGTCTTTAGGAGACCTACTCAAGTCACCTCTTCCCCAAAGCTGCCTTTCCACTTCACCCAGGAGTAATCTCTAGTCTCCTGAATCCTCAAAGTTCCCCTGTCAAGGGTTCATGATCACTTACAGGCACTTGAGAGTTTACCCGAGACAACTTTGACTTTCTGACTCAGGGTCTCTATGAACACTTGTTTACTGTAGTTCCCATGAAAATTCACCTCCTCTCTTTGCTGGGTTCTTAGGCCAAAATCATGAGTGTGGCCTATCAGAGATGCTTCATGATCATTGACTAAATAAATGTCTCCTTCCAGATTCTAGGAAATTGATGGTTTTCTTAATTTATCTCAGAACACAACCAAGGTAGATTCCTTATTCCTAATGTACATAAGGGGACACTGAAGTAGCTGCTATTTTCTGGGCATCTACAATGTACCAGACACCACACCAACAGCTCTGTGTAGAGCGTTTCATTCGGCCCCAACAATGTGGAAACTGAGCCTTCGGACTGAGGATCTCGTCCCAACTACTAGAGGCTCTCACTAAGTGTCTCCTAAGGCAGGGCCTGAGCAGTAGTCAGCTTCCTCCCCCACATCAGGATCCTTCCCTGGAGGAGGCCTACACCCAATGGCAAAATGACAGGTCCCCTGCTTCACTAGGCAATTCTAAAAACCACCTCAGCATTCATCATGCTCCATGAAAAGTAGAATCTTATCTTCTCGTGTCTATGCCCCTATAAACTGAGTTTATTCTTTCTCAGTGATTTCACTAACACTGAAGTTTGTTTCCTATTTCCCCAGAGCATATGTCAACATCAATATTATCTATAAGAAATGTATCCATCACTAGACAACTGTTTCAAAAAAAGAGAGAGTGAGGAAGACAGAACAGGAGAGTGAAGGGGCAGTTTAAAGATTTTTCCCCCTCCAAAAGCTTGGTTCAGCAGTAGTAGTTTTATCCACCCCTCCCCCACCCCCGCCAAAACTACTCAATACTTTCAAATCCATGTGACTTCTAGGCCAAACTGTGCTCCTAAGGTCAACAAATGATGTGACAGCACTTCAAGGAGCAGAGGCCCAGAGGCCCAGAGGCCCAGAGGCCCAGAGGCTCATGCCATGCCACAGAGTGCAGCTCCATCAGGAAAAAAATGGACACCGAAGAGCCTGCAGGAGCAGCTTGCCAGCCAGAGATGAGGTGTCCTCTTATCACTCAGCCAGGGAGGTGGCTTGACCTTTGGAACCTCATTTTCTTCACAGTAGAGGCCTTAGCTTGCAGGACAGCCAATGACAGTTGCTACACAGGGCCAGGTAGGGCAGGTGCTCAGTGACAGCAGTTACTGTTAAGGCTTATTGTTTTTACAATGACAGCCAGGAAACTAAGAGGTCAGTGCAACATTTGTGGGTGATTTTCTTGGGCAAGTTAAGAGAATCTGAACTGAAACTCTAGCTGAACTATGGGGAAGTTACTCCCTTTACGAAAGGCTTTACTACACATCCTTTAAATAGGGTCCCGCCACAGCACACTTAATACATACGTGCATACTGTTTACCCGTGACCTTTTTCTAATCAAAAGCTTTTAATTCTTCCCCAAGTCCTACCACAAGTAAAATCCTATCTCCTAAGCTCTTCGCTTCTGTTCTGCTTTCCATAGCGTGTTAATTAAATTCTGAATGATGGGAGCAGAAACAAGGTCGAACACAGTCCATCACTCAAGTAGCAATGGCCTCGTTGCTATGGTTAGTCCAGCTAATTGGTATTTCCATGCTTAGAGTGTGGAGTTTTTGTCCTTATGGTTTTAACTCTGGGACACATTTAGGCATTGACCTTTAAACCTAACCTGACAGTGAAGGAGTTCTTCCTGTGCCCTGACACTCTTTGGCATGCCATGTTTGCCTAATAATTCCCCTATGCTCATCAGGACCAGCAACATTACGGTCATTAAGGCTGCTGCTAACTTTCAGACTCAAAAAGACCCCTCCACATCTAGAAGCAAGGTATGTCAGCATTCATTTCCCATTTTCTTCTGTTTTTCTTCCATAACTAAATCTTTAGTCCATTCAGAGTGTACATACACTAAAATAGAGGTGTGAGAATGTTTTACATGTCTCCTTTAAAAGCATGGAAAGCTCTGAAACGCCCAGTCCCAGACTTAAAAGGCCTTATGAATGAGTCATATCGCACACATCTGTTAGAGCTAGGATTCGGCATGCTTTGTACCTGAGAAGGCCAGTGCTCCTACTCTACCAACACATGCCTTCCTGTTGTCTCCAAAAGTCAAATACCTGTCCTCACATCTGTCTTCCTAGATGAATTTCGCAACTACTTTCATGTTCCTCTCCAAAAAGTTGTTAGCATTCTGATGGAAAACTGCATCAGACTTACAAGCTAATTTAGACCTAATCTCTCTCCAACACTTGCTCTTCTCTCTCAGGTTCAATGTGCGTTTCTACATACTCAGGTCTAGATTGCTACAGAACTGGGTTGTTTATACTTCTTTTCAAAGTTATTACTAAAAGTTCTTTTTTTGCTATGATTGTAAGTGCTTCTGTTACACTCTAAGTGGCCACTAAACAGATTCAAGGTCACCTCTAGTGTCTGTACATTTTCACGATCAGGCCACAAACCTCACCCTACTCACCCCCACTTGACTTCACAGCACTGTCTACAAGCACCCACTGGCCTAGTAAGCCAGAGTCCTTCCGCTCACTGCAACACCCATCGTCATGCTGACCACCCAACCATTGTATTTACTCTTCAGGGATTCACTAGCCAGAACTTACTATGGCCCAAGCAGCATCAAACTTGTGACAATCCTCCTGCCACAGGCTACCAAGAGTTAGAATTATGGGCTTGAGTGACCACGCCTAGCTACTAGTTACCACCCTCTCCATATTCTCTCGGCACTCACAGTAAGTTCTCATGAACTTCATGCTTTCAAATGATTTAGTAATCATTTATTCTTATCAATATTAGGGCATGCAAACTTTTTATTTGGGAAAAATTCAACATAAAACAAACTAAATTTCTAGTTGTTATCTTTTAAGAAGTTAGGATAAATCTGAGACAAATTTGGTAAAAATGTTCCATTTTTTAAAATGGTGACAAACTGGAAGCAGATAGCATCAATATTTCAACAGATATTCAGGTAAATCAATTATGAGATATTTTTAATAGATATGCAGCAAAATAGATTAGTGGTATACAGCAATACAGACTAACACAGAAAAATGCTGCCAACACAGTGCAATAGAGGGAAACAGAGAAGAGGCCAAACAAACACGGGGAGGGGCACAGAACAGATGTCTAAAGTTATTGTAGGAGAATTTTATATTCATTTAATAAGAGTCTAGAAAGTTACACACCAAAATTGTAACAACAGCTTAGTCTTCTTTTCTTCTATTCTGTTTAATGAGCATATACTACATTTATGATCAGATTTTAAAATGGTCAACTTCAAAATGTATGCTGATAGTAGTTCATTATGAGAGCACACACCATTATTAAACTCATTTGTAAAAAAAAAAAAAAACCATGCAAAATGCCAACTTCGAAAAAAGTCATTGTTTCATTTGGTTAAAAAAAGTCTGAGCATACAGGGACTTGGGGAAAATGTCTCAAGGCAATGAGCACTTGTCATCAAGAAGAATGTTAAAATACACCCTAAGAATTTCAGGACAGAAACTGAACAAACCATGGGACTATCCCACTGCAAAGGCTCCCAAGGACCATCTACTCACAACCTCTCATTTGGAATAATGGGTGCAGAGCAGGGGTCTGCAGGGCCATACAGCTAATTACTGCCTAGAGCCAAAAGGACTTTTAACTCAAAATACACACTTCTAATTCCTTTCTCAGTTCTCATGAGTCACAATAGCTTGCTGCCTGTCTCTACTTAGAGCACAGAAATCAGCTGTAGATGCCCCTGAAAAGGCAGAGGTTCCTTTCAGTAGCTTCCTTGTCACTGACTCTAAGTAAGAAGAAACATCTTATGAAAGGAAGAAAACACGGACTGGGGGAACCCAACTCATGAGTCTCAGGATGAGAACATTTTGACAAAGCATATGCTAGAACACAATTTGTAGGATTTCCAGACTTAGATAAGACTTGAAAGCGAGGAAGGAAAATGTTCTCTGCATTTAACCTTGCAACTGTGTTGCAAGTTTTTTGTGTGTAAGCTCTTGGGTTCATTCAACAAGCCCATCTCTCATTCCTCAGGTTTATGCACTCTCTAAAAGGAGTTTCAAGGAGCCTCTTTTTAAGATAATTTTATTTATTTATTTTGGGGCTTTTTTGAGACAGGATTGGCTGGCCTGGAACTGGCTGTATAGACCAGGCTGGCCTTGACCTCAGAGATCCATCTGTCTCTGCCATTTGAGAGCTGGGATTTAAGGTGTGAGCCACTACACCTGAGCTAATGTGTTTTAATCGAAAGGAGTCATATTATAGGAATGACTGACATTTGTAGACCTCCATGATCTTTCACCCACCAGAGGGGGCCCATATGGATTTCTACATAACAAGAAACCTCAAGCATCAAGTTCACATGAATTCCAAAACCATATTATTCACAACATAATCACCATTATACATTTAGCATCATAGTTCAAACCTTTAAAAAGTGAAACACTAAATGAGATAAACCACAAAGACCTAAGCAGAGCTCCTGCCTAGAAAAGATGCTCAAAAATAACTAGTTTTAGGAAATGTGGGCTCTCCTGAGTGTATGTTACAGTGATTTCAATAAATCAACAGCCTGGCACAGTCATCTTCCCAGAGATATAAGGGAGGGGTTTCAGGACCCCGTCCATACAAAATCCACAGAAGCTTGAGTCCTTCCATAAAATGGCACAGGATTTGCCATCTTACATACTTTAAATGCTTATAACAAATACAACTGACTGCGAGGTAAGTAGTGGTTAGACTGTATTATTCAGAGGAGAGTGACAAGAAATATAAGTGCATGCTCAGTACATAAGCAGTTTTTAAAATTTTCAACCTATAGTTGAATTAATGCACAGCTTCTACAGGAGAACCCTGTAAAGTAGAAAGCCAACTATATTCTGACTTTCAAGTTGGCGCAAAGCTGGCTAGTATCTGCCCGACAGACAAGGTTCTATTTGCAGTGTACAGACAAATCTGTTCTTGATCCTTCAGGATGAAACCAGGTCCTAGACAGGAAAAAATTTTACTAAAATTGTCACAATGGAAGGGATTATTTTAGGTCTATCTTAGGGGGTAACATGACGAACCACTGGTGATCTGCAAGCTAAAAAAGAGAGAGAGAGAGCACACTCCATTCCAGACTGTTCTTAGCATAGTAAGAACATCATCAACTCATTGTCTATAGAAGCATGCATGGGACACCATGACTACCGAAACAGTGAGACAAATAGGGATCCTAAGCCTCAGTCCCTATCTGGACCCCCAGTGAGGTTGACTGGCCATAAAACCAGCCCAGGGTGTGATAGATTTGTAAGATAAGACTTAGCCTGTGCTGTTGGCTGGGTGGATGTACTAAGTATTTATTTTGGAGATACTTATTTGCCAGAAGCACTGTCACTGGGGACATCTACTACTTACTGTCTTAATTAAGCCCAAAGACCCTGTGTTTCTTGGATTTACTCTCTCCTGTGTGGCATTAAGGAGAGAGATATGAGTGACTGGCACCTTCTCTGAAATCTGAGGGAGTGCTAAGGTGAACTAGCACTGTTTAATTTTCCTCCCAGAAAGCTTCAGTGCTCTCTTGCTCTCCCCTTTCCCGACTCGCTCTCCCCCTCTCCTCCCTCCCTTTACCACACCAATTGGTTAGAAAATATGCCAGCAGCATACTAAACACAGGTGAGTGCCCTATATTTCTCTATCACCGAGAACAAAATAGTTGGCAACAGCGACTCAGAGAAGAAAAAAACATTTCAACTCATAGTCTGAGAGGGTGCTGACCATCCCAGTGAAGAGGCCTGATGATAAGGCCAGCTCCTGGCTACGGCAGTGGGAGCATAAAGCTGACTGTGTACATCTTGGTGGATCAAGAAGCAGCAAGCTCAGGCCAGAACCAGGACAGGAATAAACCCACAAGTCTGCCCTCCAGTGACCCACTTCCTCCAACTAAGCTTCATCTCCTAAAGGTTGCACAATCTCTCCAAATAGTACCACCAACTGTGGACTACGTTTTCATAGACATGAGCCTGTGGGGAGGGAAGCATTTTACATCCAAACCACAACAAATTCATAATCAACAAGCTGGAAATGGAGGAAGACAAAAAATGTGACAACAACAAACAGTTTCTGGGTGCAAAATGACCACAACTTAACTCAAACGCAAACCTATAAGGAAGTGCTTCTGGTAGCACCCCTCCCCCGACAGACACACACACAAACATTCACCACCGCCATAACAGTGTGTGACGTCACAGCAGCCTTGGTTCTAAACAGGCAGCACTGTGCATGCTGTCACACCATGCGATGCCACCAGCAGTCCCTTAAACACCATGTTTAACGGCAAGACTACTATGCTACGAACCGCAATGATCCTACCGAACTAAGTGTTCTCTCCTACTGGATCGATGGTTTCAATACAGAAAACAAACACTTCTAATACCATCCCTGCTCAGCCTCAAAGTATTAAATTAGCGTACCTTTGGATTGTATCTTGTTAGAATATTTGATTTTTGTAAGTCCTGCTTGAATTATCAAATTGAGTTTAATTTTTAAAAATGTTCAATGAATTTTGGCTTCAGGTTGGCATACAATTTCCAACAATTTCTGAAATTGCCCAAAGCATATTTTTTCTGCCATTTTTTGTACTATGCATTTATATAAGGCAGTAATTTCCACATTGCAGTTTTAAAATCAAAATATCGATCAACTCAGAAATGCTGAAAATGTCCAAGGTCTTCCAGTATCAAATACTTAGCATTCTAAGCCTGTTGGAAGGATGTCAACATGATCACTTCATTAGCAGACAGCAGAGCAAAGTTTGCACCCTCCTCTATGAACTCCAGAACAGCCTCATGTCTAGGAACCCAATCCATGACTCAGGTCTCCCCCAGTAAGCAGTCCTTCTCATCGCAGTTTTGTCTCTGCCCCGCTGGCCCTGCTAGGCCTCACTCTCTGCTCACACACTTCCCTGCACACTGGTAACCCTACCTAAGTTTGGTACGATGGCTCTCAACCCTGATGGCCCAATTAAATTACGGCTTTCTCTCTGAGGTTTCCATTAATTCTCCCCCAGGAGACTTAGGAGCCCTTTATCTGTATTTTCGAAGTTCTTTGTGCCCACACAATGCCTGATACACATCAGATGTTCAATCAGGTAATGGAATAAACCAATTACTAAAAAACGAAACTTTAAAAGCTGTAGTCCTCCTAAGTCCTAGGTGAAATCCAGAAGGGCAACCCACAGGAAGAACTCACAACTGACATCCTAAGAGTCTCTGTCACTAAGCTCTACATACAGGGAACACCAGTTGTTAGAAACCACAAAGACACAACATTGTGAAGTTAAAAGGCCAGTTAGTGGGTTCCTGGGCCCTCTGGTTGGTTCCTGAGGGTCCTGAAGGAGAAGGGGAAAGATGGAAGAGAAGGCTGGCTAATGAATGTCTCTTTTCTGTGCCCCCCACCCATCCCAGCTTTCTTCAAAGCCACTCTTTATTTGCAAAAGGCTTCTTTCTGACTTATATTTTTAAATCGGTGTGATTTATCACACCCCTGTTCTGCTTCTAGCTGTCATATAATCTGCACAGTTTTCCTCTCTGCTCCTGGGGTCTGGCCCCATCTCCTGCCTCCTCCTCTTCTCTCTGGTTCTTGGCACCTGCTGCCAGATGCTGCTTCTGAAATGTGTTCCCTCGCTGAAATCCCTGCTCAACAAGGATTACAGCCAATTTCTGCATAAATCTCTTTCCAGCCCCTCCAGATAACAATCCAGGTGGTTCCAGCTCACTTACTAGGCTCTAATATTGGGGCCTCTGAAAGGGAAATCAAAGAGGACCTGAGGAATTGATGCTGGAGAGTTACACTTGTCAGTCACCCCCAAACTGCACTGTGTCTGCTTCTCCTTAAGAGAGGGTCTGAACCTCATTAATAAAGCTAAAGCTACTATTTATAACAGATGCTGGACTCAGTATAAATCTATATCTGAAATAGTCAAGAGACCTATTAGGACTGCACATTTTTAGAACTAGAAGGATGCTTGAATAGCCCCAAAAGTGAAAGCAAAGAGATACCGTCAATTAGTACTTACTAATTCAGGAGATATGCACTGTGAACCTATATTCCTGCACTGTTTTAGAAGCTATGAATTCAGTAGAGATCAGTTTTCTTTTCACGGGAGCACACAGTCAAGTAGATAAACTAAGTAAACTATACACAATATGTTAGCAATGAAAACATTACATGGAAGAGAAAAAGGATGCCACTTTAATATAAAGAGGTAGAGGAAGGCCTCGCTTAGGAAACATCTGGGCCACCTGAAATCAGCAGAGATCAATCTGTGTGTTTTCAGGGAGCATTGCTCCACATAGGGGAACAAGAGCTGCAGACCCTGTGGTAGGAAGGTGCCTGGTGTGTGAGAGGACAGCAGTGAGGACAGGATGGCAGCAGGAGGAGGCTGCAAGGGGAGCACTGAGAAGTGACGACAGGGAGATGACAAGGCCAAATCACCAGGTCTGAGGCCACTCTAAGAACTTTAGGGGACCACAAAGACGGCTTGGCAGTTAAAAACACTTGCTGTTCTTTCAGAGGACTGCTGTGAGATGGTCTTTCTGTTTGCTGTAAATATGTGTTGCTACCATTGGTGAATAAAGAAGCTGCCCTGGCCTATGGCAAGACAGGGTGTAGCCAGGCAGGAAATCCAAGCAGATACAGGGAGAAGAAAGGCGGAATCAGGGCAGATGCCAGCCTGCTGCCCAAGAAGCAACATGCCAGCAGACCAGTAATACCACGGCCACATGGCAATACATAGATTAATAGAAATGGGTTAATTTAAGATGAAAGAGCTAGACAGTAAGAAGCCTGAACCAGAGACCAGTTTGTAATGAATATTAAGCCCCTGACTGGTTTTTCAGGTACCAGTGTGTAGGAAAAAATTTTCCAGCTACAGAGGACCTGAGTTTGGTTCCTAGCACCCACACCACACCAGGCTACTCACAACCACCTGTAACTCCAGTCCTGGGGATCTGATGCCCACTTCTGGATCCTATAGGTGTGTGAACTTTGGATTTCAACCAAGACCTAAAGTTAATGAATTCTGAAGGATGGCTAGATGAAAAATAAACTAACCAATAAAATTCAACTTTTACAAAATCAAGATATAATAAAAAACAAAACTTCATTGTTTGAGCAATTTAGGGGCGGAGGGATAGAATTCTCAACAACTCAGACTCACTATAACTTTACTTGGAATTCTGTGATTTATCAGAAGTTCCCATGGTCATCTAGTCTAAGCTCTCAGTCTTGTTAATGGTAACTGGGCCTGAGAGGTTGCAGTGACTTCCTGGCAGACCTAGTGTTAACTGAGTTTTCCTAGCTTTCTATTCCATGCTACTCAGGAGCCCCTGCTGCTCTGGATATGCTGCTGGGCTGCTCACCAGGCTCTGGGTACCTGTGTGGTAGCTCCCTTGGTCTCTGAAACCTCTAAAAGTTAACAAGGAAGAAGAGCTGCCACCACATGGCATCTCCAGGCCCAGCCCATTCCCAAAGTCATTCAAAACAACAAGGAAATGGGACACCTCGCGCAGCCTTGAGGCAGGGGGAGGGGCTTGGACTTGCCTCTACTGGATGTGCCTCCCCATGGGAGGTCTTGCCTTCTTGTGGGGAGGAGTGGGGGGGGGTTGGAGGGGGAGGCTGGGGGGACAAGAGGAGGGAAGAGGGGGATATTTGAGATATTTGATTGGTGTGTAAAATGAATGAAAAAATTTTCTTAATTAAAAAAAAATAACAAGCAGGTAAGTTACAAGCATCTATCTATCCTAAGAGACAGGAAATGGATGGACACACAATGTGCTCAGTTATGTCAGGTGTGTCAGGCACCATGTGATATGTATTTGACCACCAACCCTTTGCCCCCACTCCTGAACACAGCACTCCCTTTCTAAGGTTCTGGTGGGGCTGTAATCATAATATCGAAGCCACCTACTGGCCACAGACTGGAACGGACGTATGGCCTAGTCAACTAAAGAACCTTATTCCTGAGATCATACCAAAGGTTTTGGGGTTCAAGCAGAAACAGGACCATCCCTGGAGTTTTATGGATGGAAGCTACAGAATGACACCAAGCCATTAGTTATGTGAGCCAAAACACATATTTTGTTCTGGGTGGTTCATGAGTTACTATTACTTGTAACCACAGAATTCAGACTCTCACAGGCACTTGCACACCATTGATAATTTCATCAGCCAAGTGACCTTCTAAAGTGGCTGTCATTCTTAGAAAAAAGGTAACTGAGGTTAACTAACTTTCAGACTTCACACAGCCAGAAAGAGATTCAAATCCAAGCCCTTCTGCTCCAAGTCCCATGCACCATGAACTCAAGAAGAAAAAAACTCTTTGACATCGAAAAGTCCAACAATTTTGTTTAAAATTATTGGTGGGGTGGGGTGGGGTGGGGGGGGTGGGGGCAATTTTGTGATTAGGAGTGCTCTTGCAGACGATTTAAGTTCAGGTCCTAGTCCAAGTCAGTTGGCTTACAACCACCTGTTACTTTAACTCGAACTCCAGGGGATCTGATGTCCTCCTCTTCTGGCCTCCCAAGGACACCCCCACATACATGGTACACAGTCCCACAGGTATACACACACATAAAAAAAATAAATCTTTTAAACATTTTAGGTGGGTATTTAAGATACAAAAACAAAGAGAAAAAATTAAACTAGCAAAGAGGGTTTGGCTTCTACCTCTGGCTCTAGCACATGGCCTCAGCTGCAAAGACTTGGGGTCAGTCACTGTACTTGTCTGAGTGTTGTCTTCTCACCTATAAAAATGATTAGTCTGAACAAGTTGAATTCCAGGCCCTTTAAAAGCCTGTTCTGAAAAGTCTAAGGTTCTGTTTAGGTATGCAATCAATTTTTAACCAATTGCTGGGTAGGACATCAAGCAGATTTCAACTTAATGTCAAGCCCAGCAGTTGGTAATGGCTCTTAGGGCACAGAGTTGAGGGGCTCTGAGCTACAGGATCTACTGGGAAATGAGTGCTGGCTTCTGTGGTCAGAGGCAGCACATGAGAATACATGCATAGGTTCAACGTGTTTGCCATTGCTGGTAATTCCCTTTAAACCAGACGTGCTGCTGTCTTTCCACCACTGGGACCGCCTGAACCTTCAAAGATTCATCATCCCAGAGGCTCTTAAATGAAAATAGTCGAAAATGTATTTTCAGAACTTGGGAAGCAGTCCAACTCATAATAGGACTCTCTCCCCACAGGGCTGCTAGCTGAACTGTACTTCTTAACTCTGCTGTTCCCAAATCCTCTATTCCCGAGGACTGAAAATCTGTACAGCATAGTAAACTACCAATTTCAGGAAGGGCCCTCACACACTAAAACTGTGATGTCCACATACTGTGTGAGAGCAACCTCCACAACAGCTTGGCCAGACTCAGGGTAGAGGAGTGAGGGCACCTTATTTTCCCTTCCTCTCACTTCAACCCGAGACATGCCGCCTCAATGTGATACACGGGATAACTGGAAATATGATAATGATATGTATGATGGAGTCAATGGAGTTTTTGTTGTTTGGGTTTTGTTTGTTGGTTTGTTTGTTTTCGAGACAGGGTTTCTTTGTGTAGCCCTGGCTGTCCTGGGACTCACTCTATAGACCAGGCTGGCTTCAAACACACAGAGATCCACCTGCCTCTGCCTCTGGAGTGCTGGAATTAAAGGGGTGCGCCACCACTATTGGCCTGGTGCCAAGAGAGTTTTTAAGATCTGTTGCAAATAAAAAGGGACCATTTTATAGATAAATAAACTTTGCTTAATAGCATAGGTCTGGCTAATAGTTACCACAGTTAAGATAAGCATGTGGTCTCCTGGGTCTTCTTCAGTGCTTCACTGCCCACATAATATTGGACTGTCTAGAGAGCAAAATTCAAACTCTGCAAAGTGATCTACAAGTCCTTCTAGATCTCCCTCAGGCTGCCACACCACTCTTACTTCCTTCTGAATATCCCACATTCTATGTTCATCAAACCAACTTAAGTCAAGCTGGTGCTACCTCATGCCTTTATGCATGTTGGCCTCTTTAAAAAAAAAACGTATTTTGTTTATTCACTGAAAACTCCATATGATGTGTTTTGATCCTATTTCCCCCTATTCCCCTCTAACTTCTCTCAAATGCCCTCCCGCCTCCTTACCTTCCCCAACTTCATGCCCCCCCCTTTTAAAAAGAACTCAAATCCAACTGCCCATATACTCCTGGGTGTGTGGCCATCCAGGAATATGGATGACCAACCAGTATGCTGGTATCTTAGCCTAAGATGCCCTTCCTAGCCTTATCTGGAATGAAATGAACTACTCTTGTTTTAAAATGTGTGTTTGAGATCATTGTCCCATAAAGCCTTTCCGCCAAGTGGAACTAACCACTTTCTTCCTTGTGCACTACGGAACACCTGCAGGGCTCACCACAGGAGTTTTGTTTATATATCTCTCTCCTCCACAACTGCAATATTTTGTTACTCTAGAATAGAGCTGGTCAGAAGGTAAGTACTAAGTAGATGTTTATTGTAGGGGAGAGAGGTATTTATCTGGTCCATGATTCCCGTTGTGCCTAGACATTATCTGTAAACAGCCATTAACTCATACATATGTATATTAATTCAAAAATTTCTGAGTGACTTCTGGGTGTGGGGGCCTGCCCATGCCATTAGTCTCAGCACTTGAGAGGCAGAGGAGGCCACCTTTCTGTGAGTTCAAGGCCAGCCTAGTCTACATGGAAAGACCCTGTCTCAAAAAGGAAAGTGTCAGGCATTGGACTATGTGCCAAGCACACGTGGGCTTACTGGTAAACCAATGAAGCTTAGAGTTTAGGTCCCCCTGACTTGTAACTTTCAATGCTTTGGGCGTGTGTGTGTGTGTGTGTGTGTGTGTGTGTGTGTGTGTGTGTGTGTTTCTTAAAAAGGGCAGACAGACTGTATATGCCTCTGGTGCCACAAAAACATCTACCCTTAGCGTCATAGATACAAAAGGATATAATGCAAACATTATATCTCTTCTTTTTCCTGTTTAGTCAACTATTTGTTCATTCATTCATTCATTCATTCATTCAAGGAGCATTTACTAAGCAATGCTGTTAGTCACACATGCAGAGATAATGTCAACACTGGTCCTGACCTTATGGAGAAGGTTCCTACTTTGGAGACAAACGAAAGCCAGTTGTGTTCAGGGAACAGAAAGCAGTTTAGAGGACAGTGACACTAGGTGTTGGTAAAAGATTATCCTAAACCAGTCTCAGGAGCTACTGAGTCCTATCTATTACTGGAGGCGAGGATAATGGAGAATTCAGCTGAGCGTGGACTGTAAACCCTATACGCAAGAGGAGGCCCAAACATGTACACGAAAGAGGCAAAGGTAAAGTGGTGAACGTTGCGTCAGAAAGCGAAGGGCTGTGGGAACTTTTCACTGGCACTCAAGTCACCAGTGAGGGCGAACTCACTGCCTCAACTTAGCCACCAACTTCCTGATTACATGGATAACCAAACACCTCTTCAAGTCTTGCTATTCCTACAATGTTCGGATATGCGTCCCTCTTCCCTAGAATAAACTTGTCGCCGCCCCTAGCCAGCTGTCGGCTCCGTGAGACCGACTCTTGTGTCTCGTTAAAGACCCCCTCTCTTCACTCAGGGCTCACAAGACTGGGTCGAGTTTGGGGTCCAGGTACAGATCCGCCCCCATCTCCCGCTCGCCGCTTCCATAGCAACCAGCTTACCACTTCACGGGCCCGGCTGGAGAAGTCTCCTTTGGGCCGAGGGCTTCGGCGGAACAGCTCATCCCGGCTGCCATCGGCCCCGCCACCCACCGCCACTCCCAAAGCCTTGTTCCGTGTCTTCACTGTCTTGACACTTGCCCGGAAGAGGAGTGTGATGTCCACCGCCATAGCGACCCACACCGCGGCCAGAAGCCGGTCGGCACACGTCAGCAATAGGCGACCCCAGCAAGAACCCGGGCGGTCGCTGAGGGACGTTCCGTTTTCGTACGCTTCCGCCTGGGAACTGTGGGCAGAGAAGAAAGGTTCCGCTCTCCGCCGTGTACCACGGAAAGTGGAGAAAGGTTCCGGGCTCCGTTCGGAATGCGGTATCTCCACTCCAGGCGGAGACATGAGGGTTATCAGCAGCCGTTTCTCCTCGCTGCAAACTTACAGCAAGCTCAGACGCTCGGAAACTTCCCGGGGCGCTGAGAACTGGGGTTCAAGGAACGACCATGAAGCCAGAAAGATCGCTCCCTTAGGTCTCTTTAGAAGGTGGCCGGCTTGGTTGACAGGGGGGAGGAGTACCACCTTTGACCTTTGGCGTCGAGGGTTCCCCTTGAGAAGCAATGAGCGATGACCATCTGGGTGCAGGAGCTAGGACAGGGCTAGTGTACAAAAAAAAAAAAAAAAAAAAAAAAAAAGAGTTAGAGGCTAGAGGCCTTTCTTCTCCAACCTTCAGCCACTTCGGTAAAGCAAAGCCCGCGCCTTCCTTGGAATGCACAGAGAATTAAACAGAAGGCGCATATAAAACGTTTTCATGTTGTTTGACTCTTATTAGTACATGGCCATTAAACATTGTTGTTGATAATATGGTTGTTCTAAGTCTTCTTACATATGATGGGGAAGAGGCTTAGAGCAGACATCCCAGAGCGGAGATGAGGGGAGCTTACAGGAACTTATCAGAGTCAGACAAAAGTGGAACAGACTGACCTTGATCATGGGTTATGGTCATCCTCAATATGTAGTTTTGAAAAGTGTTCTCTTGAATCATAATTGTCGTAGAGAAAGAAGGTAGGGGGAGGAAGAGAGTTACTGAAGTGGACTAAGTCAGCCAGTAAGAGTTTTCCGAAGGCTTGGCTCATGGTTCATTTTATTTTTTATACACTTTTAACTAAAATAGTTATGCCACTTTCCCGCTTTCCCTTCCCTTTCCTCCCTCTAGCCCCCTCAAGTGTTCTCCCTCCAACTCCTTCCTTATTCCCCTATTCAGTCTCAGATTGATAGCCTCTTCTTCCTGGATTATTATTGTTACGTATATGTATAAGCATATGCATGGATATATAAGCCCAACCGGAACCTGCTCAGTCTGTTTTTTGTTGTGTGTGCGTGTGTGTGTGTGTGTGTGTGTGTGTGTGTGTGTGTGTGTGTGTGTGTGTTTATGGTTTCAGGGATAATCACTTTGTATTGGACAAACGATTAGTGGGTCCATCCCTGGGATAGGCTACCTCTCTCTGTGTCTCTCTGTTTCTCTCTCTGTCTCTCTCTGTCTCTGTCTGTCTCTGTCTCTGTCTCTGTCTCTGTCTCTCTCTCTCTCTCTCTCTCTCTCTCTCTCTCTCTCTCTCTCTCTCTCTCTCTCTCTCTCTCTCTCTCTCTGCAGTAATTGTTGCTTGTAGTCCTGTAGTTTCTTGTCCAGGGGTGTGACCTCATGGTTCATGTTTAATTCAGTATGGACTTTTCTGATTCCTTTTTTTGTTTTGTTTTTGTTTTTCGAGACAGGGTTTCTCTGTGTAGTTTTGGTGCCTGTCCTGGATCTTGCTCTGTAGGCCAGACTGGCCTAGAACTCACAGAGATCCACCTGGCTCTGCCTCCGAGTGCTGGGATTAAAGGCATGCACCACTGCCACTGGGCCGACTTTTCTGATTTTTGTTTTCCTTAAAAAGAAAGCACAACTATTATGTGTGTTAAAATAGGGCTTTTTACAGTCATCAAGATGAAAAGCTAGTCTTATACTAATCCTCAGATCATATTTGCCTTTACACTTGCCTGTTCTAATCAGTTGTATGGTTGGGTTTTCCAGAGACACTGATCTTTCAATAGGCTAAATGCAGAGCAGCTGTCTTCCATTAAGCCAGACTTAAAAGAGAATTGCAAAAATGCAAGTGCCAATTCTTCTTACCAAGTCCTTTATTGTTTTGAAAACTATTTCCTCTATGAATATGTTTATGTTAATATATAGTAGGTGTACCCTGATTATTTTAGGTGAATAAATATTTCTAAGTTGTCCATTTTATTTCCAATATAGTAACTACCAATAGATAAAAATCGATGCAAACAAAAATTGTTTAAGGCCTTGCATAATTTTGTAGGAATATAAATGTTTTCTGAGATCAAATGTTTGAGAACCACAGTATTAAAGACACGTTTAGAAGAAATATATGTTAAGGAAATATTCATATAACACAAAAGAAGTAAAAGATTATTTAACATCCAGAGTTATAGCCACTTCATCAGTCCTGAAGAAAAATGTCTATACAACTTGAGGAGAAGGAAGAGGAGGAGGGTGTGTGTGTGTGTGTGTGTGTGTGTGTGTGTGTGTGTGTGTGTGTGTGTGTGTGAGAGAGAGAGAGAGAGAGAGAGAGAGAGAGAGAGAGAGAGAGAGAGAGAGAGGGAGAGAGAGAGAGAGAGAGAGAGAGAGAGAGAGAGAGAGAGAGAGAGAGAGAGAGAGAGAGAGCGAACAAAATCAGTTCCAATGATTCTGCCTTTGCATCCTGCATAAATGGTGCTTTGTTTTATGGAGACATTAACGAGTCTTTGGCTGTGCAGAGGTAAGCCTGGGGCAGAGTAAATGGAAAGAGAATTAAATTGCCTTGCATAACAACGTGGAGGAGTTGAATTAGGGGAAAGAAGAGAAAGCCAGAACCTTGGAGGGGGCCAGGAAATTAGAAAGTAGATAAGTGGGGAGGGGTTTATGTAGGAGGGACACTGAGTTCCCTAAAATACTGTAGTGTGTGGGTGGTGCCTTGTGTGAGCCATGTGCTGGGTGCCGTTGGGTGTGGGTAGATGAGCCTCCAAATTTTCTGTTTGGATCTGTAAAAGCAGAGAAAGCTGTGGTGGAGATGGAACTCAAGTAAACTCCAGACAGGCTGTACAGCCTCAAGTGGCGGTGAATATATAAAACCCTTGGCAAGTTCCACAGAAGAGGCCACTTGCCCTGACCTTCTGACTTGTTTCACTCTCCTTTGGATTTCTCCCATCCTGTAATGAGTTAAATGATGGGCGCTCAAGAACTATGTCCATATCTAGGTTTTTCTTGGACTCTAGATTCAGTAAACAGGATATCTAGTGGCCATTAGAACCCAAAATTTACTTGCAAACAGAATCTGGAAATATAGCTAAGTTACAGTTACAGGTCTTGAGCAGAATATTCTGAATGACATCATAGGACCTAAAGTCAGTAAAGTGTCGATATAAAAGATGCTGACTTAGGAATGTGAGGACACAGGCAGATAACAGACAGATATAGCTACATGCTAGAAATGCTGACAGTCACCAGGAGCTGAAGAAGCAAGGGACCATTATTCCTTGAGAGCCTCAGAAGGATGTGTGGGTCTGCAAACACTTTGATCTCTTTCCAGGACTGTGGAAATAAATGTCTGTTGTTTTAAATCACCGAATTTGTTGTCATCTGTTACTGAAACCCCAGGAAACAAATGCACGCCATAATTCCCTTCTCTTCCCACCCTTCCTTCATTTTCTGGTCTCTTCTGTGCCCGCCTCATTTAGTTTGGGGCTCTCTTTGGTTCCTCTGTCCCTGTGTGGGCACTCATTCCCTGCAGACAAGCCATCCCCAGCTGTCTTGGGTCTGTGTCTTTCTTGACTTTAAATTCTACAGCTACCTGCCTTTTGTTCTCTTCTTCCCCTGTCTCTTTGATCTCCCTACAATCTTCCATTCTCAGAGAATTGCAGCTGACTAGGACCCCTATTCTCAAAGGAAGGCTAGAGAGAATGAGCCTCATCTAGTAAGAAAGGATGCCAACAAGGGTACCTTTCATTGATTATGCAGTTAATAGGGGATCCAGTGGCTAACAGCACATGAGCCAAGCATCACTTCTAACATGTGTCTCAGCTCTTGCTGACAGCTTCTCCTTTAAGGAATTTCTTGAATGTAAGAGAATTTGTTTACAAGTTCTGCAGCAGCCTGTAGTATCTGAAGTGGGGCTTGTCAATCTGGAAAGATGTTCCACTTTGAAAGAAGAGATGCTTACCACATACTCACAGCCACTCCAGAGGGCAGTGAATGACAAGCTTCCTCAGAACTGGAGGTGAGGAGGTAAGCCAATCCCAGAGCAGTATCACTGGTCAAGCAGCCGCTCCACAACAAGGGTCTCATCACAGGGACAAAATGGGTCCCAGGTGTTGAGGGCTCTTTGTACGCTGTGGAGATGTATTGTTGTGATTGGTGTAATAAAAAGTGAAATGGCCAATAGCTAGCAGGAGAGATAGGTGGAACTTACGGGCAAAAAGAGAACACTGGGAGGAAGAAAACACTGGTTGAGAGCCAGACACAAAGGAAGCAGGATGGGAAGTACGGAGAGAGTAAAGGTAACCGAGCCACAAAATAGAATGTAGATTAGTAGATACGAGTTAATTTAAGTTATAAGAACCAGTTAGGAACAAGCCTAAGCTAAGGCTGAGCTTTCATAATTAATTAGTCTCTAAGTCATTATTTGCAGACTGGTGGTCCAAAGACTGTCTGGCAAGAAAGCTTGCTACACCTGGACTCTTGACCATACTCCATTTGTCATCCCAGGGCCATGTGGGTAGGTTTTAAGATAGAGTTACGAAGAACAAGTGTGAGAGCCAGGCAGTGGTGGTGCACATATTTAATCTCAGCACTCAGGAGGCAGAGGCAGACAGATCTCTGTGAGTTCGAGGCCAGCCAGATCTACAGAGTGAGTTCCAGGACAGGCTCCAAAGCTACACAGAGAAACCCTGTCTCGAAAGAAACAACAAACAAACAAACAAACAAACAAAAGGAATAAATGTGGTGGGGCATTACCTGGGATCTGAATTCTGCCAGTCATATCTCAGGTATTCACCATGGGGATACTGGCTCATCCTGAAAGTTATTCCAACTAACCCTGTCCTCTATTATTTTCACATAGGAAGACAAGTGATGTTTGTAGTGACACAGTCCAACTAACTGGTTCTTGGCATGGTGTTCTTGCCATCAACATTGACCTTGGGAAACCCCCCTCCCCTTTCCAGGAGATCCCTCTTGTCTCCTGCTACAAATAAGTTGTCGGGAGTGTGGGTCCAGCAAGGATAAGATGCCATGGCACACACGAAACTTGGCACAGCTTGGAATTTAGCCCTGAAGATGTTCATCTGTCAGAAGCAGTCTCAGAAGTTGCAATTCACACGTCTTCACTGTGGCTCTAAAGAGTTGGTCCTTGGGCTCCATAAACGTTAATGCTGATAGTCACACCTGAAGGGGAGTGACTAGCTAGTGTCTGAGGGCTGCTGAGAAGCCAGTGTCTGATGGAGTCCACTTCCAGGCACGGTGCACATGTGAGTCCTGGTGAACGAAAGGCTTCAGGAGAGCCCAAGGGAAGCACTGTTGCAGCTAGCATCCTCTGTTGAGCCTGTGGTCCCCAGACACTGAGGCTTGGCTGGCCAGCAGCCATAGGATCACATACTTGCCTTTCTTCTCTCTGCACAGCAGAAGCTCAAGGATTTTAATAGTTAACTAACTTTTCTGAGCCATCTAAACAACCTTAGAAATCCAGGAAACAATTTCCAAAGGATGACTAACTAGAAGAAGAAACCCACACAAGGCGCCAGGGACAGAAGGACTTGGGTTTGAATCCCAACTAAATCACTAGCTGTTTGGGCAAATATTTCCCCAAGCTCCCCATGAGAAGGCGGGAACACTGCCTACTACTGTGACTTCTTGGAGCAAGAACTACCCCAAATGTTCTTCTCCCTTTTTGGAAGTTGACACCTGGTTGTGGGGCAACACCCACGGGTTCTCATTTTCAAATCTGTGGAATCTAGTTGGATCACTGCTTCTAAGCAACTCAGTTTAGAACTTTTCACTTTGGCCTTGAGAAAAGTGCCTTGTGCAGATCTTCTAACGACCCATAAAGTAAAGGCTTAGCCTTCCCAGTTTGACACTGTTGGGGGGTAATGGAAAGCGCTCTAGTGGGAGGTGTACAGGTTATTGGGGTTGTGCCTTAAAAGAGAATGCCAATCTCTTCCTTTTTCTCTTTCTGAGATGATTGTATCAGATGTTTATTATAGTAACAGAAAGCCGACTAAGACACTTGTTGACCAGCAGCCTTAATTCCATACATAACCTCAATATTATGCAACACACATGTTCAGGTAGTTGGAAAGTGGGGCTCAGGACATCTTTTGGAAGAATAAGTTCTGCTACAATAGAAATGGGGGGATGGTCGCCAGCTAGTAGAAGCCACTTGCGTCTTTCTGGGTGAGCATAAATCCATCTGTTCTTTTTTTCTTTCTTAAACAGAATGTGTGGGCCTGCTCTCTGTCTTGTTACTGGAATACCAGAGCTCATTGCTGTCTGCCACTTACAGATGTCAGTGAACAGAGATGGCATTAAATCTTCAAAAAATGTCCTTTATTCAGAGCAGATGGCAGATTACCACCTTAAAAATGTTTGCCTTTTCATCTCCTGCTACAAGGTTATTAGGGAGAATCAGGGGAAGACAAAAGCATTAGTCTCCCTAGAGCTCAGGCTCACCCTTCTATGGGGCGGTCAGCCAGGCTGACATGCTCTATGTCCGTGTCTCATTATCATCCCTTGCACCTATCCCTCAGTGAGTGTCTGGGCTCGGGCACTGCTGGAGACGCTGAGTCTGTTAGCCTCTGCTGGGGTTGGCCTTGTGCGCCTTTAGGGGTATCTGGGCTGAGAGGGAGGGGTTTAACACAGGACAAACTGACTTGTGGAGTGTGTGCATGCTGGGTTATTGAAACATGCCTGTGCTGTCTCCCCTGTACCATGTGCAGTACACTCTCTTTATAATACAATTTGAAAGCATCCCCATCTGTCCCTCCCATCCCCCATGTGTATAACACTCTAGTTTCTACAAAAATAAGGAAACAAATACCCCTGTCCTGGGAGACTTAATCTACAAACGTTTAGATGCCTCAAGTACAATGTAACATTCATTCTAAAGTTTCTGGTCCTTTCTCCCTCTCTTTGGGTCCAAATCCTGCTTTGCTTGCTCCATGTCAGAGGACATAACTCCCCCCACCAAACATAATCAAGTCGCTGAAACTCAAGACCCCCCTCTCCTTGCCCCCACAGGCTTGGAAGTTGGTGTGACCTCTTCCTAGCTCTTGCTTTCTCCACCCCGGGAGTTTCATAAATCACCTCATAAAAACGTCTTTACTGGTTCCCCTGACATAACAGCAGAATCAGCTGCTCAAGACACCCTTCAAGAGTCTCCCCCCTCCCCCAAAAACTGGCACACTGTGATGCTGGTGTGGCAGTGGGGTTTCCAGCTTGAGTTTCTGTCCTCTGCCTTTTGACAGTGTCTTCTGTAATTAAGACAACCGAATCCTCGTTTTTATCGAGTTGGATGGTGAATCACAGAATAAATGCTTTCCCTTACACTTTAAAAGGATTTAATAGGAAAATATTTTTCCTACATCCTGTTTCAAGGGGAAAATGTGATTTTAGGGACATTTTATAGTTCACAACAGGATACTGAAGGGCATTTGGTTTTGCTTTAGTTTATTATGACTGTGTTTCTCTAGCATGAAGTAGTCTTTGTGATTATTTAGATAAGTCTGTAGATAGCCACAGAATTATGGAAACTTAGGACTGGAAAGGCCTTAAATATTAGCCAGACCAACACTCTTCGTCTCCCAGATGAGAACACAGGTGACTTGTCCAAGGTCACATGTTAGATTCTTCATGGCCTGACTGTTGAATGCTTTGGAACCAGCTGTGTGCTGGAAGAGGGGTGACTAGCAAAACGTTCACATAGAGAGAGACCTGTTTGGATCTCTGAAAACTTTTTAATTTGGGAACTGAAATACTGTGTGTGTGTGTGTGTGTGTGTGTGTGTGTGTGTGTGTGTGTTGTGTGTGTGTGTGTGGTGTGCCCCTGTGTGACCCATTATAACTATCCTTATATCCTGTTAGTGGGACATTCAAAATGGTTCCATTGTCTATTCAATACAAGGATGGCACTAGGTGCAGAAAATATGAAACAAAGCTTAAGTGTCTACATTGAACAGGTCAAGAGCTAGCAGAAAAATACATACAAAGATAATTATCATTAAATGTGATCATGGAGCATCTCTTGGGCCCTTTTCTGTCGCAACAATAGAATAACTGAGAGTAATTTATAAAGAATAAAGGTTTATTCATATCTCAGTTTCATTTTTGTTGCTGTGACAAAATATCCAGACGAAAAACAACTTTGGGGGAGGGGAGGACTTCTTTGGCTTACAATTCTAGGTCACAATCCATCGTTGAGGGGAAGTCAAGGCAGGATCTCAAACCGCAGCTCATACCACATCCACAGTCAGGAGCAGAGAGGAGCAAACGTCCTCATGTGCCCACCGGCTTGCTGCTCTCACTCAGCTCGTTTTCTTCACTCCTACACAGCTCAAGGCCCAGCCTATGAAATGCTGCTGCCCACAGTGGCCTGAGACTTTCTATCTCAACTAAGACAATCAAGATACCCTCCGTGGGCATGCCCATAGCCAACCTGGTCTAGGCAATCCCCATTTAGGCTCTCTTCCCAGGAGATTCTGGGTTACAATGCTCTCACAGTTCTGGGCGCTCGGAGGTCCAAGGTCAAGGGGCCATATCGGATGATAGACTCCTTGCTGCTGGGGATTCTGCAGAATCCCGAGGTAGTGTAGAGTCATATATGAGAGCAGTTTGTACAAGGAAAAGCCCCTCTGGCCTTTTTAACACACCCACTACAGATTAATAGGTTTTCTGACCCCCCCCATAATAAGTTTATCTGCCGACACAGTAAGCCAGTTCAAACCGAACTGAAAAAGTATAGCAACAGGTTTATTTGAGCAAAGTAATTCCCAGGTGAGTTCTCAAGTCCCAGAGATCAAGGCCGGAGCCATACCCCCAAACTAAAGCAGGGAGACTTTATAGGCTGTAGGTGAGGGGTGTTGACATGGCCTCCACAAGCTGGGGTTGTGCTCAAGTTTGGTCAAAGGCTGAGCGCTTTAGGTGGGGTCTTGGTCTGCTGGCAGCAGCAGAGGAGGAGCTGCCAGAGTCGCCAGGAATGCAGAACTGGGCTTGTTGGCGCCTTTTCTTTGTTCAGAGACTCCAAGCGGGCAGGCTTCGGGGAGAGTGGAGACAGGAATGGGCTCTCTGGATTGTGCAGGAGCGAGCTGGAGGTCCCAACTGAACACAGAAAACTCGTTAACCTGTAGTGGATTGACCCATTGTGAGAGCAGGGGCCCTCTGACCCCTCTCTTCCTGAAGACCAGACTTGCTCCCATCCCTTAATACCTCTCAGTGGGGGTTAAGTTCCAACACAGGCTTTGATTGGAATTTTTTTTAACCTTGGTTGTATCCTGTTTGTTTGTTTGTTTGTTTGTTTGTTTGTTTTGAGATGCAGCCTTGTAACAGGTCTTTGGGTAGTTGGTTAGGGGATTGCCAAATTCATCCTGTGAGATAGGGAAAAAATTGTCAGAAAAGACAGAAGACCCAAGCAAGGAGAAGGTGGAAAGACCAGCTTGATGGGAACAAGGAAACAGCCCCTTCAGGAAGGGGGGTCCAGAACCGGGAGCCTGACAAGCAGGCTGGGGTCCTACAAGGTCCCTGGATCATCTCCTTCTCCCTTCCTGGCCCTGTTTGTCTGCTCCTGGGGGGGGGGGGGGGCACACTTCCTTCCACCCTCCTCTGCCCAAATGTCCTCTGGGAACAAAAAGCTGCCATCTTGGCAGCTCACACTCACTCTTCCTACTTCAGATCTTCCTTCTCTCTCAGTCTCTATGCCACCCAGATTGGCCTCTAAATCAGAATCATCCTCCCCTTCCCTAGACTGCTAGGATTACAGGGGCACTAAACCGTAACTAGCTTGAATTGTTTTTTTAATGACATCTCTGAAAAATGAAAAATTTTAAAAGAGCTATGGAATCTTAGCCTGCTCAGGTGCGGGGCGGGGGGGGGGGGGGGGGTGAGCAGGGATTAGAAAGAGGGCTGGGAAGATGTCTCAGTGCGTAGTTTGAGTCCCCAGAACTCACGGAAAGCTGGGAGCAGTAGTACCTGTCTGTAATCTGAGTGTTCCTGCAGCAAGATGGGATGGAGACAGGAGAATCCCTGGAAGCTTGAGAGCCAGCTGCTTTTACATTAAGTAGGAGTGAACAGCAGAGATACCCTGTTTCAAGAAAGGTTGAAGGTAAGACCGAGACCTGAGCTGACCTCTGACCTCATAAGAACACATGCATGTTGATGCAGATACACACAACTTAGAAGTCTTTCCTGCAGTAGAACTGTGGAAAAGGGGACCCTGTGTCTTATGACTGTCTCAGGCACCCCAGACTTAGTGCAAAATGTAGATCTTAGCCTGATATTGGGGCAGGAGTTCTAAGTCACAGTTATCTGTGTCAGATAATTCTAGGTTCAAATCTCAGTCATTGTTAGTCCTGAGCTCTCTAAGCCATGTCTTTACTAGTGAATTAAAAAAAAATAAAACTATCAGGCATGGTGGCTCATGGCATACCTTTAATCCCTGAACTTGGGAGAAAGAGGCAGGAGGATATCTGAGTTTGAGGTTAGCCTGGTCTATAGAATGAGTTCCAGGACAGCCAGGAATACACAGAGAGACCCTGTCTTGAACCCCACCTAAATGAAATGCCCTGCATACAAAGTGTGTAACACAGGTTCTGCTCTAGAATTCCTGATAAAGGATACTGTGTAGCTGTGAAGCAAAGAGGATGCTGGGTGATGCTGGGCAGCTACTGGTGGTGGGCATCTCCTTCAACTTCTAGAAGGATGTCCACGTTACTTCCAGGCCTCCATTGCCCCCAACCAATGGGTGGCACTCAAGGCTGACACAGCACCTTGGGTCAATGTCTTGAGTTAAAGGAAGCCTTGGGACATGCTCAACCTCTGTGGTCTGGGTAAGCCATGGGGAATGTTCCTGGATTTGGAGTGTTATTCTGGAGAGCAGAAGATTTAGGGGATGGATGAAATGAAAGAGCCCAAGTGTTTGAGCCAGTGGGAGAGACCAGCTGTTCCCCATTTCTGCTTTAAACACAATGAGAGGTAATGAGTTTACACTGAAGCATGAAGGGTTTAGGCTAAACATTAAGAAGAATTTCCTGAATGTGGGTGTTGTTGGGCTTCGGAACAAGTTACCAAGGTGTTTGAAACAAGGGCAGTGTCTCTTCTGGCTGCAGCCCGGAGGCCCTTGGAATGGTTTTGCTCTCATGCTCTTTCTGAGCTGGGGCATCCTTGATACTCATGGAACCTTCTGCTGGTGCCTGTTTGAGTCAACCCTGTGTCAGAGACCTTGATCCACCCTAAGAAGACCGACTGTGGTGCTAGCCAGATCATTGCCTCGGGCCATCTGCAGCTTGACATTCCACAGATGCCACGGTTGCTTAAGTAGGCTCCTCCAGTGACCAACATCTCTCTTTGAAATTTATTAAGAAATTCTCTGTAGGGCCTCTTTCACCAAAAGTGCATTTAATAAAGCTTGGAATTTCCTCACAACACACTTATTTAGTTGATATATTTTTAGGTCTCGGTTATTACTCGGCTTCACTTTGCTTTGCAGGCTGGGGGGGGGGGGGGGGCAGACCAGCGCAGCGGGACTGCAGAGGTTTTGAACAACCAGATCCTGATCACCTACTGGACTTCTCCAAGGCCTCCCAGGAAAGCAACTTTCTAGCCATTCATTTAAGAAGCTTTTAAGTGAGCTACTGATTTCCATCATTGTTCTTCCAAAAGGCAGGCAAATTGCAGCAACTGTGAGCTTCCCGGGGAAGAGTTTTCTATCCACCTACCCAGCAAGTAGCCCATGTGGGTTGTGTTTCTATTGCAGAGTCAGTTTAAAAATGAACAGCTCTCACTCCAAGGAGGCTTTTAAGGAGAGCTCCTATACCGGCTGGTAGCATATGTGTTCTCTGTGTGCTCATATTGTTTTGTTCAAGGCCCCTCATTTATTAATTTATTTATAAAGCGCCTCGCTGTCATTAGAAAACTTTCCCATGTCAGCTGCTTCCTGGAGATGCACCAGACACTCGCTGTCACAGATGAGTCCAGGCGGCACTAGCTCCCCCTCTCCGCCACACACCACACTGTAGTTTCTGCCAGGGAAGGGCTGACCAGTGATAGCTTTCAAACCCAACAGTTACGGGAGAGTGAGAGCATTCCTTTGCTTAAGGTTCACTCCAGCGCAGGGTCAGCGAAGGGTGTGGGGCAGGCCAGGCACTCAGAACCAGCCCTGACTATAGAGCCTACCTTCTCCTGCACTCAGAAGCCTGCAGGACCCTCAGTCAAGAGACAGCGCTCCCCCAACCTTATTCTTACCTCTCCTCCTTGGCCCACTCTCCCCTAGAAGTTCTTGGGGGTCCTACCCTCCCTAGTGTTATCGTTTGTCTGCTTCTCTGGCTTCTGGAAGGATGTAAGTGGACTTTCCTCTGCCCCGCTGGTCCCACAGCCAGGCCTTCCATGCCCTTCTGTCTGTGACACTGAGCTCCCTTCTTCCCAGTCTGTCCTGTATTTGTCCTGTCCTTGGGGAGTGTAAGTTCCAGGGAGTGGAGGGTGAGGGTGCAGTGCAAACTTTTCCTTCCCTACAGCAAAATGGGCTGAAAGATGGTAACGAGGGTGGTAGCCAGTCCTTAGGCAATCCTTCCCAGGTTACAAACACAGTTTTCAGCATTTGATGGAAAGCAAACTGCCAATCCCATAATGTGGGCATCCTTGTCCTTCCTGTTTTACAGGTATGAAAAACTGAGATACCGAATGGTAAGACACTCACTTAGGGATACACAGAAGTAAGAGATCTGTTAGAATTCCTAGCCGCTCCCCCTGCTACATGACCGCACATGCACTGTCCAGTAGCCAGACAAGATGCTTAGTCATCTCAGGGCCTTATGTCCTACGAAATCCGTGTGCTTTGTGATAATGTAATCTATGCACATGTGTGGCGTAGCTACCTACCTAAGCCCATATGTGCATGTGTGGGGTGTGTGTGGGGGGCGACTATAAAAGCGGTTCCACCTATTCCTTCCCTCTCTTCCTGCACGGTCATTCCATAGGCCTATGCACACACACCCCTCTATTCCCTTAATAAACTCTTACAGTGGGTTTTGTTGTGCCTTATGGCTTCTTTCGTACAGTAAACAGTGCTGCTTAATAAATAACAAGACCAGAAACAGAAAATGGACAGCTTGGCTCCAAGGTTTAGAAGGCACCTCAGGGAGAGCAGTTAGGGCAGCCTGTCATCCATGGGCCACCCAGGTAGAAACATAGAGGAGCTTCAGGGACTCTGACATCTCTCCTCTAGACTTCTGTGTGGCTGGACCCTCCTGTGGGGGTGCTTGACTCAGCTGTGCGTGCCACTCAGTCAGTAACCCCCTTGCCTCCATACCACTCTCTCGTGTCCTTATTACCTGCCTATCCTACCCCAGACACCTTCAGGCCTGGTCTATACTGTCTGCTCCAGGGTTACCTTCAATGTCAAGATTTCTGCCTCCCCATTATGCACTTGTGGACTGTCCTGGGAGCTCATAGTCACATCTGGGATTATCCTTGGATTTGGTTCAGAACAGAAAAGCTCATCAGGTATCAAGACTGCCTCCCGAGCAGGAGGTAGCAGCCGGCTTCCCTCTATCTGACCTACCTATTTTCTCCCAGCTCTAGGAACATTCCTCTCAAGGAATATAATTTGCATAAAATAGTTTCCAAACGTATTAAGGGAGCAGACATTGGGAGGAAGCCCACAATGAAGGAGTTTCATGCACTCGGTGTCTTTCCAGTGCCTGGGGTATCATCTTCCTGAATTAATGAGGTCTGGGCAAAGGCTGGAGCCCAGAATATGCTCCAAATTCAAGACTTTGTCATCCTGGCTGGGGCAGGACGGATGAGGAAAACTTTGGGCTGCTCTGAGTTTTCAGGATGTGCTGACAAACAGAAAGGGGAAGGCTGAGGCTGTGGGTGACAGCAGGGACGAGCCATCCTTGTCCCTCCATCTGTTCTGATTCTGATGGACATCATCCTCTGCCCCTTGTCCGCCCTGCTATCCACCAGCCAGCTAGCTGTTGCTTGCTCTTTCCCCTTCTTAAAGGCAGCGAAAGCAGGTTGTCAGAGGTCTGGAAACAGGAGGGACCAGGAGGAGAATGGGTTGGGTGGCTGCAGCATGGGCCTGGGGTGCGATGAGTCTCCCTGAAGTCCACTGACTCAGAGGCCCTGGCTCTGGAGTCAGGTGACACTGGTTTGCTTTGTTATTGAGGCAACGTTTCCTGTATACCAGACTGGACTCGAACTCCCTATGTAGCCAAGAATGACCTTGAACTTCTGAACCTTCTGCCTCCGCCTCTCAAGTGATGGGAGTATACTTCGTGCTGCACCATGTCCTGTTTCAGCACTGGTTTTTAACCTCAATTCCTTCAGTTGCCACTGCTGACTAGCTTTTTCTTTGTGTTTCTTTGTGAGCTCAGAATCTCACTTGATGCGAGGAGTGTTGGTGGATTGGCAAGTGCTGTGAGCAACTTGCTCGCGACATGCTGTCTGTCATCGAGGCTGAACAGCAAACATTTCATTCGTTCTAAGACGTTTCTGAACCCCTAATATGTATAGGCACTGTGCTGGCTGCAGGAGCTTGAAGAAAATGGGGGATCTGTCATGAGTAAAACCCCTTCTTGTACTTACAAGCCTTTCACTAAAACATTTACACAAGTACGAGAGCACTATGCAATTTGTCTAGACCGTGGTGATCAAACTGAATAAAAGAAAGTACATGAAGGCCAGACTCTCAGGGACAGAGGCTTGTGCGATTTCCTTACCCCTCCCCCTAAAGCATGGAATGATGCAACACAGAAATGGAGAGAAGCTTTGGTGTTTGTTTGGAGAGTTCATTTTGTATGCAATCCACAAGCTGTTTACAGAAAGAAGTAAATGTGACCTGATGTTTCAGCTCCAGGCGCAGTATCCCAGACATTAGCGAAACCCACAGGGTGCTTTTCGCTTCTCCTGCATGGCTCCACCTCCCTGACTGTCTGGCTTCCTTCCAATGAAATAATACGCACAAACTCTACCTAAAAATATTTCATGAGATATGTGCCAGCCTGTAAAACACAGTTCCAAAAAAGGCTCAAGAATGCAGCATCCATTCACTGGCACCCACCGATCCACCCACCCACACATCTATCCATCCACCCACCCACCCACCTACCCATCCACCCATCTATCCATCTACCTACCCACCCACCTACCCATCCACCCATTTATTCACCCACCCACCCACCCACATACCCATCTACCCACCCACTCATCCACCCACCCATCCATCTATCCAACAAATGCTCATTGACAGGTCCTGCTTACAAAGCAATGTGTGTTTGGGACAAAATGTTAAAAAACAAGCATCCAGTGCAGACAGTATTACTGGAACACTGTAATGATTGCATGTTCAAGGGAGTGCTCCTATCACCTGGGATGGAAGGGGAAGCAGCTTCAGGGTGCTAAGAGTCCTGGCATCATCCACTCACTCTTTGCTTCTCCTCCATCTTCTCAGTTTTCATTCATCTTGTCTCCCTTTCCTTTGGAAGACACTAATAAAAGTTGGATGAAGGATCTTACGGAACAAAACTCAAGCCACAGTTGGACTCACAAATCTCTTCCAGAACACCACCAGCAAGAGGCGGTTTCTGCTGTACTTAAATACTTCCACCAATAGGAAACTTCCCTGGGCTGGGCTAGAACTCATGATCTTCCTTCATACCTTAGCTTCCCAAGTGCTAGGATTGGAGGCCTGGGTCAGCAGACCCAGCAGGGACTCACTCCTTCATGGAAAGCTCTTTAAATAGTTCTTTGCCCCAATTAGTTGGCTCAGCAAATCTTTACAAAGCTGTGAGCAGGTTTCTACACCATGAATCCCAGGCAAATCTGACCTAGCACCTCCAGAGGCCCTGCTCCTTTAAGGCCACCTCTTCTCTTGTCTCAGTACCTTCTCAAGTGGATCTTAGTGGGATAACCAGCCAGGCACGGCCCTTGTCTCTCCAGAGCTGATCCCAGGCTTCAAGTGTAGTCTGACTCCTGTCCTTGTGGGCTCTTCAATCTGAGAATTGTATTCATATAATGAGGCTCAAGAAGCTGTTAATGGTTTTGGCAGCAAAGCCCATTCCTGAGGTACAGGACGGACATCCACAGATACTCCTCCCGTCTTTTCACATATGTGGGTTTTTTTTTCCCAAGACAAGGTTTCTCTGTGCAGTCCTGGCTACCCTGGAACTCGCTCTGTAGACCAGGCTGGCCTCAAACTCACAGATTCACCTGCTTCTGCCTCCTGAGTGCTGAGACTAAAGGCATGCGCTACCATACCTGGTGCCACTATGCCCGGCTTCTCACACATGCTTTGAGGAAACATATTCTCTCCTCTGTCTCTCATGTGGGACGGCTTTCAACTATATTCAGAATCTAAAACCTGCACTTGCTAACTAGCCCAGAAATGCCACTGGGGCCTCAGAGCCCCAAGACCCTCAAGTCATTATTCCAACACACAGCTCCCTGCCTTGTTGTTGGGGGAAAAGGAAGGACCCTGGCTAAGAAGGCATTTCCCCCAGATTCTACCTGGCATAGCACTGTGTTGGAGTGGCTATGACATTACCACACTTACTAGCTTCTAAGGTCTTTTGAATCTTGCTTACATAGCTCAAGAAGACCTTGTAAGTTCATTTTGTCTCCATCTCTCTCTTTCTCGGAGGGAGATGGGGAGAGAAAAGGGAGGGAGGGTTTGCGGGGAGATTGTGTTTTGCATGACTGTTTGTATCCCAAGGAGCCTGCCAATGGGTTACTGAACACTTCTTCATGAGCTAGGCTCATTCATACACACGCTTACTCGTTTTGGAGCGTTTACTCAATATTGCCAAGCAAAACTTATTCTTTGGAGCACTTTTTACCTAGATGCCACAAAGAAAATTAAGGCAAACAAATATATCGTAGAGAGTATTTACCCTTTCCTAAAGTGCCCCAAGGGTGCTTGCCTCTTAAACTGCTTGGTTATTGCCAGGCAGCAGTATTCAGTATACATAGAGACCTGTTGTGAATGGATTCATTCAGCTAGCTCTGAAGGAGGCCTGAAAGGCGGCTGGCTCACCCCATGACCTGGAAATACTCAGAGTCCCCTCAGACACCTTCTGTTCCTTCTAACTGGCCACTGGCTAGCACAGAGTATAAAAATGCCATGGGAGCCTCAGACCCCCTAGACCCTTATACCGTCAGTTCTACCTCAAAACTTCCTTTCTTGTTCTTTGGAGGGAAGGAAGGACTCTAAGGTTTCTGCCCAGTCTCCCCAGCAAAGCACTTCATTGGATGGCAGAGACTGCATTGTGATCTATGCCAGGAGATGGGTGGAGTTGGACTAGTGGAGCCTTTAGAGATCTGGCCTCTGGGGTAAAACACTTACTGTGGCTAGAATACCATTTTCATAGGATTAGTAGAGAAGTTAAATCCATAACAACTATGAAATGTTGAAGTCAATTCCAGGCTTCTAGCAAGCCTTCATAAATGTTAGCTATTGTATTAGTTAAGGGCACTGACCAATACAAAACACGGCACCCACCCAAAGCCCTCCTGACTGCAGCTTAGACAGAGGAGGGGCGTCCAGGGGTGCTGAAGGAGCTTGTCCAGCAGCTCAAAGAAGGTGAGGGCTAACGCTGCTGAAACGCTTTCTGTTCATTCCCTCGTTGTTGCAAGAGGGCTGTCATAACTCCAGCCATTGCACCCTTGTTTAACACAACAGAAAAAGCCTTCTCAAGCAACCCCTGACATCACTGACTGGGAAAGGAAAGCTTTCCTGGGAATCCATGAGAACGTTTCTGTTCAGGTCTCAAGCATCAGAATCGAGTCAGACCGCTGTCCTCTTGCTACAAAAGGCAAGGAAAGTAGGAACAGAACATTTGTGGGGTACACAAGTCACAGGTCATTGCCAGGAAAAGGGAAAGGGCCAAAATGTGACAGTGAAGAGCATGGTGGTCATTACCAGCCCCAGTTGCCTTTCTGCCCATTCCTTTCCCACTGGCAGCCACTACCCAGGGCCTTCAAGCCGGTTATGAGTCAATATCGTCAAAGTCCTCTATACTGGACAAGAATGGTCTCCTGTGACCTGTCCACATGGATAAGTTTCCTTTTGTTCCTCATTCCTCAGAAGTCTATGCTCATTCCTCAGAAGTCACAGTCGCTGATATTGCTTCATAACAAACAAAACAAATATAAACGATAGTAAATACTTCTTCTGTCTTTCTGGAGACCTGAAGTGACATTTGTTCAGGATGTGAGCTCAGGATGCCTACATGGCCACCATTCTAGTACCCTGACTAAGCAACACCTTCTCTTAGGGGAATGCTAATGCCCTCATGAGGACAGCATCTCCAGGAGATTCTGTCCCTTATGGGAGAGTACCTAGATCAAATCTTGTATGTCCTGGTTAGCTTTAACTGTCAACTTGACACAGCCTAGAAACATCTGAGAGAAATTTCCTTGATCAGATTGGCCTGTGAACATGACTATGTGGAAATAGGGACATGTCTTGATATTTTTTCTTTCCCTTCCTTCCTTCCTTCCTTCCTTCCTTCCTTCCTTCCTTCCTTCTTTCCTTCCTTTCTTTTGTTTACTTCAGGACAGGGTCTCACTACGCAGCCCTGGCTGTCCTGGAACTCACTCTGTAGACCAAGCTGGCCTCAAATTCACAGAAATCTGCCTGCATCTGCTTCCTGAGTGCTGGGATTAAAGGTGTATATGCCACTAAGCCCAGTTGATTTCTTTCTTAATGTAGAGGGGTCCAGACCACTGTGAGCAGCACCATCCCTAGGCAAGTGGTTCTGAACAATTTTAATCAACAAATGAATTAATAACATTAATGAATAATTTTCTCAATGAATGTTATGGAACCAACCATTAAAGATGTAATGATGGATAACACAGCAGCTTTCAATTCATAATCTGAGATGGATACGAGTGGGAACAGTTAACGGCTGTTCTACTTAGGGCTTCTGTCCCTGTGATAAAACACTATGACCAAAAGCAACTTGGGGAGGAAAGGGTCTATTTTAGCTAAGAACTCTCAGGTCACACTCCGTCACCAAAGGAAGTCAGGGCAGGAAATCAAAGCAGGAACCTTGAGACAGGAGTTGAAGCAGAGGCCATGGAGGGTCACTGCTTACTGGCTTGTCCCTCATAGCCTGCTTTCTAATGCAACCCAAGAACACCTGCCCAGGGGTGGTACTGCTCTGAATAAATTGGGCCCTCCCACATCAATCATTAATCAAGAAAATGCCCCTGCAAACATGCCCACAGGCCAATCTTATGGAGGCAATTATTCAAATTGAGGTTCCCTCTTCCCACATGACTCTAGCTTGTGTCAAGCCAACAAAGACCAAGCAGTTCAATAAACAGAAAATGTCGTTGGTGAGTGACACCCATTCCTTGATGGTGGCCTATCACTTGGGAACACCATGCGGTGGCTTCTTACAAAACTCTAATACAAAGAGAGTTTTCTGGTCCCATACAAAGCAGCAAGCATCCTCTGCATTTGCTAAAGGACTTGAACATTCGAATCCACACAAACACCCGCACACAGATGTTCATAGTGGCTTTATACAGGATGCCAAAACATAGAAGCAATCAAAATGTCTTTTGAGTATGTGACTAGGTAAACAAACTGTAGTGTGTCCATACATAGGAATATTATTCAGCATTTAAAAACATGAGCCATGAAAGCATGAAAAGACATGGAAAAAACTTGAATGCATATTACTAAGAGAAGGGCACCCACTTACCTGAAAATGCTGCATTTTGCACAATCTCAATGACATTCTGGACAAGGGAACACTAAAGAGATAGTGAAAAGGTCAGTGGTGAGCAGGGCCTCAGGGAGGGGAGGGGTGAGTAGGCCGAGCATGGAGGATACTCAGGGCAATGAAACTTACTGTATATCCTATATAACGGCGGGCGTTTGTCAGACCCACAGATTGCCCACCACAGAGTGAACTGTGATGTTAGTTACAGTAACTACGGTAGTTTTCTCACTGCTGTGGAAAAGCCCCTGACAAAATCAACTAAGGAAGGAGGGGTGCATTTTGTGTCACAGTTTAAGGGTACTGTCCGTCATGGTGAGGAAGTCGTAGCAGCTGGAAAGTGAGGAGGCTGGTTGCACTGTAAGCACAGTCAGGAAGCCAAGAGCCATGAAAGCTGGAGCTCATCTGGCTTTCTCCCTTTAATTCAGACCAGGGTCCCAACCACCTGGTCCCAGACCAGGCCCACAAGAATGATACCATCCACATTCAGGGTGTAGCTTCTTATCTCAGGTCAGTCTAGAAACTCCCTCATGCACATGCATGGAGTTTTGTTCCCATGGTTGCTCTAAATCCTATCAGGTTGACAAGATTAACTACTGCAGTGACCTATTACTCTGCACCAGTGACGGGCACTAGTGAGGGTGTGCAGGAGGCTGGAGGGGTATATGGAAATTCTGTATTTCGTCTTCTTTAGTGCAAAACAGGAACAGCTCCCTCCTCACAGTCCGTTGTCATAGAGAAGAAGACGATGAAGTGCTATAAATGGGTCTGAACACGGAGTAGTGATAGCACCCTTTCCATAATCCACTTTCCCTGGGCACACATGAGGCCCTTCTCTCAGGTGAGTTTGAACTGACTTTTGAAGGGTAGGTACCAACCCCCAGCAGAGTAAGAACAAAGAGGAGCCCGTCCGAGAGGGGCCTGTGCGAAGGTCCATGCAAGCTCCTTATCTGCACCGTTGCTCATGTACGGCCAGGTGCTGAGAGAGCTGCCTGCCACACAGAAGCTGCTGGGAGGATGCTCAATGGCTGGGTGGTTGGTCTCTCGAATGGACAGAGTCAGGGAGCTTTGTATCCCAACTAGGGGCAAAGGTCAGCAACAAGTGTGAGCTCTGACCACTCCTCATTGGACAAACATGGGGCTCGTCCCTGGGACAGGCCAATTCTCCCTCTCCCAGCAGCCATTGGCAGCCTGGAGTTCTTTGTCTAGGAATATATACACAACCAGAAATGGACTCAGCAGGCACACACACACACACACACACACACACACACACACACACACACACCCCAATATGTGTAACAATAATAAAGAAAAAAGGCTAGCAACTTGAAAAACATAATTTTAAAAAGCTGGGTATGGTAGCACAGGCCTTTAATCCCAGCACTCAGGAGGCGAAGGTAGGTGGATCTCTGTAGTTCAAGGCCAGCTTGGTCTACATAGTGAGTTTCAGGATAGCCAGGGCTACACAGAGAGACCCTGTATAAAAACATACCCCTCCCCAAAAAAGTATGAGCTCTGCATCCCCTCTGTCTGTTCTGAATGCCTCATGGGTCTCAGAGGTTTCCAGTCACCCTCTGGCTGGGGAAAACATTTTTTAGGGTTGATTCTAGTGCGTAGACGGGACTTTGGATGGCAGAGAAGGGCTTGGATGGCAGGCTCTGGCATCATGCCTATGTTGTATGTTATAAAGAAGCAAAATCAGAGTTGGGAAAGTCACATTTCAGGATGGTTCAGTATTTCTTAACACTGAGCCAACAGCCTGGGGGCTAAGTCATGCCCTGGTGGATTTGGCTGTATTGGCCAGTTAAGCCCGTTTCCACGAAGACACTTGGTGCAGAGGGGGTTGAGCCTGAGCGGGGAGGAGGAAGCTGTCTCTGGGGCTCTGGGCTCTGTCCACAGGTCCTGGCACCAGGCCACAAATCCTGGCCTCTGTCTTTGCAGCTTCCTCTGCAGGCTCCAAGCAGAGATCGGTATTGTTTTCCCGACCATTACCTCTGAGGGTTCCTGGTTCCTGGACCAGAACACCTGTATCATGTCCTAGCCAGTGCCCATGTCTTTCCAGTGGCTGCCCTGGCACTGAACATGGATGTGTGTCAGGTGGCCCTCCTTCCTGTGACTCACCAACTCAGACTGGAGGAAGTAAGTGAGGTATTTTTAAAAGCAATTTTCAGAATCCTCCTACTTGTCACTTGCTTTAAAGTTTGAAGACTTGGGATCCCCTGTGGCACAAAGGACATGTCCCCACACCATGCTGAGGCTTGGCCAGGCTCTTCACAGTGACTCCAGTCTGTTAGCCAGTCTTGGTTCAAGAAAGCAACATGTTAACGGGGTGGCGCATTCCTATAATACCAGTACTCAGGAGGCAGAGGCAAGGGGATTCAGGGTTTGAGGCCAGTCTGGGCTATTTAGTGAGTCCCAGGCTGGTCTAGGATAGAGGGAAAGAAGCAAAGGAAGGAGGGAAATGCTAATGGAGCATAGCCTGTTGGTTCTCCCTTCAAAGCCCAAGTCCCCTTTGTCTTACATGAACCTGAGCTAAGTCTGTCTGGGTCCTCTCCTCTGCCTCTGCAGGAGTCAGTGGGACAGCTATCTTGGGACCCTCTCCTCTGCAGGAGTCAGTGGGACAGCTGCCTTGGGACCCTCTCCTCTGTAGGAGTCAGTGGGACAGCTGCTTGGGACCCTCTCCTCTGTAGGAGTCAGTGGGACAGCTGCCTTGGGACCCTCTCCTCTGCAGGAGTCAGTGGGACAGCTGCCTTGGGACCCTCTCCTCCCCTTGCAGGAACCAGTCGGGGAGCTATCTTGTTGCCTCTCACAAGTGCCCAGGAATATTTTTTGGTTTTTGACAACTTTTGACAATTCAAATCCCACTGCCTTTGTGGAGTGCTCCCTGCGAAGTTGTGAATCACTTTTCTTCCCCAAGGTCCAGCTTCCTTATCTTTGAAACAGGAAATTGGACCCTCTCATCCATGCTGCTGTGGCAGGGCATGCTCCTCACTAAGCAATGGTCACTGACTCCCTACAGGAGTTTTAGATTATAAGAGCAGAGGAGAAAACTAGAAGAGTCCTGGCCTATAGGAGTTGACATTCTAGTAAGAAACAGGTACCTAGGGAACCCACATTAAAATCTTAGGGAGTGGAAACAGCAGCCTGTGGATGGGTCACTCCAGAGGACTGGCTACCTAGATCTTAACTATGAAGAAATGAAATTAAAGTGGGTTCTGGGCACATGACCTGAGTGATGAGCTGCTCCCAAAGGTCTTATGGGGACATTAAGGCAAAGACCCCAGAGACAGTGAGAAGAGCCACATGTGGAAATGTGGGTTCCATACTCCACATTTAATAAAGGGACAGCAATACATGGACTCAGAAGCAGGAGAGTGCTGGGAACATTCTAGAAACATCCAGGGGGCCAGGATGGTCACAACAGAGGACAGCACACGGAGGTGATAGGAGCTGGATCCTGTCATGCAGCTTTCATGAACCAATCGGTATAATACACGGTTATTCTAACAATGGCAGAGAAGGAGTGTGAGTCTGAGCAGTGAGTAACAGGCTCCCAGTACTCATATGTGTACCTGTGCTCAACATAATCTCAAACCTACAAAAAAGATTCAGGTGTTGTAGCAACAGTTTTCTTTTTTTGGGTTGCCTGAACATAATTTGTTAGCATGATGCCTGCTGCCCCTCAGATGCATTAGTGTATTTTCCAAGAAACAGGAGGTCAAGTCTCAAGGTCACATCCCATCCCATATTCACATATCCCGGTGAAGTTCTTTATCACAGGAAAGTCCTGTTCAGAATCACACCGTACCTTTAGAGTCAGGTCCTACTAGTCTCCTTTGATCTGGAATGTTCCTTCCTTTGTTTGTGAGGCTCAGACCTTGGACCTTCTAAACATCACATGGTGGTTTGTTTTTTTTTTTCAGTGTCCCTTATGATGGACGATGGACTCTGGGAATTGGGTCCCTTGAATTTTAGTATTACACAGGGCCTTGGGGTAAATTAGGCCTAGGTCTTCTCCTCTAGGAAGAAAGGTATCTCCCTGTTAGAGACTCAAGCTACAACACTGAAAGAGTGGCGCCTGTAATGACTTTTTGCAGCTGGATTGCAATTGGAGGAGTTGATGGGAACTCACAGGGTTTGGAATCACCATAGAAACAAACCTCTGGCCACCTCTCCAAGAGTTTCTAGATTGGGCTAATGGAAGAGAGAAGAGCCACCATAAATGTGAATGGCACCACTCTGTGGTCTGGAGTCCTGCCCTGAGTACAGAGGAGAAAGCAGGCGGGGCTCCAGAGTCCATCTTTCTCTGCTTTCCCACTGCAAAGGCAGTGTGACCAGCCTTCTGCTCCTGCCACCATGCTGTCTCCCACTCTGAAGGACTGTATCCTCGAAAACTGTAAGTCACTCCCTTCCTCCCTCCCTCCCTTCTTTCTTGTCAAATATTAGTCCCAGCAATAAGAAAATTCACTAATACATCTCTCAATCTGCATCTGGCTGTCATTCTATCCATGCTGAATTTAGGGCATGCATCTGTTCTGTGTCAATTGGGCAGCATAATATTTCAGCGTCCTGTTACTGACAGTGCTCACAAGGATGGACCAGGAGAGCTCACCAGGCTCTCCACCGTATGCTACTATTTTTACTGTCTTCCTGTCTGAAGCCTATAATCATCTTTCTGCAACTACTCTATTCCTCATCAGACTTTCTGTTTCTTCAGCTATGTGTCACCCATGTTCAGGTTTCCTATCTTACTTACTATGGGTTATTGCTTATAACTTTTTGTGTGTGTTTATATTGAAATTGCCCCAGAAATGGCTGGGTATAGCTACTTTGCTTTTCTGCCTTTTTCTCATCATTTTTGAACTTTTCTGGGTAAGAGGGTGTTACAGGCTTCTCAACCCAGGTTGTGTAGGATGGTTGTCTTGGTTAGGGTTTCTATTGCTGTGAAGAGACATCAGGACCAAAGCAACTCTTATGTGAAAACATTTAATTGGGCCTGGCTTACAGTTCAGAGGTTCAGTTCATTATCATCATGGTGGGGAGCATGGTGACATGCAGGCAGACATGGTGCTGGAGCTGAGCATGCTACATCTTGCAAGCAACAGGAAGTTGACTGAGAGACTGTGCAATATCCTGAGCACAAGAAATCTCAAAGCCCACCCCACATGACACACTTCCTCCAACAAGGCCATATCTGTTCCAACAAAGCCACACCTCCTAATAGTGCCACCCCCTATGAGATTATGGGGTGCTGTGGGATGTTCTGTATGGCAAATGTGCTGCTACCCACAAGTAGCTCAAACCGGCAGCTGCCGCTCATTTGAGAGAGACAATTAGGAAGCTGTTTTTAGCTCCGTTGGCCATTGGCTAGGCAGGAAGTGTAGGTGGGACAAGGAGGAGAATAGAGCTGGGAAGTGGAAGGCTGAGACAGAGAGACACTGCCAGCCGCCATGATGAGAAACAGCATGTGAAGATGCTGGTAAGCCACGAGCCATGTGGCAAGGTATAGATTAATGGAAATGGATTAATTTAAGCTGTAAGAACAGTTAGCAAGAAGCCTGCCACGGCCATACAGTTTGTAACCAATATAAGTTTCTGTGTTTACTTGGTTGGGTCTGAGTGGCTGTGGGACTGGCAGGTGAGAGAGATTTGTCCTGACTGTGGGCCAGGCAGGAAAACTCAAGCTACAAATGGCGTCCAACGTGGTGGCAAGAGTTTCCACCTAAAAACTGAAAAAAAAAAAAAAAGATTCTAAAATGGAGCTAAAAACAGCTTCCTAATTGTCTCTCTCAAATGAGCGGCAGCTGCCGGTTTGAGCTACTTGTGGGTTCCGAGTGTGCACGCTCGACCTGCAGTATGGTGGGAATGAGGCCTCTGCAAGTGGCACATTAAGCTGAGTGGTGGATTTAGACTTTGCTAGTACAAAACAACAAAAAAAGAGGTTTCTGGGCTACACGCTGCTTGGATAAAAGCATAGACCCACGATAGCTCCCAGAACTGACGGTAAACCACCGCCATGTTGGGAAGCTGAGGTGGGCGGAGCCAGCAGCCATAGCTGCTGCAGTTTTAAAGCAATAGATTCACAATAAGACAGATTCAGATGTAATAGTTTACAATGTATGTAAAATATATGTAGGCTTGAAAGAGACAAAAAAGGTGGTATATACAGTTATAGAAACAAATACATAGTTTTAAAAAGTAAAGTCTTTAAAGAGACAGTAAAGTTAATATAAAAAATAAGCCACATGAAGATGAATATTACACAGAGAATCTGGAATGTGTTGTCTTTGGGATTTTTAACTGCAGAAAAACATTTGATTGTAAAAGCTGTTGAGTTATGCCAAAATGTATATTTTAAGGGTACCTTGACTTCAAAATCTGAATATAAGGATATGTTGCTTTGGAAAGGAAAACTCTAGCTACAAAGGGGGCCAATTACATTCACACTACCACAATGGTGATTCCATTACAACAATGGTTCTTGACTTTCCTAATGCTGTGACCCTTTAATACAATTTCTCGTGTTGTGGTGACCCCCAACCATAATATTTTTTTTTTGAGACTGGGTTTCTCTGTGTAACAGTCCTGGCTGTCCTGGAACTCTCTTTGTAGACCAGGCTGGCCTCTAAATCACAGAGATCCCCTGCCTCTGCCTCCCAAGTGCTGGGATTAAAGGCGTGCGCCACCACTGCCAGCCATAAAATTATTTTTGTTGCTACTTCATAACTATAATTTTGCCACTGTTATGAATGTTAATGTAAATATTTGATTTGCAGGAAATCTGATATAGAATCCCTATAATTTTGACCCCCAAGGGGACAAGACCCACAGGTTGAGAACCACTGCATTAGAGTATAATGGAGCTAAAATTCCAACACCTAGTGGTACCCAAGTGCCTGTCCCATACCCACTGTTGTGGGGAGGTTAATTTGAGTAGATTTGTGCTGACCAAGGTGAAGAGCCAGCCTGTGTACTGACTGTAGCACACTGGAGAGCAGTGGGAAGCCTTGTTGATACTTGCTATATTTTCTCTCCAAGTCTGATCTTGAACTGGATATCAGGGATGACTTTGAACTTCATTCCTTCTGCCCTCTCTTCACAAGAACCGGGATTATAGATGGACACCATACCAGGCCCAGCTTATGTAAACTGGGCATGGGCCCGGGGCTTCTTGCCCGCTGGGCACACATGCTACCAGCTAAGCCATGCCCCTAGTCCACGCTATACTATACTCCATACTGTTATTTGACAGTCTTTGTTTACTTAGAACCAAGCTCTCTGTAACAGTTTGCGTTTTATACTAGCACTGAACTCCATGTCCTCCTTTTCATGAGGACCTCTCATTGACCTCGTTTTCTCCTGGGCTGGAGACTAGGAACCTGGCAGTAGACTGGGAACCACAGGTTACTTATGCTTGTGTCCTCTTGCCAGGTGTTGTGATAAGCTTTCCAGAGAGGCTCAGTCCCTGTTGTGGACAGACATCCTCTCCAGCGAAGAACTCGAAGTTGACTGTGGGTACATTCTAAGATGCTCTTACGACAAAACCATCTAACGGTGCCTTCCTCAGCAGACACTGGTTGCTAAGCGACTGAAGACTGGGTGGTTCTTCGATTGCTGGTACCCTCTTAAGTCTTGCACTTCCTATCCTGACTTTCACATCTCCCTCCCTGGCATTTGAACTTTGGACACTCATAAATACCTTAACCAGATCTGTGCCTGTCTTGGTAGAACGAGGACTCTTGTTGGCACAGGTTCAGCACAGTTTCTCATAGATAGAGGGGTGAGGCACAAATGGACCAGAAAGGGTGTGGCTATCTCATTCAGGTTGTTTACCCTGTGGCTATTTCAGGATGGAAAGTAACCAGAGCTCAAAGGTGCCAAGTAATGTGCCCAAAGATGTCCAGGAGGCTGGTTGGTGCCAGCCTTGGATATCTTCTTGGGGGGCACTCCCCAGCCCTCCACCTTCAGAATAAATTCTTTGAAGCGTGGCAACAACTCCACATTATGGATAGCCTTTCTATTACAAAATTTCTGAAAAGATTTTAACAAAATTTTGCCCTTACATTAATTTACAATAGCTGTGATTTCGTAGGCTGACAAACGTAAGGAGAAATTCTTGCAACATGAGAAAATTTAAGTCTTTTACCTGTAATGAGATTTTTTAGGTATAATTAATTGGGCAATTTAATATGTTGACACTGTGCTACCCTGTGTGGACATTTAATTAAACATTTATTAGGTTTGACTTTGCCGTTTTCTTTTCTCCTGGTGGAGCCAAAAAATACTCTTCGGGTTCTCCAACATTTTTGTTGGAAAGTCCTGCTAGCTGTTGGGGAGTGCCAGACTTTGCCTAGGCCCAGCCCGTTCTCCTCCATGCCCAGTCCAGGCCCACTGTGGGGAGTGGGGTGCCTCTGGTCCTTGAACTTGGCTGTGAGTGGAATCCCTTTCTCAACACTGCTAGCCTGAGCACTCCAGAAACACCACAATTTGACCAGGTCTTTGCCTGACTCAGTGGAGCACAGACTTTCCTTGGCACAGGTTCAACTTTCTCATAGGTAGAGGGATGAGGCACAGAAAGGGGTGGAGCCCTGCTGTGACTCTCTCAGGCTCCTGACATGAAATATCATCCCCTGGTGGCTTGGGGAACTGACTCTTCCTCTTCTTCTTCTTCTTCTTCTTCTTCTTCTTCTTCTTCTTCTTCTTCTTCTTCTTCTTCTTCTTCTTCTTCTTCTTCTTCTTCTTTCTTTAAGCTGAGGATCGAACCCAGGGCCTTGTGCTTGCTAAATCCCCAACCCCGCAACTGACTCTTCTAATAGAGCTGGAGGCTGAGGTCTAGAAATAATGACCCAGCCAACCCCATGTTTGGAAGGGCTCGTGTCCGGAAGGGTTCATGTCACCCTGGCTCAGACATTTTCTTGCAATGTCCACATACTGCTGAGAAGGAGTCATTTCTCTGATCTTTTGGTAAAGACTCTAGGGTTTTCCAGCCGTGATCTCAGCACCCCACCTTCCCTTCCTTGAATCTTCAGCCATTGTGACCCAAGTGATCCCTGAGCACCACACCTGGCCTGGGCTGGGTAGGTACTCAGTGTATGATGGTCAGGGAGGAGGGTCCTTTCCAGGAGAGAAGGTGGAGGCACAGAGGAGTCTGGGTCATTGCAAACAAAAGCCAGATGCTGTGAGGTTCTGCAGAGCAGAGAGGAGAGATTTTTATTATTTTAATATAATTAATTTGTTGATCTTATTAGGAGCTGTGTTGCAGTTTGTATGTGGAGCTCACAGGACAATTTTCAGGGATCAGTTTTGTCCTTCCACCCTGTGGATTCCGGGAATGAACTCAGGATGACCATCTTGGTGACCAGTATGAGCCATATCGCTAGCCCAAAGAGAAATCTTTCTGTGGGTTGGATGACTGTTTTCTTACCTGCAGCCAAGCCAAGAGCTGACAGTGGTAACCCAGGGATGCTGGTTTTTGCCAGACTGCTTGAGGACAGAGACTAGAGACTTGGAAAATGCAAACTCACCCTCCTCACCCGTTTTCTCAAAGCCTCTGGATTAAGGCAGTTGTCTGGGAGTTTGGGAGATGGGAAGCCAGCTCTGGCTGAAGTGCAAACGTGCCTGGTGACTCTAAGAGAACCCCTCACCCTCTCCAAGCCTTTGCTTTCTCCCTAAGAAACCAGAAGACTAGGGACTGGCGCTTTAGCTCTGTGGGTAGAGTGCTTTCCCAGTGTGCATGAAGTCTTGGGTTCAATCCCTAGTACTGCAAAATAGAGGATGCAGTACACCCATAATCACAACACTGTGAAGGGCAGAAATAGGAGGGGTCATCACTATATCGTGAGTGTGGGGCTAGCCTGGGTTACAGGAGATCCTGACTCCAAACGACCCATCAGAGCAGAGTTCCTCAGGCAAACCCAGGGCCATCCTGTGAGATTCAGTGGCTCCTGAGGTCTTGTTGGGGATAGCAGTTGCACACTTGTAGCAACTCCCCAGCTGGGGCAGTTCTTCCTGCTTCTCTGGATCATCTTTGAGCAGCTGGGCTAGGCTCTGAGCCCGGCTGTGGGCACAAAGCAAGCGTTGCCCAAGTTGGGCCAGTGAAAGTGAAAGGGACAAAATGTGGACTGGCTTTAGAGGGGCTCCTTTTACCCCCTCTGATGGTTACAAGCCATCATGGTGCTGAGCGTCAGCAGTCACAAGCATGTGCAGTGCTTTTTGCTGTCCAGAGCAGCTGTCACATCCTTGAACCCAGATGACCCTTCCAGGCACCCTGCTGGGTGAAGCGGACATGGCTGGGAATCCATTCAGAACCATCAGAAGATCTAGGCTGGAGCACAATAGCCCCATGAACTATTGTTGCTTAGCGGCTCTTTGATTTCCTTAGCCTCTTTCTTGGAGCCTGCCCCCTGACTCTGGCTCCTTTGTCCTCTAATATAGCTCCTGCCTGTTCTTGGTTCCACCCTCCCCCAATACACATACCAGGTCAGGAGGAGAAAGCCAGTGTATCCACCCCCAGGTTTCTCACTTTTGATCTTCACTCCTCTGACCAAATAGAAGATAGCTTCAGGGACCAGCATTCTGGCTCAATTTGGAGTGACCTGGTTGGGTCACTGTATCTTTTCTCCTTTGTGAAGATGACAGTTTCGCCTGAGGTGACATTTGTGGAAGTTTTACATTCTCCAGGGCATTGTGCTCAGTGACAACATCCTTGCCATCACCCTACAGAGTAAGATCCGTAACTGTCTGCTCGACAGCGGTGAAGAGATGTGGCTTTAGGGTGATGACCTGCCTCAGGTCACCCTGTGGGCAGGGGATGAAGTCAGGACACTACCTGATCTCTCTGGGCACACATCAAAGCAGCACAGAGACCTCGTGGGCCCTTTGTCCAGTTTCCCCATCAGGGCATCTTGAAAAGCTGTAGTTCAACATTACAACTGGGACACTCGCTCTGATACAATCCACACCATCTTACTCAGGCTTCTACAGGTGTACCTGGATCCATGAGTGTGTGTGAGTAACATTAGTGTGATCCCAGTCAACACAGAGGGCAGCTTGATTTCCCCCCCACACACCCCCAGTCCCTTCCTGTTCCTTTCTAAACACATCTCCTGTTCTCCCTCCACACTTCATCCCTTGTAACCACCAAATGTCTAGGGTCTTGGTATTTCAAGGAAGTTCCACCAACAGAAGAAGCATGTGCTTTGGGGAGTGACTTTTCACTCAGCATAAATCTCATGAAATTGATGGTCCCAAGAACTCACCATTTGCTCGTTGTACTGTTACATAGCAATCTGTGGTATGGACAGACCATACCTCCCACAAGGGCAACTGAATTTCCAATTGTTGTTTGTGGTGGATGCTGGAAACATACACAGACACGCGGTTGTGTGAAGTTTTCAATTTTTTTTGAGAAAAATGTTCAAGAGGCCACTGATAAATGCTCACCCATTCTTAGTTATAAAAATCCTTTCTTGGGCCGAGCGGTGGTGGTGCACACCTTTAATCTCAGCACTTGGGAGGCAGAGCCAGGCGGATCTCTGTGAGTTCAAGGTCAGTCTGGTCTACAGAGTGAGATCCAGGACAGGCACCAAAACTACAGAGAAACCCTGTCTAGAAAAAAAACAAAATAATAATAATGATAATGATAATAATAATAATAATCCTTTCTTGGTCTTCAAAAAATATCATTTCGAGAGCCCTCACTCCTGGCCTGGAAACTATTGACAGCTGCTAACTGCTGGGGGAGGGAGAGTCAGTTTTTTTTAAGGGTGTGGCCCCTGGTATGTTGACTATGCTCAGCTGATGGCCGCACTCCCATGAATATACGGGCAGGACAAACTGGACTCACTGGGATCTATAAAAAAGAATATCTACAGTCAAATGGAGAACCAGCAAGAAGAATGGTTGTCAGTGTTGGTGACAGTGGTGCGTATGCCTGTGTGTGTTGAAGAGCTACCATCCGAGGGGTATAAAGTCTCAGCCGTAAAAATAGAAAGTTATAGAGGGAAACGCTGCATTTCAGTTTTCTCATTTTGGTCTATGTTTTTCTGTGGGTGCGATAGGGCAGGCGTAGGACAGCTCAGTTCTTCCTCTGTGGAGTTTTGGCCAGTGAAGACAGTTAGTGAAAATATCTCCTTCCCCCACCGAATTAGTGTGGCAACTGTGTTTTAGGTCAAGTGATCCAGTATACATAAGTCTATTTTTTTTTTTTATTGTGTGTTTATCTTCACAGAGTTACGAAGATACTCTACTTGCAGTTTCGTTGAAGAGGCTTGCTCCCTGGCACCATGGGTGTCAGATATTAGGTTTATTTCTCAAGATTGTCTTCGTTGTTATTGGCTGTTTACATGGAAGTTTAGAGCTAGTCAATTTCAAAAAAAAAAAAAAAAAAGCAAACACACCCCCCCGCTTAGCTTGTTGGCTCTGTTCTGCAGGGCCAGGGGTTCAGCTCAAGACCTCCCCAGGGCTAGGCCAGTGCTCTGCCACCTCCATCACCACACCTAGTTTGGGGTCTGAAAACTTAGAAAAAAGTTTGGTCAACTTTTCCAATAATCAGTAAATCCTTTAGTCTTCTGTTACTCCTGTCCAATTTTAGTGTTTCAGTATAATTACCAGCAGATAATAAACACATAAACACGTTTGGTCAACTGTTCTGTTCTGAGTCAATGTTAGTTATAAGACCAGATGGTGGTTGTATTTGGCTGCCTGGTGCCGTTAGCAGCCCCCTGGTTTAGATAGCCTGTATTTAGCTTTCCTCCATTCTAATGTTTGCAGTTAAAGTTATGTTCTTTCCAGTTCAAACAGAGCTGGAAAGATGGTGCAGCAGTTAAGAGCGCTTACTGCCCTTGTAGAGGGTCTAGGTTTGGTGCACAGCAAACCTGTGATCCACAGCAAACCTTGGACCCACATCATGTAGGTCACAGGGGATCCAACACCCTCTTCTGGCTTCTGAGCTTACCTGCACTCATGTGCACATACTAATAGTTCATGTGTGCAGCTGCCCTGTTGTGAGCAGACCACACTGTTTCCCTGATGTCATTTACCACTTCAGGCTCTTAAAATCTTTCTGATCCCTTATGCTGGTTTGAATAGGAATGGCCCCCATGGATTCATGTGTTGGGATGCTTGACCCATAGGGAGTGGCATTATTAGGAGGTGTGGCCTTGTTGGAGGAAGTGTGTCACTGTGGGGGTGGACTTTGAGGTCTGTTATGCTCAAGTTACACCCAGTGTGGTACACAGTCTCCTTCTGCTGCCTGGGGATCAAGATGTAGAACTCTCAGCTCCTTCTCCAACACCATGTCTGCCTGCATGCTGCCATGTTCCCCATCATGATGGTAATGGGCTAAACCTCTGAAACTGTAAGCAAGACCCAGTTAAATGTTTTCTTTATAAGAGGTTCTGTGGTCATGGTTTTTCTTCACAGCAATAGAAAACCCAAGTCACCCCTTTTCCACAGAGATCCTGAGCTTTGCTTTTCTCTCACTGGTTGTTGTATTTTTGACACTGTATTTTTATCTGCATGCAAATTTAAACATTTAGAGATTATCTTATTAAATTGTTTTAATATTATGAAATATGTCCCTTAATAAATATTGTCTTAACATCTTATATGTTGCTAAAAAAAACTATATAGGTTGTAATTATATGTTATAATTGTATTGTTGTATTTTAAAATGTGTTAGTCAGCTTCACTATAACAAAATATCTGAGACAGTCAACTTAAAAAGAGGAAAGTTTGACCACGGCTCATAGTTTTGGTGATTTTATTCCAAGGTTCATTGACCCAGTTGCTTGGGGGCCTTTGCCCAGTGAGCATGATGGAGAGTCTCCTTACTGGGGTCTCTGCTAAGGAAACATATGTACATTTCCCTTCTCTATGTGGAAAACCTGAGGCTTAGATGGACAAATGGTTTGCTGTGACCTTTCTGACACCACCAGTTGGGTTTCCCATACTGTAGAGAGCTGTGTACGGCCGCGCCGCAAAGATGGCGCCGGCATCCAGCTTCCACCTTCCCGATGGCAGGTGCTCCTTATTTGGCTAAGGCTAGGATCTGGCTTGCTTCCGCACACCTGGACCTAATCTGGCTTGCTTGCATATGTCTGACCCTATCGGCATTGTCCACGTGGCACTACGGGGTTGGTTGCCCAGTGGCTATAAAGGGCGTGGGCTGGCTTTCCCCGGAGTCAGAAGATGGCTTTCCCCGGGGTCAGAAGATTGTTCAAGGTTCCTGAATAAACTGCTTGGAGAAGAGCCTGGTGTTGAGTCTTCCTTGCTGGTCGAGGCGGACGCGACACCATACAGCTTGCTATAGCCAGGTAAGGAGTGAATCTGGGCATCAGGTTGACCCCTGTGCAGGGTATTTGTGTTTAAATCTCTGTGCCAGGCTGGGAAGAAAAATCTAAGCCAGACTGTGCAATGGGCTCACAGCCATCTGAAAGGTCTGGGACCTCAGGCCACTAGACCAGGTCACACTGGGAAAGCCTGAGTTTTTGTGGCCTTCCAATGTTCCTACCCCCCTACCCAACATTTTGTAAATGTTGATGCATGTATGTGTCTATGAATGAGTGTGTACTCACCTGCAGAAACTTGAAAGAACTGAACTGTGGTCTCTGTGCTGAGTTTTCCAGCTGCCATCCCCGACGCCGCAAAAGCCGGATGAGCCCACCTTCACATTTTGAGTGAATCTGAAAGCTACATATTCCTTAAGATGTTAAGAAGAAATCTTTGGTTTCTGGGACCTAGTTTATTTAGAGCAATGCACCACAGGCTCCCAGCTTTCCGTAAGCTGTGGTGGATCAGTTGGAGCACTTGCCTCGCACACGTGACTCACTCGGTTTGCTTCCCGGCACTGCATAAGCTGGTGCACACCTTTCATTGCAGAGCTTGATTGGGAAAGACAGGAGGGTCAGGAGTTCAAGGTCATCCTCAGCTACATAGAGAATTTGAGGTCAACTTGGGCCACTGTGGAGGCCCACAAAGGTTCCTAGTGAGATCTGAGCTTGCTTTACCTAGCAGAGCTGCATTAGAGGATTGCTTGACCGTGAGCATGGTTACTAGGTGATTGGAAAGGGTCTGCACTTGGCTGTGCTAGGGGGGAGGTCTTTTGCTCCACCCCTTGGCATTCCTATAAATAGCCCTTTAGAAGAGACAGAAGGGGCTGGTGGATAAGGATCCAGGCCCTCCCGAGGCTATCCTCTGTTTCTCTCCCCTCTATCCTTCTATCTAAATCTCTTATCCCTCAATCTTCAAGTGCACCCTGGGATAAAATGTGGGAGATGGTCACCCAGCTGGGCTCCCACAGGCCACATGGGAGCCTGTCTCAAAAAATAGACAAAAGAGACAGCAGATCTCTCAGTGATGTTGAAGGACATGAGGGAAACCTACGAGCCTTCTGACCCTACCCTGCCCTACCAGGGAGAAGGAATGTTAGCCCCTAAGAAGGAAGGAAGAAGAGAGTGAAGGAGGGATGGAGGAAGAACACTTCTGATCTTAGGAGACTGGAGGGGTGCTGTGGAATAATCCTTCTGCATACTGTGAATATATATTACTCTCATTGCTTAATAAAAAGTCAACAGGCTGGTAACCAGACAGGAAGTTAGGTGGGAAAGCCAAACTCAGAATGATGGGTAGAAGGAGGGTGGAGTCAAGGAGAGATGCCAGCCAGCCACCCAGGTAGCAAGACATGCTAGAGGACAGGTGAAGCCACGAGCCATGTGGCAATACATAGATTAATAGAAATGGGTTAATTTAAATGTAAGAGTTAACTAGTAACAAGCCTGAGCCATCTGCCGAGCATTTTGTAATTAATATAAGTTTTGTGTGTTTATTTGGGACCTGGTGGTCAGGACAGAAAAGCTCTGCCTCCGGTTACAGAAGTGGCAGCAGAGGGACCCATAGGAGCAAGGTTCACTCTCAGCTTTGCCTGAAAGCTATGTGCCTTCGCACAAATCACTGCTCCCAGAGACTCCAGGGTCCCTTCATCTTCTCTCTTCTCAGAAGTGTCTCTCTTTCCTGCAGAAGATGCACCACAAGCCGGTCCAAAGAGGCCTGTTTGAGAACCACTCCTCTCTTTCTGCTGCCCATGCCCTTCCATGCAGAAGAGTCAGCTTGTTTCCCTCTTGTTTGCTATGTTGCAAAGGTCCAAAAAAGTGCTTCCAGGATACTGAGGGGAAGCTGTTCTATGGCACACTTCAGTGCTCACTTTGGTGAGGGTCATTAATAAAGCACCATTGCCTTTATTGAACTGATGAAATTGGTACCTGGCATACAGGACGCCCTGAATTCAGTGGCTGCTGTTTCCATTTTCCTTTCTACCTTCAAATGTCCACCATGAAAGGCCGAAACAAATGATCTCCCTATGGGCAATAAGCACCACTGAGGCCATCTTGACCTCAAGGTAGGTCCTGAGGATTCCATCCTTGCTGGACCTTGAAAGAAGTTCTGTAGAGGACAGGAGGGATTTGGGGCCTATTGTGAAGACACGTTGCAGAATATCTGTGGAATATTTGTTTACATTGTGAAGTTGTGTCTCTACCTAAGGTGCCTTCTGATTGGTTTAATAAAGAGCTAATGGTCAATGGCTAGGCAGGAGAGAATAGGCGGGACTTCCGGGCAGAGAGAGAAACTGGGAGGAGGAATCTAGGTGCAGGATTTTGCCAGCAGTCGGATGTGCCTTATTCAGAGGAGGTAACTGAGCCAGGCGGCAAAATGTAGAATAAAAATATTATGGGTTAATTAAGATATAAGAGCTAATTGAGAAAAGCCTAAGCTAAGGCCAAGCTTTCAAAATTAATAAAAGTCTCTGGGTCATCATTTGCAGGCTGGTGGTCCCAAGATAGTCCGACAAGAAAACTTGCTACAGAGACACAACTCAAAGCCACTCAAGCAGACACTGGTGTCAGTCAGGCCCAGATCTTCTTCACACGATGCACCGTTGTGCTGGAGATGGAAGTCTAGGATAGGGTGAAGCTGACTGTAAATTTCCTATGGCTTTTTACTCCCATAAACCAGTGGCTTCAGACCACAGAGCTGGACTGGGGGCCTGATTTATAGTCTCAGCTACTAGGTAGACTGAGACAAGACACCACATGAGTCTAGGAGTTCAGAGCCATGCTGAACAACGTAGTGAGAGCTTCTCCCAAACAATTTCAAGGGAAGGAAGAAGAAATGAGAAAATAAGGGAGGGAGGGAGGGAGGGGAGAAATAGACGACCCCTATAATGTTTTGCCTTTCAGTATCTGAGGGCAGAAGCCAGCAGTTGTCTCCCTAAGCTAGCATCAAAGAAGGATGGGCCCTCAGAGGCACCAGGGTAACAATCCATTCCTTCTTCCCTCCAGCCACCAGACGCTGATCACACTCCATCTTTGAAGCCAGGAGTCTCTCCTCTTGGACCTGGTCCTCCCGCCTCGCATCTTCTTTCCCTGATTCTGGCTCTCCCGCCTTTCGGTCTTAAGCACCGGGGGTGCACTGGGCCTTTGCAGCGAACTGGGAATACGCCTCACTCCTACTCCTGCTGCTGTCTCAGCCTTTTACATCCCCCCACATGTGCGAAGCCCTGCAAGGTTGGCATGTGACTGAGTGTGCTCGTATGCTCCTGGGATGATGATATGGGCCCCTTTGGGAGTCACTGTTGTACAGGCCGCGGGGGCCACGGAGCATGTTAGTTTACATGGCCACCTCTGGTCTAAATTAGGGAAAGCAGATTTAAACAGGCTTCTGGGCCCCGTGCCCAGAGTTTCAATCTAGAAAGTCTGAGAAGGAGCCTGAGCCTGTTCCTTACAAATTCTGAGGTGAGGTAGATGTGCTTGCCCTGGAATCCTCTGTGTGTGTGTGTGTGTGTGTGTGTGTGTGTGTGTGTGTGTGTGTGTGTGTGTGTGTGTGTGTGTGGTGTTTTGTGTATAAACATGTTTGTGTATGGAGGGCAGAGGTCAACTTCCTCAATCACTCTCCACCTAGTTATTTTTTCATTTATGCATTTATGTATTTATTTAGATGGGCTCGGGCACTGAAGCCAGAGTTCATGGATTCGGCTAGGCTGACTGGCCAGTGAGCTCCAGGGACCTGCCTGTCATCCTCTTCCCAGCACTGGGACTGGGACTACACACTGCCGTCCCCAGTTTTTAAGCTTTGTTTATTTCGTGTGTCATTATTGGTCGTGGTGTGTCACGGTGTGTCGGCGTGAGCACACATCACAGTGCGTGTGAGGAAGTCAGAGAACAGCCTTTGGGAGTCAGCTCAGGCCGCCAGGCTTGTGCAACAAGTCCTTTCAACCCTCTTTGCCACCTTGCCGCCAGCTCTTGTGGAGGGGCTGGGCACCTGAGCTCAAGTCCTCAGGCTTGTCTATCCGTTCATCCCTGGAATCCTAGTTTTAGAAATACTGAGTTGAAAAAAAAAAAAAAGCAGACTTTCTTGACTGACTTTGCCAGAGCTCATATGCCCATTTGTTTGTACAGGAAGAGAACATTGCTGACTCAGCTCCGGGATGCAGAAGCTGAGCGAGGAGGAAGCCACGGGCTGCAGACAGCCCCATACCTGTGTCCAGGAAGCTAGAACTTCTGCTCTGGAAGCAGGGCACACCTGTCTAGGAGGAATGCTAGCAGCAGAGGACCGGGAGAAGGCTGACAAGGCTAAGACCCAGCCGGGTCGTTAGTCCCAAGAGGTTACTGACCAGAGAACAAGTCAGGGGGAGAGTCTGCTTTTAATTGTCAGAAACGAGGACACTGATCAAATGGCCCGTGGGACCAGCAGACTGGCCCAGTCTGGGATCTTACACGCTGGAGTCCCAAAGCTAATGATGTCATAGCCCTGGGCTGCGTCCGATTTGTGTAGTTAGCTTGATGGGATTAATCAGCTCATGTTAACATGCTGATGACCACGGAATAGAGACGACCGTCTCAATTGGATACCCGGGCCGAGGGACTCAAGTGAAATCACTGGGCTTTGACAGAGGTCACGGTTGAATTATCACGAAACTTCCTTTACTCGAAGCAGATGCTTATTAAGATTAATTTAGTGTGAAAAGTGAACCAGACAGAGTATAAAAGACATTGTCTCTTCAGTTATGTAATAAAACACCTCCTCATTGTCCTCTGCTCTCTCAGGATGACTGTGCATTTCCTGGGGGACATCTTAGCACACTGGGCCGGGCCGCTGTGCAGTCCGTCTTTGGGGGACATTCAATGGGAGCTCAATGTTCACACACAGACAAAGTGGCGCAGACAAAAGGCAGCAGCATCTGGGAAGGGAAAATGGGGTTGAGGACAGAAGCCATCTTTCTGCGGAGGCTTCAAATTCAGCAACATCTAGAGATGGGGACACAGGAGACAGATGAGGAGATGGCTGTGACTTCCTGACAGGAAGATGTGGGCTGTGTGAGGACTGGAGACAGCCATCTGGGCAGTGTGGGTCCAGAGGGGTCAACGGGAGTGGAGGTGGTCTTTCTGTACCCTGGTGGTGTTGGCCCTTTTCTTCAGACTTTTCTTTGTCAGTAAACAATTTCCCCTTCTTCCTGGGTGTCTGGCACTGAGTGTGTGCACACGTGTGTGTGTGCGTGCGTGCGTGTGTGCATGTGTGTATTTGTACATGCGTCTGTGGGCACACATGATGCACAGGCGTAATTGTTTTCTTTTTTAAATTTTATTTATGTGTGAGTTTGTATGTGTGTGTACATGTGTAAGTGGTGTGTGTGTGTGTGTGTGTGTGTGTGTGTGTGTGTGTGTGTTACCCACAGATGCCAGAGCTGGCTTCAGCTGGAATTATAGGCAGTTGTGGATGCTGGGAGCAGAATAGAACAGTTCCCTGATGGAGCAATGAGGACTCTCAACTGTTAACCCATCTCTCCAGCCCTCCACCTCTCTTGTTTTCTGAGGCAGGGTTTCTCACTTGTACCTGGAATTCATCCACTGGGTTCGACAGGCCGGCCAGTGAGCACAGGAGTTGCCTTCCCCGTGCTGGGATAGGTGTGTGCCACCAGGGCCAGCTTTTTCATGTGGGTTCTGGGATTGGCACGGTCCTTGTGCTTGCAAAGACAAGGGCTTTAAGGACGATGTCTCTTCTTAGCCCCATGCTTTCTTTTGAACCCCTTTCCCTTGGCTTTTCAGAGCTGCCCGGCAAGGCTCTTATCTCTTGGCCTTTTTCATTTGCCCTTTCCTGGGTTTCACTTTCAAAGTGCTTCCCTCCCTGCTGGGGCTCCCCAGGGCTCTGTTTCTGCTCACTAGAAACACTCTTTCCGAGGAGTTTCGCTCACTTTGTTTGCCCTTTGCAAGGTTTGGCTGTCACTTTAAGCCTGCAGACCCCTGGGAGGTTTGTTCCTGTCTTACTAGACCAAATCCAGGACTCTGAAGGTCGGCATCTAAAGCCTTCCTAGGGAGGGGAGCTGGCCTATGCCTGGGCTTTGTTTCCTTGAGATTCTTGCTTTCTAACACCCTCATCTGAGGCTTATCAAAAGGCCCTGCTTTCCTACTGTGTCTGATGCCTAAGAGTGGACAAATCTTCCTGCTGGTTTCCCTGAAGCTCATGCAGTGCATTTTAAGAAGGATGTTACTGGGGGGGGGGCGGGGGATGTTGTGGCTGGGCCCCAACTCTGGGCTGGGTCCTTGGAGTCAGCCCAGTAGAGTTATTTGTTGAGTTGACGAAGGGCACTTTAAGGGTCAGAAGAGCCACACTCTGAAATCCTGGGCCTCTGTGTGCTCATCCCCACCTGAAGAAGATCCCAAGTGTTCTTCTGCCTCCCTGCACCCAGCCTCAGGCCACATAGAAGCTGTTCAGTAAACATTTGTGGGATAATAGTGGGAGGAGATCTTTAAGGAAGCAGACTAGGGAGACGGCTTGGCAAGTTTACCATGCTTGCTACCAAGCCTGATGACGTGAGTTCAAAACTTGGGAACCACAGGATGGAAAGAGAGAACTGACTCCAGCAAGATGTTCTCTGACCTCCAGTCGAGTGCTATGACCCCAACATGTGAACATATGCATGTAGCATACAATGACACTGACATGTGAACATATGCATGCAGCATACATGTACACAAATAAATAAGAAATAAATCAAGTAAAAATAAATCTTTAAGAAAGAAATGCAAACAAAATCAAAGCTCACCTAAGTCCGCACATATTAGGGGTTGGAGGAACTTCAAGAGGGTGTGCGCACACCTACCTGGTCCAGATGGTGAAGAGTCAGGGAGGGAAACTGAGATTGCACTGTCCTTTGTGCAGATTTTGGTGAGCCCACCCGCCGTGTTGTGGCCCCCTAGAAGTCTCTTCGGGAGAGCACTCAAGTTGCTGTGGATCCACTTTCAGTGTCTTCATTTTAGGCCAGTGCAAAGTGTTCCCAGTGCACAGGGAACATACTTTAAATTCTGGATTTGCATCTTTACATGGCCTGGCGATCCACACAGCATCCTTTCTCTTAAGTGCTGGGCAGGACAGCTTATGGACCACACAATAAGTGAGGATACATAACCTGTGCTTACCAGTGTCCTGTGTCCCCAGCACTTTTGGTACATATATTCAGATATTTGCATGCAAAAGTCAACACTATTATGATGAAAGGCAGAGTGTTAGATGGTTTTGCCATCTCTAGGCTAATAGTGTTCCTAGCACACATAAGGCACACTGGGCTGGGCTAGAGTGTTTGGTAGTGTTCAGTGTATTCTCACCAAGTGAGAAAGTGTGCCATTCAGTACTACCCCCGAGGCAGCAGGCAACTAAAGACAGGAAGTGACTAGGAAAGCCCAGGGCCATGCCAAAGGGTGCAGAACCAATTATCAGACCCACAGGAGCAGCTGGAGGCTAGGCTGGTAGTGGAGGAAGGGAAGAGTCAGCTGTGGGAATGGAGAGGTAGAGACAGGGGATGCCTAGGGGCTCAGTACACTCACTGAGTCACCTCTGACTTCATCTTGCCTCAGTTTCCCACGAGGCTGCTGACAGAGGTGACCACAAACTGAGCTTAACACAATTGAGACTGATTCCTTCGTGTTTCTGGAGGATGATGGTCATGTTGTCTGCCGAGGCCAGGCCCCTTTGAGGGCGCCATATGGGAGCTATCCCTGCCTCTTCCAGATCTGACCGATGGCATTCTGTTCCCTGGCACACAGCTGTGCTACTCTGTGTCATGTGACTTTCCTTCCTGTGTATCTCTACATCTAAACTGATCTTCCTTCCCTCTCTCCCTCCCTCCCTCCATCTTCCTTCCCTCCCTCCCTCTCTCCATCTCTTCCTTCCTTTCTTCCTTCCTTCCTTCTTTCTTTCCTCCTCCTTCTTCCCTCCCTCCCTCCCTCCTTCAGCCCCTCCCTCCCACCTCCCTTTCTCTCTCATGTTTACCCACATAAACACTCACACTTTGTAAAAGAGTGCTGGTCACGCTGGTTGTTACATTAGAGACCTTAGAGAAGGCTCAGAGAAAAGAAACCCATGTGTGAAAACATAAACACACCTCCTAGCCAAGCAAGCCCCCCGACACCCCAACCTGCCCACCCCCCCTAACTTCTGGGTATTTATGTCTTACGCACTAGAATATCAAGTTTTCTTCTCTCAGTCTTTCCATGAAAGATGGTTTATCTGGCCATTTGTTTATGTGTGGAAAATGCATAAAAATTTATAAAATAAACCCATTTACTTCCAGACGTAAGTTTGCATTTTGCCCGGAGTGAATTTTTGTGGCCGAGTTATAAAATTCCAAAACTAAGGGTTTCTAATGAAACCGTGCTACCCTTTAATGAATCTCACCGCCCTCGCTGCAATAAAGAATGTACAATATTTGGCCTGATGCACTCTGGAAAAACTGCCTAATATGTAATATGAGTGATCGCTCCCTTTGTGAGCCAAGTCTTGTTTCCATTTTCTGGGGATAATTCGACTCAACAAATATTTATTGAGCGCCTACTAAGTCCCAATCGCCGCGCTAGGGAGTGGGAATATAAGAAAGAATTGGTGGGGGGTACAGCTTCGTAAATAATAATGAGCTCTTGAATGGACCCATGCTGGGCCCATTCTAAGACCTTTGTGTGCTTGAACCCTTATAATCCTAACAAAGTCCCAGGGGAGGGTTGCCTGCTGTCTGCATCCCCATTTACAGATGGGGCATAGAAAGGTCAAAGAAATCTGCCCACCATTGTGCAGTCAACGAGTAGACAGCCAGGTTCCACACCAACAGCCAAGGTCCAGAGTTCATGACCTTGGCAGCATCCTGGGCAGCCTCAGCAGAGTGGCTCTGGGGTCATTGCTGCAGAGGTGAGGTGCCATTATGGGGGAGTTGTAGCCAGGGCTGGTAACACAGGAGAATGAGTGAGTGTGTGGTCATGCTTCCAAACAGCATGGCGTGATTGCAGGCTCATGGGGTGCACACCTGTGTTCAGCATTTCTGAACCTTGTATCATAGGTAGAAAAGGGTAGAGAGGTGAATCCAAAGAAGGCGGCAGGAGTCTAGAGTGAGGCCTGGTATGGACACAGCTTATAGATGTGGCCAGAGCCCAGAGTTCTAAGAGGACCAGGTCGGCAAGTGAGCCTGCTGCCTTCATGTGAAGAGGCTACGCATGTGAAGCAGGAAGAAGGCTACCCAGTGCTTCCCAGCAGAGATGTGAAGAGGAAAGGAAGTGGAAGAGAAAGATGATACGATGCTTCTGTTGTTTTGGATATGAAGTCTAGCTGTCCCCAAAGCTTATGTGTTGAACACTGGTCCCTAGATCATGATTGCATCATGAGAGCTCTACCCACCACCAATGGAGAAACCCCTTGAAGGATTCATAACATGGTGTTATTGGGAGGTGGTAGGGAGCAGGAGGTGAGCTGAGATGGAAGAGGTATGTCACTGGGGACGTGCCCTGGGAAGATGTATGTCATTCCAAGCTTTTTTCTGTATGTCTCTCTGCTCCCTGGCTGCCATGAGGGAACAGCGTTCCTCTACCATACGTGATGTTCCTGGCTCACCACGGGCCTAATGGGGTCAGCTGACCACAGACTGTAGCCTCTGAAGCTGTGAGCCAAAGACATCAATCCACCTTCCCACAGTCATGATCTCCAAATGTTTCCTCTCATTAAACACGGTGTTCCTCCGTTTTCCAGTCCCAAGGCCTGAGCTCTTCTGTGTTTATAGCTTGTTTGTTTGTTTGGGCTGAGAGCAGATGTTTTGCTAATACAATAATAATATCAAAGAACACTTTGGAACATCTCTTATGGGCATTTAGATATCTTTTATGTTTCAACTCAATCAACTCATTCAATCATTTTTTGGATTCTGGATTCTGTTGGGATCCCCGAGGCAGGTAGTCTGCAGGAGTATCTCAGCAACCGGGACCCCACCTGAACTCAGCCCCACACACGCCCCTCTCCTAACACAGCAACTGGTCACTCTGTCCTAAAAGCTCCCTAGCAAACTCCAGCACCCCCGAAGCTACCCCTAGCAACTCTCAGAAACCCCCAGCACCCCTTAGCAAACCTGTAGAAGCCCCTAGCACCTCCTAATATCCTCTAGCACCTCTCTGCCATGGGCAAGCACACCTGGAGCATATCCTGGAGCTAGGGGCAGGTATGGATCCAGTCTAGCCTGGATTTAGGCGCAAAAGCAGTAGGATGGGCTGCGTCCTCTAAATGGACTTTAGGAAAACTCTGTATTTACATCTTATGCCTATGCCTGACAGAGCATGCATATGATTAAAATAAAATGCATCATGGGAAAGGACATGCCCAAAGAGGAAGGGCTTCCAGAATTCAAGCCTGTCAATCAAAACCGGAACACTACCCAAATCCCACCCCTAGCAATCAACTTGAGAAAGTCGCAGGACTCTTGAGCAATCTCTCTCAGCCCGCTGCTCCCTTGCAGTTATCTTTCCTGTGTTTTCCCTTGGCTTTTGAATAACCCCTTGCTACTTTGTTACTTGTGTTAACAACTTCTTCAGTTCTTTGAATAAGATGGCAGCAAGCCTTGTAAATATCTGGTCTAGACAGAGGCTGCCAGAAGCATCTCCATTTTCAGAAGGGAAAATGGATGTCATAAAGAGATACCCTAGCATCATGGATCTAGAAGTGGTCTACCAGGGTTTGAATCCAGCAAATGGTCCCAATACCCAGCCAATATTATTCTGCTCTTATTGACTTGCCCCCCTAGGTAGCTACATCATCCTGGGGCATCACCAGTGGTCTTCATGGGACTCACAGACTGAACTGTGTTCCTTCAAATCCATGTCTTGGCCCTTAGTGGGGTGGTATTTGCAGCTGGAGCCTTTGGAAGGCAATTAGGTTAGCTGAGCTCATCAGAAGTGAATACCTTTTAATGGGATTAATGGCTCTTTAAGAAGACACTTCAGACAACAAATTTGTTTTCTCTCAAGGTGGCCATTGTCAAGATGGAAGAGGACCCAGCAAGACCTTAGTGTGGTTCTTGGACTTTTGGCTTCCAAAACTATGAGAAATGTTTCTGTTGCTTTAACCATCTAGGCTATTCAGGCAGGCCAAGCAGGATCGGTGGAGACCCACACTGCTTGTGGAGTGGCCTCTGTGGTGGGACTCAGTGAGCCACTTGGTATCAGCTGTGTGTGGGAGAGAACGATGCAAGCCGTTCCCTGTAGCGTTTTCCTTCAGAAGAAAGGGCTTTGTCCAACCCATTAATTTTAAACTACTGCAGGTGTGACGTTGCCTTGGGACAGACTCATGCGTTTATTTAACCTTGTCACATCTAACTCTGCTTATCTGTAAAGTGGAGGTAACGATACTTAGCTCTCAGTATTCACGTACCATTCATGTGAGCATCCCTAGAAAATGGGACCAGTATCAAGTGAGTGATACAGGTTTGCACATGAATACCATAGTATGTTCCCTTCAGCCCACAGCTCAGGTGGCCCTTCCTCTGGCTCTCTGCTTATTCTCCTCAGTGCCTCACATGTGACCGTGGCTCCTTCTCTTCCCTGTCTGGGTCTGTGTGGCTGGCTGGCACGCCCACCTGCCTGCCCAGATGCAGAGATGTCTTCGGACTACAGCCTGGGATGGGAGGAGGCTACAAACACGTGAAGGGAGGACAGAAGGTCAGCGTGGAGAGAAGCGGCGCGGCGTGCCTGGCGAGACCGGTGTCAGGGAGAATATAGACAGCCGATGGTGCTGATGGAGGACGGGGAAGGGGCAGTGGGATGGATGGGGTGTAGACGGCTGGAGCTCTCTCCAGAGGCCAGGACTGCACAACTACAGGGACCCCACAGAGAACAGCTTGTTTGGATCTGACTGTGGCCTGGAGAGGAGTCTGTGCGAGTGTCCTCGGGTGGGCGGCAGCACAGAGCCTGACTCTTCTCCACATACCCTTCACTTCTCGCCATCCCCCCCCCCCCCCCCCCCCCCCCCCCGTGAGGTGCTGGGATACTTCCGCTTTTTAGACCTTGATTGTTAGGCTCACTGATAAGTGAGGATTATTAATTAAGGGCTAGAGCATCAGCGTCCATGGGTGATTACCATTACTGTAAATCAGACTTAATGGCTGCAGAAATTCATTAGGGATTCATTTCCTAATGATAACGAATTGGTCTGAGCAGATGTCAGATGCGCTCGTGACTGTAATCCTAATTCCGCTCAGGGTGGGAAGCCGGGGATCCTGGGGAGGATCCAGGGCACTTTCTGAGATCTCTGAGCAGCAGCAACAGTGTGAGTGTGGCCTCTGGGACAAGGGCTTCTCTGGAGGAGACTTCAGACTGCCTCCTTAGTGTAGCATGGGTCCCAGGCTAGGCCAAGGCTGACCTGAAGTTCCGAGCACATGGCAGTATCTCATCTTTCCCCAGGTGGTCCTCAAGGTGGGCACTGGCTTCGTGCTGTTTCCCAGCACCCAGCACCCAGTTAGCTCCAGACAGCAGCAGAATCAGTGGGTAGAGCACCTTGTGGAGGGAGGTGTTACTGAAGGTTTCCCACATGCCTGGACTTGGAACTGAGAACTGATTTGGGAGCCAGAGTAAACCAGCTTGGATAGATAGCGCAGCCCCCAAAGTCGTTTAGAATCTTGAGCCTCAATTCATTGTGGCTTCCCTATCTGTTCCCAGGGCATCATCCCTCAAACTATGTGTGCCCAGGTTCTCCCTTAGGGCACAGGCATGGACAGGGCATGCCCTTGGTTTTAGGGCATTCTCAGGTGACCAATCAAGCAACAGGCACTGAAGGATTCTGTAAGACAAATTGCTAAACAGTCTTATTAATAAAAAAAAAAAAAACCTGGAGCCAGATATTGGGGTAAAAACTGAGAGATCAGAAAAGCAGAAAGAAGCCAGCCATGTTCTTACCATTTGGAAATCCTCAGCCAAAGAGATCTACTTCCTGTATACCCACACCTATATACCTTTCTGTTCTGCATCTCACGTCCTCTCTCCGTCCAGCTACATCACTTCCTGTCTGTACAGACCTCTAGACCTCTATGGTTAGTGCTGGGATTAAAGGCGTGTATCCCCATGCCTGACTCTGTTCTCCAGTGTGGCCTTGAACTCACAGAGATCCGGATGGATCTCTGCCTCCCAAATGCTAGGATTAAAGGTGTGTGCTACCATTGCCTGACTTTTATGTTTAATATAGTGGCTGTCTTTTTCCTCTGATCCTCAGATAAGCTTTATTAGGGTGCACAATATATTGGGGGACATGTCTACTACCGGGCTATCTTCCCTACCTTGCAGTGGGGTGCGAATGGCCACTGGCAGGCTACTGAAGATGGGATATATGTTGAGCCAGGTCCTGGCAAACACTGGCTACTGTTCCCATCATCTCAATAGCCTGAGGCTGGGTCACCAGCTCTGTGATTAGGAGGAAGAGACAATAATGGTGCCCAGGTCTCCAGCCCAGGCTTGGGAGGGATGCCATGGGGAAGTAAGGGAGGAGAGGGCAGGGCATGGGTGTTGGGAAGGCTGAGGACCTGGTTTGTGGGAAGGGTAGGCTATGCTGTGACAGTTCAGGCTAAGGACAGATGCACTGGCCCTGGTCCTACAGTGCCCCATGCCCTCCAGCAGCCTGGCCAGGTTTCATTTTCCAGACAGGATAATGGTCTTCAACATTTGGAGCACCATTCACAGGCTTCTCTGGGTTCTCTCCAAGTTTGGTACTTGTGTGGAGAAGGATCCTGGTCGAGTAACCTGCCCACAGCCCTCGCTGGAGACTCGAGTGTGGTCCTGCTGCTCCCACACTGTCTGGAGGGCTCCTCCCATGAGGGCTGCTCAGCCTGGACTGGAGAACGGGTGAAGGAGGAGAATCACTGTGTGCTGTTTTGCTTGAGGGACCCAGACTCAATCCCTGGGTTCTTTTGGTTTACCCAGCCTCTTGGGCATATAATCTGTTCCTACTGACATGTAGTAAAACACATTTTCTTTGATCCAGCAAGCCCACTTGTGGGAATCCATCCCTCGGAAATGAAAACCCCAGAAGGTAAGGAGTGGGGAACAGGATGTTTACTGCTGAGGCTTGTGGTGGAAGGAACCTGGAAACCATCTGAGCACCAGCAGGGACGGGGAAGGCTGGGAGAGTTACACATGCCTTTGTGGAATATCTATCTGCCTTTTACAAATCAGACTTGTGTGCTCCCTGACATAAGAGAAACAAACCAGCAGACGGCTTCTGGAGCTGGACAAAAATGTGCGTTTATGTACCGCCCTTCTAAAAGAGAATCTCAGTGTGTGTCTGCTGTATTTTTATTTGTGTCCCAGGTGAGGAGTGGGAGGAAGCCCCTGGCTACTCCACTTCGAGGGGTTTGGGAAGTTGTTAATCTGCTTTATTCTCTACAGCGGGACTGTCATTTGATGCGTGTGGAATCCCAGTGAAGTCAACACCTGTACCTGTCAGGCTCCTCGGAATCTCAGCCCTGTACCTCTGAGTTTGCTTAAACTGGAGACTTCATTTGAAAGTTGCTTTAACTCCCTGGCTTCTGAACTGAGTCCCTTGGAGGAGGATGTAATTGGTTTGACAGAGAGAAAACACCAGCCATGGGGGGCTGGGGAGATAGTTTAGTGGGTAAATTGTCTGCTACACAAGCGTGAGGACCTGAGTTTGCCCCCCCTCTGCCCATAGTAAAAAAAAAAAAAAGCCAGGTCTGGTGGGATGTACTCATAAACTCAGCACTGAGGAGTCAGGGACAGGATGGTCCCTAGAGCTTGATGACTAGCTAGCTGGTCTAGCCTAACCCGGTGAGCCCCAGGTCCCGGTGAGAGACTCTGCCTTGAAAAACCAGGTGGACAGTCCCTGAAGAATGACATCTGAGGTTGACCTCCGGCCTCCGCTTGCAGGTACACACGATGGGCCTGCACACACACATACACGTGCACGCACACACAGGATGCTGAGGCTGCCGGCATGGTGTGCCTTCTCACCCTGGCCACACTGAGTGTAAGTACACTAACCCCACGGGACCTCAGCTGTCAAGCCTGTGAGTCCAGCTTCCCCCACCCACTCCCGTGGGCTTTCACAGGGCATCCATCCTCCTGTGCTCCCTTAGCTCTGATACAGCAGATGTGATACGGTGGGATGGGCAGGACTCAGAGATGATCACTGTTCTAGAAATGTGCGGCTTTGACTCCACTGGCCAGAGAGCAGAGGGGTGCAGGGGTGTTGAGACTGGGGTCAGGGGGAGAGGTCCTTGGAGGAGCTGATGATTCCACTGGGCTTAAGGAAGGACTGTCGCCAGGCAGAATGTGGTACTGACATGCATTCCGAAGAAGGAGCAGATGGACAGAGGGATGGGCCTTGAGCGAGTACATGCATTTGGGGATCTTGGAGTATTTTGATGTCTCTGGACCTGAGGGGACTGTGTAGAGCTGAAGAGTCTTAGGAAATGATGCAGAAAGGGGCCTGGGGAGGTCCTGTAGACATCATATTAATAACTAACACCAAAGGAGACAGTGCCCACGCCTTGCCCTGGGCATTCTCATGATGATTAAGTGAGCTGGCATGGGCTGGACTCACTAAGCCCACCAGAGAGTTGTGGAGAGAGGCTGTGATATCGTGTGCTATCCTTGAGGGTGACAGGTGACAGGAGCTACCATTTCCACTGTGGATTTGGATGTCATTTCTAGAACCTAAAACTGTGTCTGGCAGAGACCAGCTTCTTCAGCTATAGGACAATGAAGGAATTTGTGAGACAGGAAGAGAGTGCACCCACTTAGCAGATGACAAAACCGAGACTTTGAATGCTCAACCGCTGGTCTTGATGGCTACCAGGACATCGTGTTTGTCTGCCTCCTCATGTTGCCTCCTAGGTCTTCTGGAAAGCTCCTAACATAAAGGAGGTCCTCCCTCCCCAGATGGGGAAACTGAGATCCAAAAAACTAGAGGCTGCCCAAGTCCTCCTGGCATGAAGAGGCCACTCTGGTGGTGTTGGAACCAGTTCTTCAGAGACCGCCATTCTTGACACACATCTGCATCAGGTGAGACAGACCCTCACGGAGAGGGTTTTTCTCTCTGAAGAAAACCTAATTGACCCAGCTGAGTGACTACCAGGTGGGTAGTGGGAGCTAGATGAAGGGACACGCCATGTCCTAGACTGCATGAGACTTTCACAGAACAGTGCACAATTTAAAATGGTCATACTGTTTATTTCTGGAATTTTTCATTTACTCTCTCAGGACTACGGTTGACTATGTGTGAAGTCACAGAAGGTGAGTGGCAGATAAGGAGAGACGGTGGTCTGTCTTGGCTCTGGCTGTGTTCTACTGCTGTGCTCATGGCGGTGCCGGGGACCAGGGTCCTTGTCGATCCTCCTTGGTGCTGTTTCACAGCCCAGTCTATATGCCTCAGACTACGCACCTCCCCAGAGCATCCAGGTATTCTAAGCCACAACTCACTCTGACTATTCCTCCGACTGAAACATCCAGGGCTCTCCACTACTAGCCTGAGGAGGAGCCAGCTGTCAACTCACACGTGTCTCTGCAGTTGGACATGTCCTTGTCAGAGTGAGTTTTCAGACATCAGGATGGAAGAGATGCTCAGGTGTGTTATCCCACGATGGGCAGATGGCCTTCAGCAGCATTATCTAGGCACTTGCTGGAAAGGAGTGTGTGCCGTAAGAGCCCTGAGCTCTGTGGATTCTTCCTTCTGCTCCTGTTGTCCCTCTGCCTCTCTCCCACCTTCCCAGGCTACTCGGGAACCTCCAAATGCCTGTTGATGGTGATGATGAGCATCCTCCTGGGGCAGGATTCTCTCCTCAGCAGATGCCCCCTGCTGTTTCAGGACCCTGTGTTGGATCCTATAGTTCATAGCCTGTGTAGCTTCTCCTAGGGGCTCATGGCCTCCTCTGCATCTTCCACAGCAGTAGATCATGAGCCTGATACTCTGCAGGTCCCAAATTCTTAGATAATGCTACCTCAAGGTCACGGGCCTAGTGCTGGGTCATGTCATGGCGAGAGCTCATGTCATCTCGCCTTGCCCTTCTCCCTCTCCTTGGAGAATAAATCCAGGGAGTTTTATTTTACTCTCTTCCCTGTCTGGCAAAGACTTCCCCAGGTCAAGCTCTCTTGTTCCCCTGGGCTCTGGGACTCTAAAGTGGGATGGCTCATAAGCATCACACACACAGTAAGGCAGAGAGCATGAAAAACATGCCTGCATAATGTACCCCCAAATCATTCCTGCTGTAGCAAATTAAAGGATCCCTGGGGCTCCCAGAAACCTGGTGAGGGTTAAAAATCAGAGGTGAGGTCATTTTTCAAAGTCATCCAGTGAGTTACCTAGGATCTGAAGTCAGCGCTAGGACTCCGGCTCCCCTGCCAATTTGTGTTTCCCTCAACAATGGCCAGGAGACAAGGGGTGGGGTTTAGGATGTGGGTGACTGGAGCCAGAAGTCTGCTTCTCCCACTTCTCCTAAACAGCCTTGGGAATTTGCTTAACTTTACTAGCTCTACCCCGCCCCACCCCACTGCCTTCAGTCAAAATTTTGTGGATTTGGGGCTAGGGCTGTAGCTCAGTGATAGAGTGCTTCCCTAGCTTACTCAGGGGCCTGGGTTCAATCCCTAACATTGCAAAATAGAAGAAGGAGAAAAAGAAAAAGTGGCACTACCTCTCAGGATTTTTTTTTCCAAATTAAAAAAAAAAAAGATGCACAGCCATTGCCAAATGAATCAGGATGTGTTTGGCAAAAAGAAAAGATGTTCCTCCTCTTCCTCCTTGGCTGAACGTGATCAGTTGTTAGCTGGCAGAAGAGAGAGGTACAGCCCCTCAGAGCTTGGCCGACCCAGCACCTCAGCAATGTCAGCAAAGGCTGAGGCCTTCTCGCCTTGCTGCCTTTCCTTTCTTAGCACATTTGCCAGCCAGCTCTCTTCATGGCTATAAAATGGCTGAGGTAGCTCCAGGCCTCAGTGTCTCACATGTCTTCTGAAGAGTACAAAAAAAAAAAATCTTTTCATATTAGAACAGGCCACAAGTTCTTCTAGGTATCTGTTGTCATGCTATAACAAGACCTCCTCAAATTCAGTAACTTGTAACCACTAATATCCAAGTTTTGCGTAGGGATGAGCAAAAAGAAATTTCTTATGCTCCATGATAAGATAGACAAGTCAACCAGCGGCTAGAAAATCTGGTTTCAAGATGATTCATTCTCATGGCTCTGGCCTTGGCTGGAGCTGGGAGCATAGGGCCTGGTTCTTCCTTTGTGGACCTCTCTGAGGAACATTTGAATGTTTCTGCAGTATGACGGCTGTGTTAATACAAAATATCCCAAAAGAACCAGGTGGACCCTGCATTCTTTTATGACCTAGCTTTTCAGAAACTATAAGGAACTCTACCATACCCCCAGCCCATCCAAATTCAAAGTCAAAGTTACATACAGATGAACCGCTACAAGCGATGAGGCTGGGTTCCCATAAATCTGCCTGTCTTAGTTTGTTTCTATTACTGTGATAAACTATTTTGACAAAAAGAAACAAGACAGACAGAGCTTAAGGCTTTTTGTTTGTTTGTTTATTTTTTATTTTTTGTTTTTTCAAGGCAGAGTTTCTCTGTGTAGCCCTGGCTGTCCTGGAACTTGTTCTATAGACCAGGCTGCCCTCAAACTCAAGCATCCTCCTGCCTCTGCCTCCCCGGTGCTGGAATTAAAGGCATGTGTCACAACCACCCAGTAGAGACAGGGCTTGCTTAGCTCACATTTCCAGGTGACAGTCCATCACTTCCAGGAGGTCACAGCAGCAGGAGCTTGAGATAGCTGGTCACCTCACATAGTCGAGAGCAGAGAGGAGTGAATGCATGAATGTGAGCTCACTTGCTTGCTTGTGCTCAGTCAAGTTCTCCATGCATGTACAGTCCAGGACTTCTCCATGCATGTACAGTCCAGGAGTTCTCCATGCATGTACAGTCCAGGACTCACTAAACTTACTAGATAGAAAAAGCTCAGTATTTGCAATCCCGTGTTTAGTTTCTGCTGAATACTCGTCTTCTGCATCATCATGCAGCAGAGAAACTCAAATCACTATTAATCAAGCCACTATAAATCTGAACTGCTTCAAACCCAAAGAAAGTATGGAGTGGGATGTAGTTTCCATTATTTTGGAAATAGTCGGCCTCACAAGCTCAGGAAACCTATACTAGGCTTCTCTAGACTGGCCTGGGTTGATCAGCGTGGCAGCGGATGTCCTTGGAAGAAGTGGTAAACTGCATTCCCATGTTATCGTCGTGGTACTGGAGGCAGGTGCTCATTAACACACATTGAGAGTCCTCTGGCTGCCAGTTAGAGTTGAAATGTCTTCCTACAGGACAAGCTAAGCTGACCAGTGTCTGGGATTCCCTGGCTAGCTGTGAGCAGCCCTCCTGGCTGGACTTTCTCTCATGCCCGAGGCCTAATGTTGTATTAGGATGGGACATTTCAGCAGGACGAGTTAGCCTGGCAAGCCTCTGGGGAGGCAACTCCGCCGTTGTTCCTTCATGCCTGCCTGTTTTCCTTGTAGCTGTTTTTGGGTGTTAGAAAATTGGATTAAGCTTCAATCACATTTCCTCCCAAACACAAAAGTCCAAAATGAGTAGCATATTTCCAACAAAGCTCACTTCAGCCACATCAGATTGGATGGGATGGTTTTAAAATGGGCCCTCCCGGGTGTATGCAGTGTGGCGTGAACCGGGGACTTTATGGGGTGAGCTGTGTTTGTAAATACTGGGTAGCTCCGACTGTTTCGACCTAGTGATATTTGAACCGTATTCCTGTGAACTGTATTCGGCTTGTAGTTGACATCCTGTGGATTTACAGCCCTGGTCCGGCCTACATGCATGGCTTGGAATTTTATCCTTTGTTTTTAAAATGGCTTGATGCCCTCTGAACTTGCCTGGCATCAAAGGCGGGCGAGGGGAGAAGCTTTCTTTGAACGTTCCCACTTGGCTGCCAGAACCCCCATATTAGAGACTATAAATTGTGGCTCAAAGGAGGCGAAATTGACTCATTAGACACAAAGAGAGCAGAGGTGTCTGAGCTGGGAGTTGAACTCAAGGCTCCTGAAGGATGCAGCCGGGGGCTGGAACCCAGGCATGCTTTGAAGGGTACAAGCAGGCTTGTTCTCCAAGCCAAGTCTGCCCTTTACTGGTTGTGCGAGCTGGTTACCATCCCCAGCCTCTCTGTGAGTCCTCACTTGGAGTACTCACAAGAATCAAACCCCAAGTGTGAAACAGGGAGCCCGTGACCAGGTTCTGAGAATACGTCCATCTTAGTCCATTCTGGATGCTGTAACAAAACTGCCACAGACTGGCTAGCTAATGTGCAGTGAAATTTCCTTCTCACAGTTCCAGAGGCTACGATATCAGATGATTCAGTGTGGCTGAGGGCTCCTTCCTGGTTCACAGCTTTGTCTTGCTGTGACCTCACATGGCAGAAGGGGCGAGGCATCCCTCTGGGGTCTCTTGTTGGGACCTAATTCCACGAGAGCTCCATTTTCATGCCCTCGTCACTCCCTAAGGCCCATCTCCAGAGACTATATCCCTGGTGCTTTGTGCCATGGGTACACTGCTAAAACCAGCTTGGGGTGAGGAGGGCCCAGCAGCTGTGGCGTGGAGTGGTGAGGAAGCCTTGAGTGACTGTGTAAAGAAAGGATGAAATCGGAATCAATGTACATTGTTGACACGGGTACGGCCGTGTCAACGACCCAATGTCTCAGACCCACGGGAATGGCAAAGGCTCCTCCAATCCCGGGCTGAGGTTCAGAGGAATGTCAAAGCCTTTCTCTGCTCTGAGTGTCAATGTCGAGTGTGTGCAGAGACTAACACTCTCCCCCAGTGACTGCAACCCGAAACTGCCTGCCTAAAAAGACCTTCCACCAAAACTAGCCCCCTCCTCTCCCTGTGTTGTGTCTAATAAACGTGCTGAGACTCCTGGTCATTGCAAATGGGCGCCGCTCCGTGAGAGGGAACACAGCCCTCCTGGTTCCGGCTTTTCTGTATGCATGTCTGTCCTTCCTTCATTCCCCCGCTGCCCCGGTCAGGTCGCTATGGACACAGCACGTGCGACAGGCAAGGCAGGAGTCTCCGAATGTGAGAGACTGTTCGGGTGGCCGGAGGGAAGCCCTTCCTTTCAAGTGTGTATGATATGTTTCTGAAAGGGGGTGCGCGTAGTAACTCTGGAGCTCTGGCAGGCTGGGAGGGGAGTCCCCTCTGCACCTTTGCTCACGAGAACTTGGACCACTCCTTTTTCAGGACTGAGCCCAAACCATCCCTCCTCCATGGAAGTCTTTCCATCCTGTGCATTTTGAGTGCAGTCTTGAAGTTGGGGACCAGGGCTGACTGCATGGGTCAGTAGCGTCATCAGAGGGCCTTAACCAAATGTGAGCTGCTCTTACAGTAAGCTCGATGGTACAACAGTGCAACGCCAGCCAGTTAACTTATAAAGGCAAGAAGCTTACCGCAACCAAGCAACCACATTGAGTTACGCATCCGGTGAGGTGCTGGGTGGAACAGCAGGGAATATGTTGGAACAAACTGCTCAGGGCCAGGAAGCTCTGAGGCAGAGAAACTGTGGTCTGCCTCCCTTTGAGGGCATATGCCCAGTGGCCCAAGAACCTCCCCCTAGGCTCTGCCCCTTAAAGGCCCACAGCAGCTTCTCATATCCACTCTAGGAGCAAGCCTGTCACACAGACCTGTAGCTTTGAGAAAGAGGCAGTTTCCTCTACTACTTCTTGGGCCTTGTCCTTGGAACTTATCTATCCCAGTGAGGAAGCCTGTGTCACCTCATGGAGAGGAGCAGGAACCCAGAAGATCATGTCCACCACCAACCTGCCAGCCTGTGAGCAGAACATCCTAGCTCCCTCTGAGCTGTCCTTCATGGATGCTGCTGGAGAGCCAGCTGGACCACCCTGCCCACCCTGCACACATTCACATGGGAAACAGAAGGGAGCTATGGCCACTCTCCTGAGTCACTCTCCTGAGTCACCTGGTTTGGGCCTCTCGATGCAGTGTGTTAATGATCGGCAGAGAGCACAGGACACTGTTCAGAAGGGTCAAATGGTGACCACTCACTGTAGAGGAGGCTGGAGAATGCACAACCTTGGCAAGCAGGTGGGTGTCCAGAGAGAAAAATCAGCGTCGAGTCAGTGAGAACAGATGGTAGGTGGCTGGGTCACTCAGCAGCACCTTAGACTTCCTGTCTGCTCATCACCTGTACATCTTCCCTCCATTGCTGTTGGGTCCCATTATAAGATGTTTACCCCATAAAGCAATGTGGTATTCATGCCATGTGCTTGCTTGTCTATAAATTATACACGGATAACAGCTACATTATGTAGAACCAGATTATGAGTGTCCTAAATTTTTCACAAAACAGAAGGGTTTTAGAAAGCCTTAAGCAAGATTTTAAATTATTTTTGTCTTATTTTTATCTGCACTGCTAACCCGGAACTTATTAGTGATGTTTGAGCATGGCTTTTTGAGAAAAATACTTTTAAAAGATATTTGTGTGTGTGAGTTTGTGGTGTGTGTGTGTGTGTGTGTGTGTAGTGTTAATATACATATATGGAGGTCAGTGCATCCATGCACATGGGGGCCAGAGGAGAATGCCATGTGTCCCGCTGTATCACTAACTACCTTATTTACTCGAGACAGGGTCTCTCACTGAACCTGGGGCCAAGCTACCAGCCAGTAAAACCCAGCAGTGCTCCTATACCCCAGGCCCCTAGGACTGGGTTACAGACAGCCATGTCTATAGTTGCCTTTTCACATGGATGTGGGAGCCCGCTCCTGCCTTTTAAAGGGTTCTTAGGTAGAGGAGAGAGGAATTAAGAAATGATAGATAGAACAAGAGACCTAGACAATAAGAAGAAAGACAGAAACACAGGATAGCTTTGGGAGGGCCTGGGTCAATACCCAACAGCCCCTTTGTTTATTCAAAATGGCTTTTTATAACAATGCCAAGGGGTGGGGCAGAAGACCTTCACAAGATCAAAGCACACCATACAGCCAAGTGTAGACCCTTCTAAACACCTGGTAAACATGTCTGTGGCCATTATCTCCTTATGCAGCCCTGCTGGGTAAAGCAAGCTCAAATTCTCTGACCCTGAGTAAGTTCTCACTAGGAAACCTCTGTGGGCCACCACACATCAATGCTAGGGACTTGAACTCAGGTCCTCACACAGGTCTGCAAGTGCTCCAATTGCTAAAGCATCTTCCCATATATTTCATACAGCCTTTAATACCTGCAGGCACAGTGCAGGATCATTTATAGAGGTGACTACATGATTGGTGTTAGTGGCACTGCACTTACATTTAGCTGTCTTTCTTGGCAAATGTCCTCCCCATGTTCCCACCCCCACACCTTCCCCCCTACCATTGGCTTCTGTTGCTCTGATCAGATTATAGGAGCTTTTACTTAGGATGACATGACCTCATACTTGAGAGGGAGGGAAAACGCTGGCTGTATAGTGTCTGTGGTCTCTCTGGCTTCCATTCATGATTTCTTTGCAGGAATTTTGTTAGCCCTGCAGGCCTAGTGACAAGTTCCCACAGCTCATTAGACCAGCACAGGCTGAAAGTCTTCCACACAGGCCTTGATATTTGCAGCACTTTGGACAGGCAAAAGAAGGAGCAGGCACCAGTACCAACACACAAATTAGATACCACACAGCTCAACTTCCATCCTTCTGCCCCAGCCACATATGCTAAGTTCAAGTAGAGGCCCTTGCACATCTGCATGATGTGTAATCCCGCAGCCTCCAGATGTGCCTCCCTACAGGGGAGACCATTGGTCTCTTGAATGCTGAGCTTTCTGTGGCAAATCAATCTATCTCTTTATCTCTCTCTCTCTCTGTGTATGTGTCCCTCTCACAATAGATGGTTGTATTTGGGGGGCAGGACTACATGCCACAGGACATACATGGAGGGCACAGAACAACTTTTCAGAGGTAGTTTTCTCCTGCCACCTTGTTTTTGAGGCAGTGTCTCTCTTGTTTCTGCTGTTGTACCGTGTATGCAAGCTTCCAGTAGATTCTCCTGCCTCTGCGTTCCCCTCTCCCCCCTTGCATTGGGAACAGTGGGATCATAGATACATAGCACTGCATCTGGATTTGTCCATGGGTTCTGGAGATCAGACTCAGGTTGCCAGGCTTGAGGGGCAAGCGTTTTTACTTGCTGAGCTACCTCCATTGATATAGATGTAGCTGTCGTGATAGATACAGGTGTAGAAAATCTCCCATCTGTAGCCTAGGCATTTGGATTGTCACTGCACTGAGAGCTAATGCTCAGTGGCTGCTGAACATGAGTGAATGAATAGGACAAGGCCACTAATAGTCAGCTACCAAGTTCTAGGTTGGAGCACAGGGTGAAATTAATTCTGGGCCTGGAAGCCTCTCCTCCTAGGACATAGATATTAGCAACTTTTTTTTTTTTTTTTTGGTTTTTCGAGACAGGGTTTCTCTGTGTAGCTTTGTACCTTTCCTGGATCTCGCTCTGTAGACCAGGCTGGCCTCAAACTCACAGAGATCCGCCTGCCTCTGCCTCCCGAGTGCTGGGATTAAAGGTGTGCGCCGCCACCCGCCCGGCTATTAGCAACCTCTTAATCTCTTCACCTGTAGAGTGTTCACTTGTGGCCTGAGAGTCATAATTGTACAGGCTACCACTGTGGTCCAGGGGCACCAGGAAGGGCCCATGAGGAGGTATATGAAGGGCTTGGGCACAAGCTGGGACTCAGCAGATGCTCAGGAAGCACTGGACTCTTCTGAGAGAATTGAAATCCAGCAGCAATGCTAGACAGAGGGTCTCTCTCTGTCCTCTTGCTCCTTGAACAGATACTCATAAACTTAGTGGCTTAAAATAATCCATCCTGCAGCTAGAATGATGGCTCAGGGTTAAGAGCACCAGCTGTCCTTCCAGGGGACCTGGGCTTGATTCCCAGCACCAACAGGCAGTTTGCAATCTGTAACTGTCTTGGTTAGGGTTTCTATTGCTGTGAAGAGACACCATGGCCATGTCACTCTTCTAAAGGAAAACATTTAATTGAAGGTGGCTCATTTACAGTTTCAGAGGTTCAGTCCATTATCATCATGGTGGGAATCATGGCGGCATACAAGCAGATGTGGTGCTGGAGCTGAGAGTCCTACATCTTGTAGGTAACAGGAAGTTGACTGAGACACTGGGCAGTATCTTGAGCATAGGAAACCTCAAAGCCTGCCTCCACACTTCCTCCAACAAAGCCATGCCTCCTAATAGTGACACTCCCTATGAGATTATGGAGACCAATTGCATTCAAACTACTGCAGTAACTCAGGCTCCAGAGTGTGTACATGGTGCACTAACACACATGTAAATGAAACATCCATATACATTAAAAATGAATAAGATGATATGTATTTTATTTCAGTGCTGGACATCAGATTTCTGATTCTGACTCACTGGTTAATGTCAAGGTGTGGGAGTGGCTGGATCCTCCTAGGGGTGGAGGCTAAGGGAGGACCTGGCCCTGTCTTTCAGAGACCACTCAGTTCCTGTTCCTCCCCTCCTAGCAACCTCTCCATCCTGGGCACCAGCGCCACAGCCTGTCCCTTTTGCATCTCCTTCTCCTGACCTTGTCCTTCTAGCCTTCCTCTTGTGAGCATTTGGTTTCCTGAGCCAACCAAGGTCTGAAAACTACAAGAAAAAAAAAAAAACAACGATTTGGACACTTGTCCTTTAATCCGGCATTTAAGAGGTAGATGAAGGAGGATCAGGAGTTCAAAGCCAACCCTGGTTCCATGAGTCTATCTCAAATAACAACTAAGTAGCAATTATGTCTTGTAAGTGTTAATAACTCTTATGACAGGGTGTTGTGTTTAATTGTATTATCAGTTGCTGTTCTTCATCTCTTACTAGTTCTGATTTATAAGTCAAACTTCACCAGTATTACATGTGTAAGAAATCATGGTCCTCATGGAGTTCAAGGTCATCTGTGATTCTGGAGTCTTCTACAATCTGGTAGTGTGGCCCTTTCTCACTTGGCTCAACTGGACAGTCCAGGACTCAATGCCTATCTCAGAATTATCAAGTTAACCTGTCTACAGAGTTGCTTAGCTGTCCATGGTTGTGGAGATGAGGATGTGGATGTCTTGACAGATGTGGTGGGATCTTCCTCAACCCATCATTAGGGATGGTCAAGGCAGTATATTGGGACTGCCACATCAGCATTGAAGTCCCACATCTAGAAAAACCTGACACAGGCTGTTTCTGCCTCAGTTTCTTCATCTGAGTTATGGCAATAACAGTGTCTACTTCAGAGGGTGGTCTGAGGATCTCATAGTGAGGCAGACATGTCCCATACCTGCAGAGCATATTTCCAGAACCCTCCACAGAAGCATGATGGATATGCACAGCCTTTATAGAAATGGCATGTTTGTTTGTTTACAGATTTTTTTTTTTTGAGACAGGGTTTCTCTGTGTAGTTTTGGTGCCTGTCCTGGATCTCGCTCTGTAGACCAGGTTGTCCTCGAACTCACAGAGATCCACCTGGCTCTGCCTCCCAAGTGCTAGGATTAAAGGTGTGCACCACTGCTGCCCGGCTTGTTTACAGATTTTACACACAGTACAATGCATAGACAATTTTCCCCTGAATATCTTTGATCCATAGTTAGTTGATGCCATGAACACAGACCCCAGATGTAGAAGGGGCTAACAATGCATGTTAGTGTGACATGATACAAACCACTGCCATGACAGGGAGAGTCCTACAAGGGTGCTGCTGTGGCTCCTTGGACCCCACAGAGTCTGATCACATCCAGTGTGCAGCCCTCTATGAACACAGTGCCTAGGCTGCCAGGGAACCAGAGCCTTCTGGGCTGGGATTCCATAGCAAGTGTAGGATGCCTGGGTGCTGTCAGCTTAGAGACTGTGGGTACTGGGCGGGGGGGGGCAGGGTCAGCTCTGCTGTTCTCACGCCCTTAGGGTCAGCTCATCTGTGTCCGGACATCAGGGTCAGCTCTGGTGTGCTGCCCAGGTGAGGTGCACATCTGTGGTGAGGGGTGGGTCACTTTTCCTGATGGCAGGGGCCAGCTCTCCTGCTGCAGTACCCAGTAAGGGGCAGGGCCAGCTGCCCCAGGGCAAGTGAGGGGCAGAGTCAGCACAGCCCTCGGATTTCAACTTACTTGGTTCCTCTGACTCCCCCATGGTAACATAGGCCATGGACATCAACTCAGACCCTGGCTGCTGTAGGGCCACAGACCCAGACATGACCCTCAGCAGCAGCCCTGGCCTGGACAACACCATGGCCCCAGGTATCAGTGCCAACCACTCAACTCAGCATGGTCCTGGCTGTGGCATAGCCCTCAGACAACATGGCCACAGGTTGTGGCCCAGACCCTGGGCATCCATGTGGCCACTGGTTGCACTATGGGCCACTGGACATCAACACAAACCCTGGCTGTGGCAGGACCATGGACCCAGACATGGTCTCAGCCGCAACCCAGACCTGGATGTCACCATGGCCCCAGGTGACAGTAAAGGCCAAGAAGATAGGCATGGCCCCCATGGCAGAATGGCATTGGACACCAATCTGGCTCCAGGTGGCAGCCAGACACAGTCCTCTGCAAAACCCTCAGACATCACCTCATGCCCCCTTAGCTGCTTCAGGGTCTCAGACCAAGATTGGTCCTTAGAGGCAGCCCAGGCCCAGAAATGACCCTGGACTTAGGTGCTAGCAGGCCATTCACATTATCCTGTTCCTCAGCACCCTCACCTTGCGATTCTGCCTCTCTCCCCAGCCCGTGAACGGCTCTACCTCTCTCTCCTCCACCTCCTCACCCTGTACCCGCTCACCACAATACTGTCTTGAAGCACTTGGTTGAGACCTGCCCCCTGCAGCCTCAATTGAGGCCCCAGACTAGAGTCCCCAGGTGGCTCCCGGTTGAGTTCTGCCCCTACCAGCCCCTGCCAACCCCAGCAAGGCAGGACGCTGTGACTGTTGCTGCATCTTGGCCTGCAGCATGGAGCTGTTGCTGTGTCGCAGCCCAGGGCTAGAGTCCCCAGTTGGCTCCCGGTTGAGTCCTGCCCCTGCCAGCCGAATGTCATGGCAGGGAGCCGTTGCTGTGTCCTGACCTGGGGCTAGAGTCCCCACCAACGTGTCTTTTTGATAATAGCCATTCCTCTGCTAGGTGGGCCTGCTAGCCCCTCATTTGCATTTCCCTAGTGAGTAGCCATGTTGAGTGCCCTTTCTTGTGATACTTATCCACTTCCATTTCTTCTTTAAAGAACTGAGTATTCTGGTCCTTTCCTAGCTGGGAGATCTCCTTTCATTGCTGACTCGTGGGAATGCTTTATGTATTCTGGACGCCTGACCCTTGAGGGATGTGTGATGACCATTTTGTGAGTGGTGTTCTCACTTTCTTTTTAGTGTCCTTTGGGGTAGGAAAACTTAAATTTTGTGCCATACAACTGAACCAATTTTTTTCCTTTATTGCTTATTTGTTAAATGCCATACAAGTTTATAGATATGTTTTCTTCTATGCAGTTTGTAGTTTCAGCTCTTACATTTGACCCACTGATATTTCTTGAGTTAATTTTTGTTACATGTGAGGTAGGGGGATCCAAATTCTTTCTCTTTATTTTTATTTTTTTTCTCCCTCCCACCTCCCCCCGCCCAATTCTTTCTCTTATATGTAGATTTCTAATTGTCCTGTGCTGAAAAGACAATTGTCACTTTATAGAACGTCATAGGCACACTTGTCAAAGATAAATTTGATTACCAATGCAAAAATTCACAGCCAGACTTTCAATTCTGTTCCGTGGATCTGTGTCTCTACCTCATGCTGATATGTCTCAATTATTATAGTTTCCCGTTTATTGGGGGTTGTAACTTTTAGCTAAAATGTTCAGTGGCATTAAGTACTCACACATCACTGTACAATCATCACCTTTATCCATCTCTAGAAGCCTTCCACTGTGCTGCGAAAACAGCCTCTGTGCCCTTTAAACAGTGAGGCTCATGCCTCCCTGCCCTGACCGCCAGCAGCCACCACCTTCTTCGTTGATTCCTATGAATTTGGTTGGCTTAATGGCCTGCCCTTGACTCCTGGAGTCTATAGTAACTTTTTAAATCAGGAGAAGTGATCTCTCTGACTTCATGCTTTCAAGGTTTGTTTGACTTCTGGTCTCTACATTTCCATATCCATCTTAAAATATCATATGGTGCCCATTCCTGAAAAAAAAAATCAGAGCTGAGATTCTGATCGATTTTTCACTGACTGCACATAACTGGGGAACACTCATCCATGATGGTTTGATTTTAGGGGTAACTTGCCTCAATGCAAGATACTGAGAGCTACCTCTGGATATGTCTGGGAGGTGTCTCCAGAGAAGCCTAGAGAGAGGGTGGACTGAGAGGGGAAATCTGTTGTCTGTCCAAAGGACTGTGGAACCAGAAACAATGGAAAAATGGGGAGAAGATGTTATGTTCTCTCTTGGAGCAGGCAAACTCTTCTGTCCTCGGCCATCGGAAGTCCAGGCTCCCTGATCTTCCACTGCAGAACTTATCCCAGTGGCTTCCTGGCTTCCCAGGCTCCTGGCCTCTGGCTGAGAGCTGCAGCATTGGCTTCCTGCGTCTGATGTCTTTGGACTTGAACTGAGACTGGTTGCTGGCATCCATAAGAGTCCAGCCTGCAGAAGGCCTGTGAGGGCACTGTTAGCCTCTGTGACCCCATCTCTGTCATCCATATTTAGGTCATTTATATATACATCATTCTGTCTGTCTATCTATCTATCTATCTATCTATCTATCTATCTATCTACCTATCAACAGTCTGTATCTATCATCTACATATCTATTAATCATCTATATATCTATCACCTGTTCTTATTTGTTCTAGAAAACCCCAATCAATGTATCATCTTAAAGATACTGAATCTTCCAGTCTACGAACATAGGATGTCTTTGTATTTATTCACCTTTCACTTCTTCCAACTGTGTTTTGTAGTTTCCATATACTTTTTGGTTAAATTTATTCTATTCTTTCTTATGGTACCAGCTAGGAAGAACAGAGTCAGTTGGCAGAGACAGCCATCTAGCCAGCAAACCTGGTTCTTTTAATTGGGCAGTGAGGTGGGACCCTGAGTCTACTCCACTGGAGTGTGATGGATAGTGACACTGTGGGACGGGCCTGGTCTGGAAGCCTCTGAGAATGACCCTCTATCTCTTCCTTCTTTGCCTCTTGGTCAGAGATCAAAGCCAGGATGACTATGAATGTCACCGTGGGAGGTGACAGAGTTCTCTTAAGCCTGAGCTCCTGAACGACCCTATGGAGGAACACAGACCCACCCAGAGTGGACCCTTGGAGGACTAAACAGGTGTATCCTTGGGGGACTAAACAAGTAAGAAACATTAGGACATTAAAATGTAGGGTTATTTGTTATAGGAGTTAGGGCTAGCCCGAATGATGTAACTGGACTTTGTCCATGCATGAACATCCATGAGAGACACTCATAGCTTTGGGATAAGGACATGCTAAGCCTCTCTGACTGACCACTTTAAAAATGGCTTTGAATTTGTCTTTCCTCTATCTGTCTGCTAAGTTGGGTCATTCATCTTAACATTGCCTGGTGTTAGGTGATGAGTACAACAAAATCACTTTCTAAGAAAGCATCAAAGGGTTCGAGTTTGGTAGCAAGAACCCTTTTCATTTACAGAAAACTGTGAGGTAGAGTTTAAATTTTTTTTTTTTTACTGTTTATTTATTAATCCTGCTAAGGATGCAAGTCAGAGCCTTGTATGTGGTGGGCAAGGACTATAGAAGTGGGTCATACTCTCAGCTCCAACAATGTTTTTGCAATGTTTTCAATAACACCATAGGAAGTGGGCATGCGTGCTAGCTTCCGCAAAGGACTGATGAGGAGCACGTGGTCCCAGAATTCCCTGATATCCAGATAGACATGAAGGAGATGAGCTGAGAAATGGATGTGGGTGAATGGACCAGGCTCACTCTCACCCCCACCTCCTCTGAGCCTCAGGGTTACACTAGGAGGATGGCGGTGCTCAGTGCTTCGCTCCCTGTCCCTGCCTGCCTGTCTTCCTTGTCTCTGACCTGCCCTTCCGCCTCCACATCAGCTCTGGACTCCACTGCCCCAGGGAGCCTTCTGCGATGCTCTACATGGTGTTGAAACCAGATAGAAGGGGAAAAGCTTCATAAGACACAGGCCCAGGAAATCAGATGGTTACAAAGTCCATAGGGCCCCTCCCCAGGGTTTTAAGCATTCTCTGGGAAGAAGATACCCTCTGGCGGAGCTGCCTCAGGCTGGCCAGGGTCCTCCAGGGATACTGTTTTCCTTTCATGAATCATCCCCCATGCTGAAGTGGACAGTTACATTATCCATGCTCCTGAAACAACCCCCCATACTCTCACTGATTCACCCTGACAGTCTTGGCTAGACTCAGGTGGAGTCATTTCTTTGGTTTACCCATGCATTGGTCTATAGTCACCTGTCCATCCCCTCAGGAAGAGTCACACAACACCTTCATTGTCCAGCTACCAGCACGATGGTCACACATCCCGCATCACAGGCATCAGTAGAGCCAGGAAGAGTGGGCTCTAGAATCTGAATAGAGACTATATTCCTCCACTGCCCAGGACTTTGCCGCCAGGATTCAGTAGAAAGAAACACCCACTTGGAAGAAAGTTGTTCATGCTGGCACCCAGCAGATGGGAGCGTTCCTCTCTTGCGCCTGTCCCACTATCAGTCCATGCATCTCTTCCTGGCCAGCCTGAGGCTGACTGAGATGATTCCTGGCATCCAGCATGTACATAGTCAACATTGCAAAACTGAATGGATATTTACAGAGAACGGAGCTGCTTCCTGGCTGCCCTGCATCCTCAGTATGCAGGGACTGCATGCAGGAATGCAGGATAGCATGTTCCGAGCCACTGTGAAAATGGACATGGCGACGGTGAATAGAATTTGCCTCCATGTGCCATTGTCGTGGGAGCCTTGTTCATCAGGGCAAGCCAAGCAGCCATTCTTTACTCTGGAAATGATCTTCTCACAGGTTGATCTAGACACGGAGAGCCTACAGTTTGGTGCAGCTTTGGTTAAAATGAAAAGAATCCACTTAATTAGATAAGCCTGGGACAGAAGAATTTGATCATAGCCGCTCTTTAGAGTTCCCCAGTGTCCTGCTGGTAAGGTGAAGCTGTTGACATTCCATGGCCACAGGCCCAGAGAACACAGACCTTCCCTAGACCCGAGGGGGAAAGCTGTGGCGAATTTAACTGAATTGAAACCCATTTGTTTCTCTTTTCTATGACGGAGCAGGAACTTCCTGGAGAAACAGCAAGCGCTCTTCCTGTACTGGAATCCATCCTTGCCCAATTCCTCACAGTGTCTCCGGGACATTACCCTCAGTCTTAAAGCATCTCCATGTTGTCCACGAAAGCCCAGGGGCTGCTGTTTATACAGTTGCATGATGAGCAGATTCACCAGCCTCCCAGCCCCACACAGAGGGCTTCCACCATGGGTAAGCTTTGTCCTAGGAAGCCTTGGAGCTGGAGAGATGGCTCCGTGGGGAGAGTGCCGACGCCCAAGCATGTGGGTCCGAGTCAGGTTCCCGTGTGGAACCCAAGTGGAGCCTGGTGGCATCTGTTGTCATCTCTGTGCTGGCCAGCCCGTCTAGCCTTCGCAGCCCGAGTTCCAGGCTTCTTTCAAAGAAAGGAGAGGACAAAGACAAGGAAAAGTGTAAGGACACAACAAGCAAGCTAATTTTGATCTGAGCACCACGTTCGGCACCTTCAGAGGCCCTCTAGTGTGTCCAAACCCGAACCCCAGGCCCACCTGGTTACTAGGGCTTGCTGGTTCGGGAGATAGCTTTTATGTGACAAGGACGGCTTAAGCAACTCAGTTAGGGATGAGCCCAGTAAGTCGATGTCCCAGCTCAATCCGATGTCCCAGAGGCGAGGGCAGAAACTGCCCATTGGTCCAAGGCAGCCCCAGTCAGAGGTGAGTCCCTGTGTTTCTTTTCAAATTCACAAGCTGGAGCCCAGTAGCTCTGCTTCTCTGTCATTCACCAGGGGGGCAAACAGAGGGTGTTCCCAGCAACAGTGACAACAGCCTTCACAGTAGCTCATTTGTGCTTCTTCCTAGCGATTGCCCCACTCCGAAGGCACTCAGTGAGTCTCTATTGGCAGATGGAGCTGTTCTGGGTGTGAGGCAAACAAGAGTTAATACAACATCTGGGCATTTCTGCTGCAAAGATGCTTAATTTGAAATAGCAGCAAAAGGGAGCAGAAATCAGAGCCAGTCCACAGGCGTGGGAGGCAATTAATAAGTATGGCTACAATAAGCAAAGCAAGAGAGGGGCTCTTGTAGGCCGGGCAACTGTTTCTGGAGAGTGACATTTGAGTAGAGTCAGGAATGAAGGGATGTGGCTAGCTGGGGTTGTCTGGGGGGCAATAACGTTCCATTTGGGAGGGCGTCCCAGCAAGTGCAAAGGACCTGAGGTGGATATGTGCCTGGACAGACAGGTGTACTGGAAGGCAGCAAGCAAATATCGGGGAAAGCATCAGGAAGCACAGAGATCCCCCTTGCCACCATGAGACATTCCTCCCTGGAAGACGGGCACTTGGGAAGCCTTGGGCTGGTTATTACTGGACATATAATTTGTTATTATAAAGGATACTGGCTTTGGAGTTTCTGCCTTCCTTTTCAAGGGGTGGTCTTGGGGGAGTGATGGAGCCTCTCTGGGCCAGTCTCTTGTGTGAAATAGAAACAAGCCCAGTCACAGCAACACGAGATGGTGGCTAGCCATCTTCCTCCACCCTGGTGAGAAAGCATTTCTCACCCCTCATAGTTCAGCTATCCCTAACAGGGCTGAGAGAGATCTGAAAACTGCAAGGAAAGAGGTGAAACCCAGAGTTTCAGAACATGCCATGTGTCACACACACCACCAGATTTTTCCAGTGGCATGAGGTATGCCCTTACTGTTGGTAATTAAGAATTCCCAGCTTTACAAATGAAGACACAGAAGCCTGGGGACTTGGAGTATGCTGCTCCAGTGACCGGGGGTGGGGGTGAGGAACTGGTTTGTGTAACTCTCAAAGTTCAGTGTGTGTGTGTGTGTGTGTGTGTATATGTATGTGTATATGTGTGTATATATGTGTGTGTATGTGTGTGTGTGTGTGTATGTGTGTGTGTATGTGTGTATGTGTGTGTGTGTGTGTGTGTGTGTGTGTGTGTGTGTGTGTGTGTGTATGTCTGTCTGTCTTCTTTCCCTCTTTGGTTGTCCCCCGTGCCTCACATGTCCCGTGAACTTTAACATCTATATCCGAGCCTTTTCTTTGGTCCTCAGCCTCCCACACTGGACTTGAAGTGCTAGGACACAAGGAAACTGTCCCCTGCCTGGGCACACTGAGAGGGCTGAGAGGCAGGCCTGGGCTCTCTGAGTACCACTGGAAGAAAGCCCCTGGGTGGATGGAGTCTAACTGCCCAGCAGCTGCATTAGTCAGGACATGCTAGGCTAGGCAGAGGGACAAATCAGCCTGGCGACTTATTCAGTGCAGCTTGGTCCTCCCCTGTGTCACACACAGTGCTCTCCTGAAGGTGGTGACAGAGATATTGAGGCCTCTTCCATCTTAGAATGTCACAAGCTTAAACACATTGCTGCTAAGGTTGGCTCAGGAAGCGAGGTCCCAGCATAACCTGTACCTTCTAGTAGGGACAGGGCTAAGTAGCTTTCACGCCCTCTCTTATTCCTTTGACCATCATTTAGCCTTTTGGTCCTCAGCCTTCCTGCAAGGGAGGCTGGGAAATTCAGATCCGGGAAGAAAGAGCGAGGTGGTGGGCTCAGCTGCCACAGCCACCATCCTTCCCAGTTCTTATGGGGTTAGATCCACTTTGGAAAAGATGGTGTGGTGGTTTGAATGATAATGCCCCCCCCCCCCCCCCGTAAGCTCAGACGTTTGAATACTTGGTCTGCAGTTGATGACCTGTTTGGAAAGTTAGGGGGTGTGGCCTTGTTGGAAGAGGTGTGTTACTAGGGGTGGGCTTTGAGGTCCCAAAGCCCATGCCAGGCCCAGTGTCTCCGCCTCCCCTCTCTGTCTTCTGCCTATGGATCAGGATGTAAAGCTCTTAGTGACTTCTCCAGCACCACACCTGCCTACCATGTTGCCACACTCCCCACCACGATGGGAATAGACTAACCCCCTAAAACTTTAATCAAGCCCTCAATTAAATATTTTTTCCTAAGAGTTCCCTTGGTCGTGGTGTCTCTTCACAGCAATCGGACAGTCATTAAGACAGATGGGGTGGGATTTTTTGCAGTCGGTGCTTTGGAACACAGTGTTACCAGAATCACTGGGCTACTGGCTTTCCACCTTCCTGTTAGTCACTTTTCTCATCACTGTGGCCAAACACCTGACAAGAAGCCCCAGTTTGAGTGGCACAGACACCCATGGTCGCGAAGATGAAAAGTGTCAGGAAGTGGGGGGGGGCGTGGTTCCCTCCTATCTATAGTGAGGAAGAAGGTAGTAGACAGGAAGTGGGGCTGGGCTATAAAACCTCAAACCCCATCTCCTAAAGGTTCTACAACCTTCACAAACAGCGCCAACCAGCTGGGGACCAAGCATTCAAATACCTGAGCCTGTGACAGACATTTCACATTCAAATCCCAACCACTTTTGAGAATTTTCTCATCGTTAAAATGGATAGTGCTTCCAGGCTATGGACCATGGGGCCTGCTAGGGGATGGGGTGGCCAGAATTCCCAAAACTCAGCTAAACCTCAGGCACTGTAGATGGAAAACGTGCTGTCGCTACTGGATGAAGACCAGACACGTGTATTTTAAAGCCTGGCTGTCTTGTCACAGAGAGTCTCGACTGACACACGTGCAAACATAATTTCTATCAGGTGGAGATGTGCGCACTGCTCTATGTGAGAAGTCCTCATAATGAAAAATATCTGGAACCACAGGATTAGCTTGTTTCCATCAACCCTGAGAGCATTCCACATGCCAGACTCTGTGCTTGGCTAATGGAGCAGAAAATCCAACCCCTTGTTGTGAAAAAATCCAGTCAGAGGTGTCTGTGTACATTGGTGGGAGGGACCAACATGTAAACAGACAATTGTGAAGCACTTGGATAAGTGTCCTGACAGAGGGAAGCTCTTCATTTCTTGGAACTCAGTGGAAATGCATGGATTGCAGCAACCTAGGATGCTAGGATCCTATCAGAAGGCTTCCTAGGGCTAGGGCTATCAAAGAAGGCTTCCAAGCAGAGGCAACATTTAAATTGACACTTGGGAGCCAAGAGGACTTGGCCAGAGCCTGGGAGAAGGAAGAGCATTTCATGAGGTGGGGTCAGTGAACAAATATAGAGGCATGAATGGTTCCCAAGTCGGGAACCAGAGAGAATACTGGGCAGCACTGAGCCACATTCAAAAGAAAGGCTTTCGGGCATCAGTGAGTAAAGGGCAACCCAGAGAGGGACATGCAAGTCATCTAACAAGAATCTTGTATCCAGAGCAAAGAGTTTCTACAGCTCAATACAAGTAAAAGGTTGGCAGAGACCTGGAACGGATGTTTCTCCAGGGAAAACACACACATGTGAACAGGCTCAAATCAAAGCTGCCCCACATCACTCATCACTAGGAAAGCTTGAGTTGAACCATAGTGAGACACCACTGTGCATCCATCAGGATGGGTGGGAGCCAGTGCCCAGACAGTAGCGGGTGGTGGAGGCGGAGCCCCTGTGCCCTGCTGGTGGAAATGTGAGATCACACAGACGCTTTGGGGACCTGATGGCTATTTGTTGACAGCAAACCAGGAAGCCTGTGTTTAGGGCCACTCAGAGAGACCCGTGAACCCATGTTTGTAGCAACGCTGTTTCGGATCCAGGAGTCAGAGGTGTAGTGGGGAGGCTACAGAGCTCCTCGCCTGCCTGTCACTCAGATGCCAAGGAGAGGAAATAGGAATTGAATCTTAAAATTGCACTTCGTTCAGAGATCCTAAAATCAGAGAAGACAGGGGACTGCCATTCTAAATATCTGTCTTACATCACATCTCCAGACAGAAGATTAACAACGTAGGGAAGGGTGGAACAAAGACTGTCCTCAGTCATTCCAGAGCTCAGGCTGCCCCCTCTTCAGGTGGTCAGCCAGGTTTCTAAGACTTGCCACGTTAGTGTCTCCTAATCATCACTTAGGTCAGGTCGCCTGGCCAGGGATCCCCAGAGAGCCTTGCTTCTGGGACTCCCCACAGCTTGGAATTCAAGCATGGCTACGAAGCTTGGCTTTTTAATGTGGGTTCTGGGGTTGAATATGGGTTCTCAAGCTTCCATGGCAAAGAACCTTAGGGACTTTATAGGCAAAGCTCTTATAGAGATATTTTCCTGGCCCAGTTATCTACACACACACACACACACACACACACACACACACACACACACACACACACACACACACGGGAAGAACGGCAGGGGGCCTTCTGGACGGGCCCAGTCTTCCTTTGGAAGTAGGAGTATACATACATATGTGGGACACAAGCTTTGGGACTCAATTTCCCAAAGGTTCCCGCTGAGACTCCCAGAGGCCCCTCAAAGACATTGCTGAAATACCTGCCTGGGAGGGCATCCCTCCCTGCCCCATGCCTGAAGGGGTGGCCCAGGGAACTCTGGTTGCAACTGACCTTCGGAGCTGCCTCCCTCCTGCCAGGTGCCATGCGTCATCTGGAACCTGTAAAAAGTTCATTTAGTGTGAGGTGGAGGCTGGGCATCCTGGGTCTGCCCCTTCATGGGAAGCCAAACCACCCTTTTAAAAAGGAATTAATTCAAAGTAAGTTCATAGGATCCCAAATCATTAACAGACGTGTTCCACAAATGTCCAAATAATTGCGACTCTGGGTGTCTGAAAATCTCTCCTTGTCGTCAATGGACGGATTGTCTGGGATAAAGAAAGGGAAGAGCTGTGAGGAAGACTCCAGTTTGCACATGAGCTGTCTGGCAGCTTGGTTTCTATTAAGCTGGAGGAGGTGTCTGCTGAATGAATTTTCTTTCGCTCTCCATTTTGAATCTGTGGCAAGAGAAAGGCTGCCTGTGGCGGACTCCGCAGGTGGCCGAGCTATTGGGTCTTGCCTGGGATTCCTCCTCGACTCTGGTCCAAAGGGTTGTGTTGCCTCAAAGAGTTTCCAAGACCCTCAGAAACAGAGTGACTCTCTCAGGGCCACCCAGTTGGTGGAGATGGGAGAGAACTGAAGACATAATCCTCTTGTCTGGAAAGGGCAGAGTTCTGATCCTGGAGGCTCTACAGAAGATGCCTCCAACTCACTGTGTAATTTGTGTTCCTCCTGCCTCCATCCCTAGAGTTTTTGTCATGCTGGGGGCTGAACCCAGAGTTTCCTGTCATGCTTAGAAATGCCATAAAGACTGATGTACTGCCCTAGTCCCAGGCAAAGGGGTTCTTGATTCAGAAGTCCTGGGAGACTTTGCTGCTCTTCATTTCCTGCCATCCTCCCTCTACTAACTCCATTGCCCCTCCGCCTCTTCCTGTCACCCTCCTGCCCCCCCCCCAACCTCCACAACCAGCACACTCCATCCCTAAGAGTTCCTTTAAGATATGCAGGTATCTCAGTTTCAGAGAGATTAACAAAGTGGATTCATGAATCTAGGACCCCAGGGTCTCTAGGTTATACCAATTGGCTCTCTTAGCCACGCAGCCTCTGCCACCTCTGACCTCAGGCCCTTTCACAGGCTAGCTGGATGCCCTATGGCAGTTCCTGCCACTAACAATCTAACAGTGTTTTGATGGGTCTCTCTCTCTCCCTCTCCCTCTTCCCCTTCTTTTTCTCCCTTCTTCCCTCCCTCTCCTCTTCTCTCTCTTCCTTTCCCTCTATCTCCCCCCCCCCCCCCCCCGCCCTGCACTTCCCAGAGGCGGGGCTTTCTCAACCTCAAGGTTGATAGGGCCTTGTCACAAAGTCTGGCTGGGCAGGCTAAAAGGGAGACAGACACTGATAAACTTTCCTTTGATCTCCCATCTACAGTCTGAAAAAATAAATCGGTTGGTGGGTCAGAGCCTGTGAGCTGGAATGGTTCCTTGTTCCACGTGGAGCTCAGGGTCCCTGACTCTTGCAAAGTTCATGTCAAAAGCAAGGACTGCGCTGGGGAGGGATTTAAGAGAATGGGCAGGGAAGCTAATTAGGTGAAAATCATTTAAATGGTTTCCCAGGCATCTTTGATTTAAAGCATTTCTCACCACCTACTGCATAATTAACAGCAGGACAAACGAGTGAACAAAAGCTCTCCTACCCAGAGGGATTATGTTAATTTTCATTAATCTTATATATTACCATCTCTCTCCAAATGAATGTTATCATAAAGGCCCAAATGCCTCCTTTGATCTTGGGAGGGAAGGAGGGAGGGAGGGAGGAGGGAGAAAAAGAGTTTGTTTAGACATACCATTTTAGCCACAGAATCTGAGCCCGGGATCAGAGAAGTTTTGTGTACCCAACCACAAAAAATTGGAAATCTACGGAGAAGATGAGACACTAGCTGTCCCCAAGAAAGCAGGTGCATTTCATGGCCTGGTCGTCTTTAGTTTGTAATTTTTTTTAAGTCCTGAGGATGCACGTATGCGTGTGTGTGTGTGTGTGTGTGTGTGTGTGTGTGTGTGTGTGTGTGTGTGTGTGTGATAGACAGACAGACACAAAGATACAGAAACAGGACTTTCTGACTGACAAGTTCTGTCACTTACTGGCTGGGTGGCCCTAAGAGTCACACTGGTGCCTCATAGTAGAGACAGCGGCAATGTGACATCATCATCCACAATTCCACCACCCCAGAGTCTCGTATAGCTCAGGTTGACCAGGAACTTGATAAGTAGCTGAGGATAACCGTGGACTCCTCATCTCCTGCCTCTGCCTCTGGAATGCTGGAGTTGCATGCTTACATCACATGCCTGATTTGGTCTTCAGATTTTGAGTTCATAAATGGTTGAAGCCAATGATTAATTAGATCAAAGCCTTGGAGGGTCCATTTGCCTCTGGAAAGGTCCTTACAGACACACCTAGACATGTGCTTTACCACATTTCTGTGTGGTAACTCTCAATCCAATCAAGATCAACTATTACAAGTGCCCAGCACCTCCCATAACTGTGCCACCAGCTGGGGACACACCTTCAACACGTGAACCTGTGAGACATTGCACGATCCTTCATTGTATCTATATGATAAGTACAAATACGTTCTTTATAAGACACAGTCTCTCAGGCCCCCTTAAAAGAATGGAGTGAGTTCATTATCATCTCTGGAATACTCTATAAATGACCACCACAGATAAAGGGCCCATACACCACATCTCCACAGTTGTCATAGGATTTTTTTTTTTTAAGACAGGCTCTCACTATACAGCTCTGATTGTCCTGGAACTTACTATGTAGACCAGGCTAGCCTCGAACTCACAAAGTGCTGGGATTAAAGGCATGCACCAGCATGCCCAGCTCCAGTATCACTTCTTTTTAAGATGTCTTATACTGTTTTTATTTATGAGCATGTGTGTGCAGGTGTCCACTGAGGCCAGGAGAGGCCATTGAATTCCCTGGAGCTAGCGTTACCAGGTGGTTGTGAGCTACTCAACATGGGTGCTAGGAACTGAATTCTGGTTCTCTGAAAGAGCAGTAAGCACTCTTTTATTTTTAATTTTTTAAATTTAATTTTATTTTATGTGCATTGGTGTTTTGCCTGTATGTATGTCTATGTGAGAGTGTCTGGAACTGGAGTTCTAGACAGCAGGGAGCTGCCATGTGGGTGTTGGGAAGTGAACCCGGATCCCCTGGAAAGCAGTCAGTGCTCTTAGCCACTGAGTCATCTCCCCAGCCCGCACTCTTAATCCACTTTCTCAGCTTTCTCACTAGTCTCAGTGTCACATGCTCACAGGTGAAGAAGGAAAACCTCAGAGAAGTTAGTGGACTTGCCCAAGGATGTGCAGAATGTAGGATACAGTGGTAGTGGCCACCGGGATGAATAAAGGCTGACTTTGGATCCTACCCTGCTATCTCTCCGCAGTGAAGCCAGGCTCTCTGGCCCCCCCATACCTCCTGATAATGCCATCTAAGTTAATCCTGCCAGCTGATGCGGCCCACAGGTCACATTATCCTCACTCTGCTGATGAGAGAAGCGTCAGAATGGAAAAGGACTAGGAGGATCCAGGGCCAAGGGCAGGCCTCCAGGACCCATGGGGCCATTCTAGGGCAGGAGTGTACCTCAAAGAAGGGGACACGGGCTAGCCTGGCGAGAGTGAGACAGATAAGCCCAGTGGGTTTCCAGAGTTGGGCCAGGGTGCGTGTGGAGCAGGGCTGTTTACTCAGCTGTCGGAGAAGATTGCAGGCAGGGGTGGCGCTGATAAAGCGGGCTGTTTTCAAACTAAACACGGCCTTTCTGCCGAGCTGGCAAGCTGGGGCGGAAGACTACAGGGTCTCTGTGTGTCTTTCCGTCCTATCACTGACCACGTATCCCCCTGGGCTCTTGTGTGGATGTTTGAACGAACCCCCCAAGAGACTGAGGCTGCCGTGAGGGCCTTCAAAGAATGGTCATTCAGGACTGAAGTTCACAAAGCCCAGGACATCTTTGAAGATGATGGCCAGGACATGAGTGGCCGGTGTGGTTCTGCAGTTCCCAACCCTGAGCAAACGGCTGCTAGGGCCACAGAAATAGCTGCTGGAGGGGCGGGCTGGTAGGACTGAGAAGAGCTTCCACCTTGAGCTACTCTAGGCCCTCGAATGTTCCATATCCGTTCCCATTTCAAGACGCACAGCATAACTGCAAAAGAAGAGAGGTGTCCCACCCTACCTCCGTGTTTTCAGTTGAGAGCACAGAATGGAAGAGATGAGAAGGGTCATTTAGAGCCATAGCTAGTCCATCTGAGCTTTGCTCTGAGGGTGGTGGCCTGACCCCCAAAATGACAATCACTTTCACTCTCGGGCAGGGTTTTTTTTTGTTTTTTGTTTTTTTTTGTGTGTGTGTGTGTAAGATGGCTGCAACAATGTGTTCCAACTCCTTATGTTCATATAATGTGCTTGGACATTCTTTCTAGGAGTGGTAGGGTCTGTGCGGCATCCCTTAGAAGCTGGTCAGATTTGTGCTGAGGAAAGATCATTTAATTATAAAAACACCTTCCTTTCCCTCCTGGGTCTCTGTTGGAACTTGGCTGCCATGTGTCAGAAAACCCAGTGGATCCCACACGGAGAGGCCGTGAGTGTTGTGCATAGCAGCCACCTCAGAACCCAGATGAGGTTCTGGCTGGCAGGCAACATGAGCTGCTGGGCATCGTGCATCCAATGCCCTTGAAGTCCCTGACCAAGGAAGAGCCAGGCACAATCCAGAAGGGCCAGACCAAGTAGAGTCAACTGAATAGAGCGAGAATCACCGATTTCCCTCACTGCACGGCCATGATCCTGGCTATCCAAGCAGTCGGTGGTGTACCACAGAGCACAGGGGACAAATGAGACGACAGCCTCCAGTGTGACCCCAGTCAAGTTCTGTCCCCAACTGTGCTGGATATTTTTCTGGTGGCTATGAGCAAATACTCAACAAACACAACTTGAAGGAAGAGTTTGAGGCACACAGTTTGAGGGTGCAGTCTGTCGTGGTGGGAAGGCGTGGAGAGCGGGCACGTGAGGCAGCTGGTCACTTTACATCTGCAGTCTGGAAGCCGAGAACGTGAATGCGGATGCTGTTTTCTCCTTTTTATTCAGTCTTGGATCCCAACCATGGTATGGTGCTGACTATGGTCAGGGCAGCTCTTCCCACCTTAAGGAACACAGTCTGGAAAATTTCTCACGGACCTGCACAGAGGCTTGCCTCTGAGGCAATCCTAGATCTCTTCAGGTTGACACCTGAAACCTCAGCAGCCAGGTTTTTACCACCTGCGGCCCTGTTGGCACCGTGTTCTGAGATCCCACAAGAATCTCAGAACACCCCCGGAGCTCTACTTGCAGATTTTAGACTTTTAAAAGGCTATCTCTTCAAAGTCTCCCAGGCTTTCCCCACCAGTGGCAGTGGAGTTTCCTCCACTTTTCAGGGACCAGTTTTCTGTCATAGCTATGTTTCTGGTGTCACCCTGAAGCCCTGGCAGAACAGTGGGGAGGAATGGGTTACACTGGCTCGTGGGTCCAGAAGATTCAAGGCTTCCCCTGTGTGCTGATGGGGAACATCATGCTGACGAGAGAATGTGGAGGAGAGCTAGCTGTTCACTAGATGGCTGTCAGGGTGAGACAACAAGTGACCAGGGTTCATGTGACCTCAAGGACCCATCCCTAGTGACCTACTTCATCCAACTTGGTTTCACTTTCTAAGCGCCTGCAGCCTCCCAAAATAGCACGGCCCTTTGGGAACCAGGTAGTCATGCCTCCAGGGGCTGTTACCTACATAAAGAAGCAAAGAAGAAGCGTAACAGTGCCAGAGCAGCAAGAGTGAGGGAGGGAGGGCCCACAGAGAGATCTGAGGGTTATGCTAATCTCCATTGTGAAGCACTAATGAGCTTCACAAGGTGCCGAAATGGAGGCGTGTTCTGAGCTTTTTGATAACTTGACATAAACTGGAGTCCTCTGGGAAGAGGGAGCCCCACCGAAGAATTACCTCCATCAGATTGGCCTGCAGGCAATATCTGTGGAAGCATTTTCTTAATTAATGATTAAAGTGATTTGAATGAAAATGTCTCCCATAGGCTCGGGTATTTGAACACTCGGTCCTCAGTTGGTAACGCTGTTAAGGGGAGGTTAAGGAGGTGAGACCTTATGGGAGGAAGAATGTCACCGGAGGTGGGTTTTGAGAGTTTAAAGACGTTATCACTTCCAATTCACTCTCCTTCATGCTTAGAGTTGAGGACGGGAGCTCTCAGCTCCCTGCCTGGGCCGCCATGTCTGCCTGCTGCCATGCTTTCCCACCATAATAGACCCTTCCCTAGGGAATTAGAAGTCAAAATAAGTCCTTCCTTCTTTCTCTAAGTCGAGTTGGTCGTGGTGTATTATCACAGAAGCAGAAAAGTAGCTAATATAATGATGGGTGTGGGAGGACCCAGCCCAGTGTGGGCTGGTGGTCCTGGGTTGCCGAAGAAAGCAGGCTGAGCAAACCATGGAGAACACGTCCATGAGCAGTGTCCCGATTCAGTCCCTGCCTCCAAGTTTCTGTCTGGTCTTCCCTTCATGATGGATGGTAACCTGTAAGCCAGACAAGCCCTTTGCTCCCCACGTGGCTTCGGGTTATGCTGTTTACCACAGCGACAGAAAAGTAGGCTGGGCCAAGGGGCAGGACACCCAGGACAGTCTCCCCAGGATGGGATCTGCAGGCTGTGCTGAAGTCGGGGGTAGGGGGGGGAGCCTGCACCAGACTCCGATGGTGGAGTTTGAGTGGAAAGGAGGTTGGAGAACAGTGATCTGCGGAGCAGCTCCTCGCTCTGCTTCCGCCAGTGATCTGGCTGCCCTGAAATGTAAAGGCATAACAGATCTTATACAGTTGCTCATAGCGTGCCAGGCAGGGTGAAATCAGGTCCCCCAAACCACGAGTTCTTGAAAACTAAAGCAACACCAAGGCCAGGCTCCTGGGCATTTGTTGTTGTTGAGATAGCGTCTCATGTAGCCCAGGCTGGCCTTGGCCTTAAACTCACTATGAAGTTGAGGTTGACCTTGAACTTCTGATCCCTTTTCCTCTGCCTTCCGTGTGCTGAGATAATAGGTGTAAGCCACTGTGCCTGATTCATGCCGTGCTGGGGATGGAATCTAGAACGTCACGCATGCTAGGCAAGTGAGGTGCCAGCGGAGCCCCAGCTCTGCCCACTCTGAGTGTTTCGAACAGTGAAGGGGGTTATCTCTGCAGGCACTCCTGCTGTGCTGGGAGAGCTTCTGGGCCTCTCCTTCTATCTGCTACTTTTAAATCTTGGTGAGAGCAGCACTAGCCAGGCCCTGCTGCAGGCACATGGAGTGCCCTGCCAGTCTGATCTCTGTGCTGCTGTTTCCTGTCTAGCTCTGATTAGTTCCCTTTCTTGCCACTGTGGCTGAATCTCTGACAAAAGCGACTAAGGTTTACTTTGGCTCATGGTCTGAGGGGATACAGTCCATCCCCGTAAGGAAGACACAGTCCGAGGAGGCTACCTAGTGGCAGGAAGTGGAGGGCAGACTGGAGTTGGGACTAGACTCTAAGTCTCAAGGTTTGCTGAAGAGAGAGGGTCCACCATCCAAAGGTTCCACTGCATTCCCCAATAGTGACAGCAGCCGGGAGCAAAGTGTTCAGATCCCAGCCTGTGAGTGACGTTTCACATTCAACATGATTGGCTGCTCTCCAAATCCTCACAGGACTTCACAAAGGAGGAACCTCAATTCCTTCTTTTTTTATATATTTGAGGAAACGTCCAAGGCTGAGTGAGAAGGGGCTTTTGTCGGGAGGAGGAAACGGGGCCGATGCCCACATGATGACTAGGCTGAGGAAAAGGATGGTGTGGGAGGAGCCTTCCGCAGCACGCCCGAGGCCTAGCTGTCTAGCCACAGTCATTTATAAAGTGCCTTCTCTCCTAAGGATTGCTTACTGGGGAAGGAAACAAGTTCAGAGAGGCTGAGCATTTTGCTCAGGATAACATCGTGAACCCAGACCTCTGCCTAACTCAGAAGTTCTTTCTCGGCCACACCTGGGAAGAGAAAGGCCTCATTCGATGGGATAGAACACTGGACTGGGTCTCTTTGGTCTTAAGGCTCCCCTAAGCCGATAGACTCTATGCAGACAGCTAGGGCCACATCAAAAGGGGTTTCTGGCCTAGGCCTCACATGGCCTTCTCAACTGGCAACATCCTGGTCCTACCAGAATCTGCCATTGTCATGGCTCAACTTTGTTCTTTGGGCCCTGCTGGCCACCTTGTTTCCCCAATTGTCATCTCCACTAAGGGCTGAGCTGCCTTTGACCTTGTGGAGTCAGGACCATATTTCTACTTGACGTGGCCCAGTCCCTGGGCTCTGCCCTTGGCCTGAGTTCTGACAGGTGAACCCCACAGGCTAGGCTCTGCTTTGGCCTGGTCACGCCAGCCAGGCTTGTAACTTTACTGTCCTCCATGGCTCGTCAGAGCCCAAGCCCATCAAGGCCACCCTGACCCTGCATCTAGGGAAAGGCCTAGGAGAGCTCTCAGACCTCATGCCATGCCATGTCCCTGTCCCTTGGGTTTTCTGCTGCTTCAGTTTTTCGCAAATGATTTTCCAAGTCAGTGGATTTAATTACATTACATTTAGGGAAATTGGTGCCATTTCTTAATTACTTTTATAGCTGAAAGGCAATTACTTAGCAATCGCAGACGGGTCTTCTCATGTTGCCTGGAGCTCTTCGGCTATAAGGAATGTCTGCAGGGAACCAGACCTGGCTTTGAAGAGCTTGGGTCGCCCCTTGGGTAATGGAAACTGGGTTAATTGGGTTTGGGGAGAAGGGTACATTTTGTAAGAAAGAAGATAAAATAAAGGTGTTTTTATACCACGATCTATGCAGTTGTTTGAGACAAAACTTGCCAGGCACCCTCAGCCTCTCCCTCCTGCTTGGCCCTGTGCCGAAGCTTTGGGGGGGGGGGTGCTGTCTCTGCACCTGTTGCCTCTGAATCTTTCCCAAAGCCCACTCCCCCTGCCAGGCCACTGACATCACATACCTGTGACAATGGTGGCCTTAGAACTGGCCACCCCCTCACATCCACCTGACTCCCTGCAGTGTATTGACTGCAGCCCCCGTGGATGTGGCCTTATTTAGGGGAAAAAAAAAGTCTGGTTGCAGATGGGATAACACAGAGTTAGGGAGGCCTAGATGGGGGCTGTCATGGACTTTCTCAGGTGGGCCCCAGAGCCAACAGGAAGCAAAGGGGCTGGGTCAAGGCCAGAGAATGTGTCTTCAAGCTGAGAAGAGCCAGGGTGACTGGGAGTTCCAGAAGCCACAGGTGGCCTGGAAGGGAGCTACCCTCACAGCTTCCAGAAGCAGAGAGCCAGCCAGAACCTTCAGTTTTGATGCTTCCAGACCCACGAGCGATTACATTTCAGTCCTTACAAATCACTCAGGGTGTAGCCATCCCTTATGCCAACTTGCATTACTATACCACACTGAGCGAAAATCTGGGCTACCTGCTGTGGACTCAGGGAAGAGCTTTAGAGCCTGCTTGCCTCTCCGCTGGGCTCCTGCCGGTCTCCTCCGCACCCTGGCGCTCCCCCCCCCCCCCCCCTTACACACTTTCTTTGCTCTTCCTCACACAGAGAAACCCCTCTCTTATCTCAGGGCCTGTGTACCAGCTCTTCTGTTTCCCTGATGGCCATTCCTGAGAAGCACCCTGCTGACTGTGACCTTCCACCTGCTCCAGGTCAGGGCTGCAAAGCTGTCCCTGTCTGTCCTTGGGCACAGATGCCCTCACCCTCTACCATGTTCATGTCTTTTCCTGTTGCTGCAGATAAAAATGCCCCGGCAAAAGCAATTTAAGGGAGAAAGAGTTCACATAGGCTCACAGTTCCAGAGGGATGGAGTCCATCTTGGTGGACAAGGCGTAACAGCAGGAGCAGGAGACTGGCCTGTCACATTGCTTGTTAGCAGTCCAGGAACAGGAAGTGGAACCAGGAAATAAAATCTCAAGGTCCCGCCTCCCCCAGTGACACACTTCCTCCAGTGAGGCTCCACCCTCTAAAGGGTCTATAACTTTCCTGATTAGCACCACTAGCTAGGGACTGAGTGTCCAAAACATGAGTCTGTCCGGGACATTCCACATTCAGGTCATAGCAACGCTCTTCCTGGGCAGCCCAGGAAGCCAGCATCGGCTCAAGTGGAAACCAGCTCAGGAGTCCAGGAGCCTTCCTCTACTTACCTTCACTGTGCCAAGTCCCTTTTTTTCTGTTCCTAGGGCAGAGCTTAGGTTTCTATTGCTGTGATAAAACATGGTGACCAAAAACAACTCGGGGAGGAAAAGGCTTAGTTGATCTTACACTTCCAGGTCACAGTCCATCACTAAGGGAATTCACGACAGGAACTCAAGTAGCGGAGGAACCTGGAGGCAGGAACTGATGAAGCCATGGAGGAGTGCTGCTTACTGGCTTGCTTTTCACAGCTTGCTCAGCCTGCTTTCTTACAGTATCAGGACCACCAGCTGAGGCATGGCACCACCCACAATCTCTCCCACATCACTAATTAAGAAAATGGATTAAGACTTGCCTACAGGCCAGTCTTATGGAGGCATTTTCTCAATTGAGAGTGGCTCTTCCCAGATGACTCTAGCTTATGTTAAGTTGACATAAATCTAGCCAGCACAAGTGGAATCCTTGAAAGAAAGGAAGGGGAGCTGTATGTGAGGTCCACATCTTGGGCAGGGCATTGAGATCTACTCCTTTCCTCATGAAATCATGTATTCATTTAACACACATCTGAACACGGTGGGCTGGCAGAAGGCTGGGTGCCTTCTGAGTGACTCACAATATGAGCATTTACAGGCTGTGTCAAGGTTGTCAGGTTGTCATTTGCCATGGAGGAGAGGAGGGACGAGCATCTTCAGAGCTGCCAAAGTCTAAATAAATCCCTTAAATAGAGTTACCTCACTCCCGTCCTTCCCTGTCATGTTTTCAGCTCTAGAGTGTTTTATAAATCCTAATACAATGTGAGCGCCATGTGAATGGTTGCTGTCTTGTGTCATTTGGGAACAAGGGCCAGGAAACAGTCTGCACCAGCTCAGCACAGATACACCAGGAGTCTAACGACATCTCCTTTCTGCTGCTGGCTGAATTTGTGCACAAGGAGCCTATGGGTACAGAGAGCATTGAATTCTGAGTGGTGCCACAGGCAGCATTGGGGGGCACAGAAAAGATGCCAAGCCAGGTTGGAAGAGCCCCAGAGCAAGGACCTCCAGGATGGTTCTCTGCTACTGAGTTGGCCAGGTGGGGAAGAGCTGCGGGCTCACTGGCTGTATGGGATGAAGAGCCTGGTGGATCCAGGACTGGGGCAGCCATGCAGGTTTAGCCCCTGGTAAAGGCTCTGCAAAGAGTCTATATAGCTGAGGCACAGAAGATGCCCAGTGGTGGCCTCTGTGAGTCAGGCATAGGGAGTGGGAAGACCTGTACACACATGGCCAGCTGTACGCATCTATGACTCCTGTTCACACTGAAGCCCTGCCATGTCCCAGTGACATAATGAAGATGCTGTCACCATCCTCCACAGTGCAGGTGGGGACACACTGCCCCCCAAACATGTTGGAAACCACGGAGAAGCAGAAGCAGAAAGGCATGTTAACATTCTTCTGCTGTCTTGTGTGAGACCCAGAACCCACATATATGAGCAAGCTCCCCTGAAAGCAGGCTATGAGCCCTCCTGTGACAGGAGCCTGCCCCACACCCAGAGAGGAAGAGGGAAGACACAGAGCTCCATGAGGAACTGAACAGGGACAGTGAGGTCTCTAGCTCCTGGCCTTCAATGCCCTCTGAATGACTGTCCCTGCGCCATCAAGCCTTCAATTGTGTTCCTGCTTCTTTGGACTTCATTCCCGAAGGCTCCCATGTGGAACCTATTATATAAATTTGTTATACATTTCTCTCTTGGTAATCTGTGCTTGGTTATGGGGTGTCAGCTATGACCCTCTCGATGGCTGAAGACACAATTTTCTCTCCCCTGCATGCTCAGACTCAAGCCAGGGAAACACAAGCAGGTGCTTGTGTCTTGAGAGGGAGTCTGTTTCCTCTGGGTCTGGAGGAGAAAGTCCCAAAGCATGATGTCTGCAGGCCATGCTTTCTCCAGGTCCTCAGGGACACTCTGCCTGTGTTTCTTGTTGCTACAGCATTCTTCCCTGTGTGTCTCTTGCCTGTAAAGACAGCAGCCATGGGATTAGAACTAACCTGATCTCACACAGCCTCACACCACCTTAACTACATCTGCAAAGGCCCCGTTTCTAAGTCCGGTGAGAGGCTGGCATACCTTTTGGAGGACAAGATCAACGCCACAGGATGCTGATCTGTCACAAGAGCTGTGACTATGTCGAGCTCTTGTGTGCTGGATCAGTGGGCAACCTGGGGCTGTGAGCTTTGCTGCTAATGGAACCCCGGAAAAAGTGTGGGGCTGACGGTTCCAGGGGGGCCTTGAGATCAGATAGGGTTGTTCTCTCATTCAAGACACCCCGTCTTGCAGGAGGGGAATATCACTGCAATGGAGTAGGAAGAAAGAAGCCTGCCCATCACAAATGACATTGAGAGGGGTACGGACGGTAGAGAAGAGGGCAGATGATCCTGTCATGGCATCTGAGGGACATCCAAGAGGAGGGTCATTTTAGGCTGGGAAAGATTGATAGGTGCCAGAAGGAGAAGGGTGCCGAGGTCTGGGAACAAAGACCACAGTGGGAAACTTGCCAACTATGTAGAGACAGTCTCCTGCCTTCCCTCAGCAAATGCACTTCCCTTGAGTCCGGAAAATGCCTTGGTTTGGGGTCAACTGAAAGGAGGCAGCCATGTTCTGATCAGCAACCCATTCAAAATAAAGACGAGCCAACCTTGGTAAACCCCCCTCAGATGGGTGGGTTAGGGGGCTGCACATTTCAATAGCTGCTGGCCTGGAGGGTGGTTCTGGGCTCTGCAGCCCTTGGCCCAGGAGGCCGACTCACTGAAGTAGCCCGGGCTTCAATGTTGGGCTGTTTGCATTTCTTGACAAAGGAAATTTGTTGGGCTTAAGTTGCCAAGGGTTTGCATCTGGATTCTATGATGTCTGGCTTCAGGAGGGCTGCGCAGAACCCGCTCCTCAGGGCCTCGCTGGCCTCGTGTAATTAACTTAAGTGCTCTGAAGATGAAAGCTTAGTCGCCTGATCCCGGATTACAGCGAGCGCCAGCCGCAAAGGTAGGCAGAGCAGACTGTGCGAGTTATCTCCCCGCCATTGAAGTTTCCAGAGATACCAGGGGTGGACAGCGTCAGTCAGGAAGTTTGGGCATGTTGGAATTTATTAAATTTGCAGTTGGGAGAAAAAAAAAAACAAAAAACAAACCGGAGTTCTGGATGCCAGTGCAAAAAGGTCAAGTGGAAACACAACATCACGTAATGAAGTGATTAATCATATTTTGTATTAGAGAAACTAGTATCTTAGATCAGCCCCATTTTTGTGCAATTCCAAAGCAGAGATGTTAATTTCCTGATTCCTTCCTCATAACTTCTGGAGGTTTCCTCCTGGCTGCTGAAACTACCTCTTGCTCTGTTTCCTCCTCCTTTCTTGTCCCCATCTCGCTCCCCTCCTCCAGCTGGAGTAAGGTAGCTTTGATCATCCAATGCTGGGGGTGGGGCTGGGGAACGTGGGGGTGCGAGTGTGTGGGGATTCCTACAGGTGATTTTTAGGCCTGAATTCCATTGTGACAGCCATGATTTATTTTAACTACCAACCCAGGAAAGCAGGCGCCGCCAGGATGAATACCTCCACCAACCCCCTAGCCAACTAATTTTACTGTTTATGAATCACTAATATGTTTAAGGGAGGGGGGAGAGGAGTGCCATTGCAGATAGCCAAGAGTCAGACTTTGAGAAGAGACCTCATGGTGCTCAAACAGTTCCACATGGCTGCCATGGCAAAGCTCTACAGATAGACAACACATGGGGTACAGATAGCGCCCCCGCCTCAGTGGGGAGGCGGGCAGAGGCTACCGGGAGATGAAACACTTTCATCTCTCTCAGGGAGATAAACAGGCCGGGCTGGATAGGCCTCTTTATTTACAAAAGAAAATTAAATCCGTTTTAACACTTGCTCCCTTCATAGGAAACACATGTTCCCTGGTAATTGTTTTGAACTCATTTAAAGGGGCCAGGCTGCACCGCGCCATCGAGTTGGGTTGCACTCTCATTTTCTCACTGGCCAGGGGTGGCCATGGAATTTGCAAGGAATTTCTTCCCAATTCCAGAGGCTCCAAGAAGGGGGCATTCTTTGGCCGCGCTTTCGCTGGAGCCAGGTTTGGCTTCCTGCCCCCTGGAGGGAAGCCCCTCACCCCTTACTGGGAGAAGTCTGCCCCCAGCGCCCCTTGCCCTGAGTCCTTATCGGGAGTTTGGGGTGGATCAAAGGGACTCACAGCCCTAATTGAGCCCGACAGGACTCCCTCCTGCCTGGGAGTTTTTGCAGAAAGAGAAATGAAAGGTTGGGTGATTTTTCCCAAGAGTTCCTGATAGAGTTTTACGACTGCAAGGTGTCACTCAAAATCTCTCTGTCCCCGGGCCTTGGGCTGGGCTTTTCAAATGTTAATGTGCATGGGATCTCCTAGGGGCTCTAGCTAAATGAAGACTCTCATTTGTAGGACTAGGGTGGGGCCTGAGAGTCTATTTCTAACACCACTGGGGATGATGCCCAGAGCAAGAGTCACAGGTGCAGTTGGCAGCTGGCAGCCATCCCCGGAGGGTCTAATTCTGCCTCTAGAGTGGTGCTTGAGAATGTGCATTAGTGCCCAGGTCTTCCTGATTCTGCTGGTTGCAGAGGACACTTTCCAAACCCTTGTTCAAGACTAATATTCTCCCTGGGGCAACTGAGGATTCTCAGCAGAATTCTCCCCACCCCCACCCCCATCCTAGAACTCACATTAGAGAGGGTGACAGAACCAGAGCCAGCACAAAGCCCAACACTGGACTTTGTGTACACAGAAAGTAGGAAGAAGGGCAGGCAGGCATAGGGAATGGCTGGCAACCTGGGACTCCGCTTGGCTTGTGCCTATACTTCCGTTCTTCTAAAGATAACACACTTGGCAGCCAAATGCTCTATCTGCATGTGTTGTACCATATACCCAATTCAGAATGATGTACCTAGCAACTAGCTAGCAACGTAAGATCCCCTCCCCAGCTGTCCAGAGCTGCACAAACACACATCTCACTCTCAACAGTGGAAATATATTTCTCCTTCCTTTAGCAACCATCAAATTTGGACAGTTTCTATTCAAACATCCCAGTTATGTCCAAGAACAGGGTGGAGGGGAATCAATTCTGCCTGAACCGGCTTGGGATGCCTGTGCCATAAGGCAATGCTCTGTCCTCAAATGAACTTTTAGGGGGGAAAGTCTCCTATTTATCATCTTATGCCCATGCATAATTGGGCATGTATATGATTAAAATCAGATGCATTATGGAATTTAGGGCTATGTACAGTAGAAAAATGATATGACCTAATCTATCAATCAAAACAGAACCACCCTCACCATGCCCCGAGTAAACAAGCTCCTCTTGAACCCTGTAGAAGGAAATCTTGAGTAATAATCAGGGCCCTTGAATATCTTCACCTTGAGGTCTGCTGTTCCCCTGCAGAAGCTTCAGACCTGTTCCTTAAATTTGCTTTAAACAAAGTCTCCAATCTTTTCTAATTGCGAGCCAATATTTCAGTTTCTTGAATAAAGAGGCCAAGAACCTGGAAACATCTGACTCAGACCTTTACCCTCAGTAACAAAAGGATTGAAGGACTATGGGAACAGAGCCCAGTCCTCCGTAGGGCTTCCTCTGCCCAAACCCCAGAAATTGAGGACAGAAATGGGTGAGAGCCCAGGCACTCTAGGTGCCCTTGTCCCTGGGGTCTTGCTCCCCAGCCAGAGAGCATTCAGTGACAGAAGCATTTAGCACTTTACATCCTGACACAGCTATTATTGTGGTGGGTGCCTGCTCACTTGTAGTGTCCTTCCTTCCTGGCTCTTTAAGTAGGTGTCCCCCTTGTCACTAATCTGAGGCAGGTTCTGTCCTTCCCCCTTAGCCTCCGAAGCCATGGTGAAGAGACCTAGGTATAACCGATAGCCTTCAGTGCTTCAGTTTCCCCACAAGGGAAGCCATCTAATCCTTCAGAAACCCCAAGGATAGAAGCAGCAGCTAGCAGAGATGGTGAGCCCTGCTGGCCAGTCACGCACCCACCATGATAAGAAGCTTTTTTGAGAACCTCATGGCCTCTGAGGACAGCTGCTGGAGGGGCCAGGGATACACTTCCCTGATTTGCTCTGTTTTTCTCCAAAGCCTTGTTTCTTTTAGCTAAGCAAGTAGCCCCTATAGAAACCAGTAGGGAGCCCTCTTCCCTAGGCTTCCGGAGCGTTTTTCTGAGGGAGGTTTGTCCTGTGGTGAGGCTTCCTGTGAACTGAAGTTCTGGGCCCAGGTCCAGCTGTTCTAGACTCAGCCCTGCTCTGAGTCTCAAAGGCCCCACCCCCCATGAGAGATCCCAACGCCCCTCAGCAAGGAGACCTGCTTCATTTGGTGCCCTTGGCTGGCCCTAGGCCTTGCTGGAGTGGTGTCTCTCCCCAGGCCAGTAGCTAGCCTGGGGCCTGGTGGCTTGGCTCTCTCTTCAGTCTTCAGCAGCCAGCATTGCCCCTCAGTGGGAGGTGAGGGATGCCATTCCCATGTCTGTCACCCTCCCTTCTTATTCCTTTAGTAACTTGGAACCACTGGGTGAGCCGCGTCCCTGCCGAGACTCTTGCTGCCCAGCTCTGCCTGCATCCTGAGACTCTACTTTTTTCTCCTCTGTTTCCCAGGACCCACAATTCAGTGAGCATTCCTAGTGGAATGAATGAATGAACAATTAAATGAATGATGGTAGGTAGAGTGGCTATTTGAGTGCCTTCCACTCAGTGTCAACCCGCTGGGAACTCTCACCATTGGCATCTGGCACCCAGAGCCCATGCAGACACTCATTCTCCCAAGCCCATCTCAGCCACACAGCAGGCAGGCTCCAAGGCTCCTGCCTGGAGTCTGATCTGGATTGTGTTTAGGAGCTGACATCTTGTAGCTGATCCCCTTGTGACTGCTTTCTGCTTTCTCCCTACAGAGGCCTGAGGCCTAAGGTCCTGCCTTGGAGTTTGTTAGTAGTGGACAAGGAGGAGGCTGCTTCCCTGTCCTGCCTCATCTGATGAGATACCCAGCCACCCCACCTCCAGCCCTCCAAGCTCCCAGCAGTATCCAGGTGCCTGTCTACCTCATTACCCTGAAGCCTGCAGGTCAATGTTGAACCCTCTGCAGAAATCCTGCTGGGGACCTTGCAGGTGGAAAGGTTCCCTGAATTAACATTGAGAGGTTGCCATTCCTCCCCAAACTCCTTAGTGGTTCTCACAAAGGATGGCTCCGGGTGGGGATGGGGACGCGAAAGTCTGCTAAACCTGGGCATGTGCACATGACATGTATGCCTGGATGAGTCTTCCCTCTCACAAACTTTTTGTAGCCTCAGATGGGCCAGGTGCTGAGTTGTCTCCCCTAAACCTAAGAGTTAAAAGTGATAAATATGTGACAGATTAGAGACAGGGCCCGTACGGAGGTCAGGAAACGAAAGAGGTCTTTAGAATGGGCCAAGATGGAAAAGCCTGGTGTTCTCATAGGAAGAGGCAGGGAGGCCGGGCGAGGACACCAGGAGACAGCTCCTTGGTAAGATGAGGACAGAGGCTCCTGGAGGAATTAAGCCTGCTAACCCCAGGATCGGAGACTAGGGGCGTCAGGAGCCGAGGGGAAATGAACTCACTGTTCAAGCCCAGTGTATAGTACTTGATTATGACAGCCTAGCAAACTCATACAGGTACTGAATATGACCATGAGGACTTCCTGCTTCGCCATTTTTATAACTGAAGACCTGGAGATGCAGAGACAGAGGAGGCGTGGTCCATGGAGCTGGCTCTGAGCCCCTGCTTAGCTTCTGCAATCCAGACTCCGCATCGCAGAGGGCATCACTGCTTCAGGAACATGCCGGAGAGCGAAGGCTTTGCTGAGACACACCGGAAGCTCAGAGGCCTCAGGATCCCACCTGGTCAGAGCGGCTCCCTCCCAGAATGAAAGCTTCAACCTCAGACACAGCTGTCTCTGGCGAGCTTGTTTTGGTGTGTGTGTTGGGGAGGGTCTTCCCAGCACCCTGGCTTCACAGGGGCAGAGTGCAGACCTGTGTCTGGGCCTTGTAATTACTCTGAAGCCAGCCCTCCTGGGAGCGGCTGCAGGAATAAATCCTGAAGATGTTTATCCCTAGAATTCCAGGCTTAATTTACAGCCTCCTCCAAAGAGCATCTTGGCCGGCCAGCCCTTGAGGTCACTCTAAGTAGAACAGCGCCTCCAGGTCTCCAGGCATAAATACCTGCTGTCAGTGGGTAAGTGGGGGCTGGTGGCCAGGCTGCTGGGCTGCAGCTGCCCACCCCCTTCCAGGCCACAAGGAGCTGCCCTTATCAGCTGCTCCTGGGTGGGGCTAAACCTCATCACCCCACCCCAGGGCTGTACCACACAGGGAATTCATGGACAGCACTGTGTAAGGTGATGGGGAATGGGAGACATCCCCAAACAGACCCCGTAAGGGGATTATCCTCTCAGGCTTAATCAAGCCATAGGAGGATCAGTCTCAGGTACCAGGCTAGCCATCCCTGCTACAAACATGTCTGTATTCCCTGGAGGGTCTCTGGGTTGCTACCTGGGGCAGAGATAACTTGGCAGCTAATGGTTATTTCACAGGACACCCAGGAAGGGACTGGGATGAGAGCTGAGCAGGAATGAGTGCTGTCGGTGGGGCTTGGAGCCTTTCTGTGCTCAAGTGTGTGTGTGTGTGTGTGTGTGTGTGTGTGTGTGTGTGTGTGTGTGTGTGTGTGTGTGGCTTAGATTGATGTGGCCTGCCTGGCACACAGCAAGGCCTAACTCTGGCTACTCCTCTTTCCTGGTGTAATTTTCTTTCTAGAACCTTCTTTCTTCTGTCTTCCCCGTGAATGTTGTCATTGGTTGCCTAGCTGACTGATGCTTCAATGCCTAGGTTTATTCAGAGGAGTGTGAGTGGGTGCCTAGCGGGAACTGCACTCTCTAGAACAGAACTCTAAGCATCTGGCTCTTTCTGTCATTAGAATGGTATTCTTTGACTTCACTGAGGACACTGCTCCCTGACATGTGGACGGAACAGCAGCCTACAACGGAAACGCACCAGGCATGGAGCAAATGTGTGCTCTCTCTGGACACATTCATTACACTCTTGTCTTGTTCCCCTTAGCATGGGAGCTCACCCATGACAGGGATGCTGTCTGTTTTGTTCACTCGTCTTTTCAGAGTCTGGGTCAGAGCTCACGCAGGCTCTCCACGCAGATCTACCCAGTTAATTGGTAGCACTGAACCTTGCAGGCACCTTTCAGGAGAGAACACTTGCCTTGCTCTCCCTGAACCCACTCCAACCCTCTCTGTCTCCACAGCACAGAAAGCCCAGTGCGTTATTTCTGAAACACTCACCCCTGAAAAACACTTAGTGGACTTGCATTTAACTGAGTCTTCTTTGACCGTCCTGTTCACCATAGGAAGAAGGAATCTGTACGAATAAGCCCTGGTCTGAAGGTTGCCTGAGAGCCTGAGGCTGCCATGAACCTCCTTTAAAGTATGAACCTTTGGGGGATATAATGTGTGCTCTCACTTCTGTGGGGTACATGCCCAGGAGTTGGGTTGCTGGGTTTGTGGATGCTTACACTAGTTTATAAGCTAATTACAAACATAATTTTAAAAGAAGAAGTTGTAAAAGAGTTATCCTGCGTGGGTGAAACAAGGCATAGATTATCAAATGAAAATCTCAGTGACAGGCACTGGTTACCTTCTGTGAGTTATTGGTTAAGGAGACTCTACACCCACAACAACACAGGCTATTGCCACTACCCTTGGCTTCCCACCAGAACTAGATGGTAAGACCTGATTGCTGAAGACACCACACACCTTGATTGCAGGACACAGGGAAATCAGTCTTGGGACTCACCCACCCCTAAGCCCCACTGGCTAGCTTTCGTGGTGCTGGAAGGTGCTATACAGGTTACTGGGGGAATCCATCAACGGTCTTACCCAGAACTGGCGTCTGTGTGCTATAATACTGACCTTCCTGGCAAATGTGCCCACTGGTACGATACTGGCATGACTATTATGGAGATAGCCAACCACTTTCTGAGTTAGATATGAGGCCAGTTTCACAGGAGGGAATTTGTGTCTGATACTGTAAACCTGACGGAACACCCTTGGCTGCGGAGACCATCAGTCCTAGATGGCAGGGAACTACTGTTGTTGATTTCTTAAATGGTCATGTTGTCAAATTGCCTTGTAAGTAAGTGTTCATGTTTTTTTTCTGTAGATTTGCACTGCTCTCAACCTTGGGTCAGAGAAGCTTCATTTTGCAGTGGGTAGTAGTTAATGCAGAGACTCCTACCTGTCCAAAGTGGAAGCCTGGGAGTGAATATGTTCAAGGATATATATATATATATATATATATATATATATATATATATATATATATATATATATATATATAATAAATTAAAAGTATTTTTAAATCAGCAAGTGTTGTTAGTCCCAGGTAGACCATATCCACCACTTCTGGCCATATCCATACCATATCCATACCCTTCCCACCTCACCATCCTCTCATGATTCCCGGTCCTGTACTCTGGGAAGCCTTTCTGGTTGCAACCAGTGCCCATGTAGACCACACTACCTTGGCACCAATTTGATTTGAACATGACTTTGCTCAGAGAGGCAGTCAATTCCCCACTCTTCGTCCTCCCAAATGCTTACTTAACTCTACCCACCATCATAGGAACACACGCACGTGATGGAGAATTTCAAGAATGTTTGAAAAGCTACTTGCAGTTATAGTTTGATCTTTTCCCAGGGGCCCATTCTCTTCTCTATGAGTTTATTAATGATTTGCATATAGAGTCTGTGTCTTGCTCTTATAATCTGAAACAATCTCACATGGTAGTAATTGTTTTAATTTTTATTTTATGTATATGAGTGTTTTGCCTGCATGTAAGTCTAGGTACCACCTACATGTCTGGTGCCTGAGGAAGCCAGAAAAGGACACTGGATCCCCTGCAGCTGGAGTTACTGACGGTGGTGAGCTGCCATATGGGTGCTGGGACCCAAACTTGCATCCTCTGGAAGAACAGTCAGTGCTCTTAACCATTGGCCATCTCTCTGTTTTACTCATATCTTTTTTTTAAATTGTGACTCTCTCTCTCTTCCCTCGCCCCTCTCCCTCCCTCTCCCTCCTATCTGCTTTTGTAGTGTCAGGGCTTTGAACCCCACAAGCACTCTACTCAGAGCCACACCCCCAGCCCTGTGAATCTCCTTTCTAATGGCGACAAAAGAAGATAATTCTTTGTGTAAAGGAAGCATCTTCCCCTAACAACCAGTTCTCAGATGCAGTGCTTAGGTTTGTGTTCCTGCTGCTGTGATGGACACCAGGACCAAGAGCAACTTGGGGAGGGAAGGGTTTATTTCATCTTAACCCTTCCAGGTCACAATCCATCACTGAGGGAAGTCAGGGCAGGAACTCAAGGTGGGAACCTGGAAGTGGGAAATGAAGCAGAGGCCATGGAAGAATGCTGCTGCTGACGGGCTTGCTCCTCATGGCTTGCTTTCTTATATGAGCCAGGACCACCTACCCCATGTTCGTGTTGCCCACAATGGGCTGGGCCCTTCCATATTGGTCATTAATAAAACGTCCCACAGACTTGCTACAGGCCAGGCTGATGGAAGTAATTCTTAATTAGGTCCCCTCTCCCCAGGTGACTATAGGTTTATGTCAGGTTGACAGCTGAAGCTAACTAGGACAAGCCTGTTTCCAGTAAACAATTGAATGAGGAGTAAGATTGTGCTTCCTGTCTTCTCAGCGCTTGGATGCGTTTACAGAGAGTGGACTGTTCCAAGTATCTTCAGGGGGTTAGAAAATGCTGCTCTTTTTCCTTCTGTTGTTATTGTGAACACACACACACACACACACACACACACACACACACACACACACACACACACACCCCAGAAAAGTTACCTGCTTCAACATTTTTCAGTACACTGCTCCATGGATGATGCACCCCCATGTTACTCTGCAGCCATCCCCAACATCTTGCCAACTGAAGATTTATCCCTATGAAACACCAGCTTCTACCCCTGACCTAGGCCCTGGTACCCCTTTCTTTTTGTGAACTTTATTTTTCTTCCACTCAGCAGGCTGTTCTCAAGGCTTGTCTGGACTGTGGCATGCACCAGAATGTCTTTCCTGTGACTGGTATTCCTCCTGGCATAGTGGGTATGGGGTGATGGAGGGGGTTATTCCATTAGTCCTTGTGTTGGCAGTTTTGTGTCACCTTGATGTAAGCTGAAGTCATCTGAGAAGAGGGAACCTCAATTAAGAAAATGCCTTCATAAGATCAGGCTGTGGACAAGCCTGCAAGGCATTTTCTTAATTAGTGATTGATAGGGGAGGGCCCAGCCCATTGTAGATGGTGCCATCCCTGGGCTGGTGGTCCTGGATTCTATAAGAAAGCAGACAGAGTAAGCCATGATGAGCAAGCCAGGAAGCAGCACCCCTCCTTCATGGCCTCTGCGTCAGCTCCGGCCTCCAGGTTGCTGGCCTGTTGAAGTTCCTGTCCTGACTTCCTGCACTGATGAACAGTGATGTGGAAGTGTAACCCAAATAAACCCTTTCCTCTTTCCTCCCCAATTTGCTTTGGTCATAGTGTTTCATTGCAGCAATAGAAACCCTAAGACAGCACTTGACAGCAATTCTGAAAATGAAAGGCCTGTGAATATTGAAGGGGGTGCTATCATAAAGCAGGGACCACGGGAAAGGGAAAAGTTTGTTCCTTTTACCTATACATCTACCCTTCCTCCTGCTTGCCCTTCACCCATCTGCCTACTCTTTTATCTACTTATTTGCCCATCTACCCATCCTTATGCCTGTTCACACACACCCTTCCTTACACACACACACACAGACACACACACAGAGCTCCCATCCACCTGTTCACCAATCTACCCACCCTCTCCCCTGTGCATCTACCCATCCGGCTCCAAATATCTGCTGGTCTATCCATTCTGCTCACTCACCATCCATCCCTTCATGTACTTACACACTTATCCAGCCGATAAAATCTACCCATCCACACATTTGAACCATCCATCCATCCATCCATCCATCCATCCATCCATCCATCCATCCACCTACCAGTCCATCCACCCCTCAATCCTTCTATTCATCCGCTCATCTACTTATCTATCCACCCATCCTTCCATCTATCTACCCATCAACCATCCATCTGTCCATCTACCCATCCATCTTCCTACCCATCTGTGGTGGTTTGAATAGGAATGGCCCCCAAAGTCATAGATTTGAATGCTTGGTCACCAGGAAATGGCACTAGTAGGAGATGTGGCCTTGTTGGATTAGGTGTGATCTTGTTGGAGGAAATGTATCACTAAAGGTAGGCTTTGAGGTTTCAAATGCTCAAGCCAAGCCCAGTGCCCCCTCCCTCTTTCTCTCTCTCTTCCTACTGACTGCCAATCCGGATGTAGAACTCTCAGCTACCTACTCTCGCCATGTTTACCTGCATGCTTCCTGCCATGATGTAATGGACTAAACCTCTGAATGTAAGCCAGCCCCAATTAAATGCTTTTCTTTACAAGAGTAGCCATGGTCATGGTGTCTCTTCACAACAGGAGGAATCCTAACTAAGACAGCATCCATCCATTCTATTTATCTAGTTTCACTTTGCCTAGAACTGCTCACATATTATTTGTAATATAGCAGAATAAAAAGAGAAGGATGCTTGTGAACCTCTCTCTCCTCTCCACTTTGCTCCTGGGCCCATTTATCCCTTCAAGCAGCACTTCATCACATCTGTGTTGTCCTCAGATCTGTACTCTGGACTCTAACTCTTGGGATCTTCTCTGCTAAGTCTTTCCAAAGAGATCAAACTTCCTCCATCCTCCCTGCCACAGTGGGTACTGTGTTACAAAAATGCTTTTCATTGTTATTGTGAAGTCTCAGATCTACCAATGTGCCACCCTGCTGTAATTGTTTTCTGGGCAGGTACCTGTTGACCTTTGGAGAGTTTTCAGGGAGGGGGAGTTCCCGAGTGCTGAAGTCTCGGGACTTTCATACAGCATTTCAGATCTACTGTGAGAACCAAGGGATATTTGTAACCATTTACAGTTCCTAACAGCCCTGAGCAATTATAAGGGAAGATTTGGGGGTTGCATGGATGTCTGGTTTAATGAGGCATACCTATGGGGAAAAAGCAGAAAATAGCTAAAATTTTATATCTTTATCAATTCCTTAGAAATATCTCAAAGTAGACATAAGCACAGGTTCAGTGTGCCCTGGTGCTAGCTTTCCTGGGGTTCTCTTGGGGTGGGGTTTCCTGAGCTGCTCCAGGTCTTCAGACTCCTTCCCTCTGTAATGACCTTCAGAGAGAAGAGGGTATCAAGATGTGTCAGTGATGTCCCTAAGAGGCCAAGTCCTGCCCTGCCCCTGCAGGTGAGTGTAGCAAGCTTTCTTGTCATACTATCTTTGGATTGCCAGTCCCCAAAAAACAACATGGAGACTTCTTATTAATTATGAAAGCTTGGCCTTTAGCTTAGGCTTGTCCCCAAGTAGTCCTTATAACTTAAATTAATCTGCTTCTATTAATCTATGTTCTGCCATGTGGCTTTTTTTAACCTCTTCTCCATTTCTATATGACTTTTTCCATGTCTCCTGGTGTCTCCATGCACCTAGATTTATTTCTTCTTCCTCTCACTCCCCGGAAATCCCGCCTATCCTCTCCTGCTGAGCTATTGGCCATTCAGCTCTTTATGAAGCCAATCAGAAGGCGCCTTGACAAAGACACATCTTCACACAAAGATGATTCCACAACAGACAGAGAGTCTGCTTCAGGGGAACATTTCTATAACATTCCAGAGAGGTCCTTGGCCAACCCTTCAGAGGACTCCTCAGCTATTTCTTCTTGGGATGGGGCTAACTTCTTCATCAAATCTAAAGTTAAGGCCTCACATGGGTGCCCAGGTCCCTGCTGTCCCCACCCGGAGTCCCCTAGAACAGAAGCCTCCTGCAGAGGACAGGTAGACCTCACCAGCCACTGGGGGCGTCTGCTCAGGATTCTTCAATTCTCTCTTCACTTTTGCCTTCCTTCTCTATGTCTTATTCTTTGGAAATTTTTGCTTTGTCTCCTGGGAAAAAATCCTTTTTTTTTTTTTTTTTTTTTGGTCTCTTATTTCCTCATCTTGAACAACATCATTGGGAACCATGGCTTTTTGTGTGTGTGTGTGACTAGATCATGTCTGTTTTTTATAATTCTTTTCAAGAATCCTGCCTTCCTCACACTCTGAAACTCACTAGATAATAATAATCACTGCTGTCTCTTCTAGTTCCTTATTCTGCAGACTTTGTAAGCAGGTGAGAATTTGGGTACAAACAGCTTTTAGGGTGTGGGTACCTCCCTGGGGCCTTGGGACTCATGTCCCCCTCAAGCATGAGGCAGTGACAGCACCAGGCTGTGGTAATGTCGTCTCGTGTAGAGATTAGTTCTGCTGAGCCACAGATGATAGAATCTGAGAGATGGTGGAGGCAGGGATGTCCCAGGCTGTTCATCCGCCCAGCCGAGTGTGACCCCCAGTTAGACTTCCCGAGTTAAAATGAGGGGGTTGCTTCAAAATGCCCTTATTTATCTTCTAGAAGGTCTCTTCTGGATTCTTTAGATTCCTGAGCAAAAGTGTCTATTCCATGCTAGCACTCCTCTCTCCTGACTCCCTCCGTTGTCCAAGCTCTGAAGAGCCTGGGGCACGGGGTTTGCCTCGGAAGCCCGGCTTTTATTCCCCACATCACAAAGTGAAACCTCAAGTCTAAGAGATTCTTCCTCCCCCGACTTTTCTCCCTCCCGACTCTTCTCCCTCTCTATTTTCCTTCTCTCCCGTTCTTCCTCCTCCCCCTCCTCTTCTGTCTTTCTCTTCCCGATTCCTCCTCCTCCTCCCTCCTTCCCATTCTCCTTCTCCCTCCACGGGTAACCAAACTGGCAGTTAGGATCTGTGATTGCTGACTTCCTGTGGCAATCTTAGTGTCACTGATGGTACAGTGTTTAGAGCCTGGGGAACCTCCCTCTTACCTTGACTTTATATGGAAGACACTGCTTAAGCAGGGCCTTTCCAGAGCTTTCCAGAAAGGGCCTCAGCTAGCCCTTCAGATAGTTGTGTGTGAGTTTGTGTCAGTATACCATTATTGGCTTCATGTTGTTTCGCAACAATCTTTCTACTTCCCTCAGACCACTGAAGGTCCCATGGCTAATACCAGTTTTCAGCTGTGAGGGTGTATGCTTGTAACTGATAGCAAAAGAGCTTTTAAGAAGGACGCTTCCTGAGTATGGATTCTTTTGTAAAAGATGTAAGAATGTCGTTGGCCGGTGATGATGCTCCTGCAGGTTTAAAGTTCTACACAAGAGGGCGCATTGGTACCCCATTGCACAAAACAGCATTCTAGGGTGTTGTGAGGTGTAAATTTTCCTAAAAATATTTCTTAAAGAGGGTCTGTTTCCCTTGCCAAAAGTACTCCTAGCCACACAATTAAGAAAGAGAGGAATTTGTATTTGTACACCTTCCTTGTTTTACTATATACTCAACTTGTGTGGGCACCTTGTGTGTTTATGCTAGTGGCCTCTAAGGAGGGAATACACAGTGTCCAACTGGGCTGTGTGTTTTAAATGACCAGAGGCCACCTGGGCAAAGCTGGGAAGTGGTCAGCATCCTTCACAATGCTAACAGGTGTGCAAGGTCCCAAAACAAACTCTATTCCTGTTCTTCATTCTCACCTTACTAAAACCGTGAAACATTCATCCCCTATGCCCTAATTTTGTAGGTAGAATGGAATTGCATATGCGTGTGTGTGTGTGTGTGTGTGTGTGTGTGTGTGTGCGCGCACGCGTGCACACGCACATGCACACGTGTGAATATATTTGTATGAGCATGTTTGTGTATGTGCAGTTTCACATGTGTGTGTAGGTACATATGTGTATGCACACATGCCTATGGAGACCAGAGAACAACCTCAGGTGTCATTCTCAAAAACACCATCCACCTCCTTTGAGACAGGGTCTCTCACTGGCTTGCAGACACACCTTCATAGTTGGCTTGTGTCCCATTGTGAGCTCATGCCTCCTCCCCAGGGATCTTGGGTCTTGTGTCTCCTAACTTCTGAATCTCCTTGCCCAGAAGCATTCCTAGAACAGACCTGGAGCATCCAAAGTGAATTACCTCAGTCAACTGCCCACTGTGTGGGTTTTCAGGCTATAACATGGATAAAAGAGACAGAAATGGAAATTTAGGAGAGGGAAATGGAGTCATGTGGAGACAGTGCCCCATCCACTAAGGCCTGGGGCTGATTCAGGTGCTGGCCAGACAGTTTCCTCTCACTGAGGAGCTTCCAGAGTGTGGGTCATCTACACATGTGATGTGCATGGGTTCCTAGGAGGGAGTCCACTTTTGTCTGTCCTGGTGACCTCTGGGGACTCTAAACCAAGAAGTACCACTGTGGTACACAGTCGCGAGAATCTTCATGGGAGAGGTGTCCCCTCCCCTGACATACATCACTTCCCTTTCCTTTGCCACTTTTTGTCCTCAGATGTGTTCACCAGTGTTTGCTTAGCACATGTGGTACACGGCTTGTTTTCACACCTGTGGCCCCATCCTCCTCGGGGCATACTTGACTTGGTGGTTCATGTCTAGCCACAGAATGTGACTGTGATGGCTGTCGATCCTGTGGTTGTTCCAGAAGTCTGTGACTTCCAGCTTGGAGCTGACACTCATCACGGACTTCTCCACTTACCTCCTTAGAAGGTGGAGGGTCCCAGTGTGGGGGAGGCCTATGCAGCAAGGAATAGAAGGTGTATTGGTGAAATTATTAAGGCCACTCCACGTAGTTAAAAGGAGATTTATTTAATGGCGTAACTTACAAATTAAGGAATAGGTAGGTCGCGGAGTCTGGGGAAGGTGTATCACAGTCCAGTGGTGTTCTCTGGAGTTCTGTTCGGTCCATCTCTCCAGTCCAGGGTCCCGCAACAGAGAGAGCGCCCGCCGATCCCGATCTCGGGTCCCCCGGCGCCTCCCTTGGCCCCGCCTTGTAGGCGTGACAGTTGCCGAAGTCTCAATGGGGGTTGAAACTTCCAGATCAAAGCTGGAATGGCTACCCACTACAAAGGTGGTCTCGAGCCAACCACCAATGCGGATCTAAGGCCATCAGCCAACAGCCACAGAGAGCCAAGTGCTGCCAACAACCTGCGAAGGAGTGGATTCCTTCACCCAGGGCCCTTGAGGCCAGACCACAGCCCCTGGGCCAAAATCTTGATGGTACCTGGTTGGAAGCCACGGAGCTGAGAATTCCTGGTCCACATCCATGGAACTGTGCTGTGGCTCTCACGTCCGGGCCCGTGGTGTTCCTAGGAGTCTCATCCACTCTGGGAAGAGCCACTGGCTGCGTGGTGGGTACTCAGACTGTGGCCACAGTGGAGCTTCATGCCCCTCAGGTGCTTCTAACTCAGCAACATTTCTTCCCCAAACCTACCGTTGCCCCTGGGCTGATGAAGTGATACCACTGTCCTTATTGACCCGTGTTTATTGGCCTGACACTCTTGCAAAATATTCATGAGAGTTAATGAGAACAGTAGCCATCCATGTCTGTGCTCTAGAAGGGCTGACTCAAGGAAGGAGGAGCCTGGGCTCAGTCAGGGTCCAGGGAATACAATCCATTTGAGTGACTCTAGGCAGAAAACATGGAGGGAACATGGAATCATCCCCAAAGCCTAATTTCTAGGGAAAGTGTATTAGCCAGGTTTCTTCAGGGAAACAGTCTTAGTAGGATGCTGGTATTACATGCCACATCTCATACATGTACACATGCATGCATGCGTGGGCACACACACACACACACACCACATATGTATACACATATAAATATACATTATACATACACAATCAGGCACATACATATATACACATATACATTACACACACACTACCCACACATGCACACACAGACATATATATGAATACCACATTACTCCACACATAAACACATACACATACATACATCTACACCACCATATATAACCACATACTGTATACATACTGTATACAAATACATATACCTCACATAAAATACACACACAGCTGTGCATTAGTGGCTGGTACCTTTAATCCTAGCACCTGGGAGGCAGAGGTAGGTGGATCTCTGAGTTCGAGGCCAGCCTGGTCTACAGAGCTAGTTCCAGGACAGCCAGGGCTACACAGAGAAACCCTATCTTGAAAAACCAAAGCAAGCAAATAAACAACAAACAAACACACATATGCACATAGAAACAGACATACAGACATACACCTGTATACATACAAACACCACATACACTGCACATGGAAACACATACACACATACCCACATATATACATACACAAAACAAATGGATTTCTGCGCAGCACTGAACTTCACAGTGCAAAGGTTGATCTCATAGCATCCCCTCCTGTTAGCTGGAGATGCAGACTGTGGTGATGCCCAAGGGCAAAGGCCCGAGAATCCGGATGACCCATGGTGTGCCGGTGTGGTAACTCAGGTGGGCTCCATCGCCTCAGCCTGACCAGTGGGTATTCGCCTAGGGGTCTCTCTCCACTTCCATCCTCAGCTTGTCTGTCAGTCTTCTATGTCAACTTGACTGCATCAAGGGGAACCCCAATGCTCGGCTCAGCTTACTTCTGCTGTGTCTGTTTGGGGACAGAATTGCCATTTGTCTCTAAACTGGGTAAATCTGTGGCAGGAAGCTACAAGGAGGACAGACAGAATCCAAGCCATGAGTACAAGCACCCTGGGCTCCCCGCGGCTGACACCTGCCACTCTCAGTATATAGCTAGCTCGGAGCAGATCTGGAGAGAAAGATAGGGTGGAAGCACTTGTATGCCAATGATGCCCAGGAAGCACAGGGAGGAAAAGGGAAGTGAAATGAGAGAAGATGAAGAACAGCCCTTGGCCCCTGGGCAGTGGGGATTGTCCTGTAGAAGCATCTACGGCAGGTGAGACACATTGGAGTTGTTGTCTCATGGGAGTCAGGGCCCAGCTGTGTTTGCCCTTCAGTGCAAGTTTCTCACCAGCTGAAGGTCACTTCTGGAGCATCTGTTCATGGGCTCTTAAAACCTTGGTCTCTGTACAGAACCAGAATGGCCTATACAGCTGGAGAAAAAGGCCCATAGTTTGTATGGGGAGAATCTGCTATGGACTCTGGACTGTGTAGTGTCTGGGATATAGGTACATTTGCTCCAAGGATGCCTTGGGCATCTTCCAGGCTGGGTGCCTTCCTCTTATCTCACCAGTGGGTGGACCTGTATGATAGGATGACAGTTCATGGCCCTCTCTGGGTTACACGCTGCTTGGATAGAAGCATAGGCCCAATATGGCTCCCAGCGCTGGGGTGAATTATCTCCACCATGTTGAAAAACTAAATTGGGCGAAGCTAACAGTCAAGACTTCTGCTTTAGTACTAACTGCTGCAGTTTAAAGCAATAGTTACACAATAAGGCAGATTCAGATGGAACAAGACTTTAAATGGTTTACATTGTGTATAAAAATGTAACGTAGGCTTGAAAGAGAGAGAAAAAGGAATATATGCAGTTATATAAACAGATAGTTTTTAAAAATAAAGTCTTTAAAGAGACAGTAAAGGTAATATAAAAAATTAGCCACGTAAAGATAGATATTACACAGAGAATCTGGATTGTGTTGTCTTTGGGATTCTTAACTACAGAAAAACATTTGATTATAAAAGCTGCTGAGTTAAGCCTATATGTATATTTTAAAGATACCTTGACTTCAAAATTTGGATCTAAGGATATGTTGCTTTGGAAAGGAGGCTCTGCTTTTGTTTCCACAGAAAACCAGAGGCTATGGATTTGTTCCAGATTAAGACACATCAGGTTTGACTAACTAAGACTCCCTGAAAGGTCTCTGATAACACCATGGCCCAGATGATCCAACATCCAGAACAGTTTCAAGGCAACTGGCTCAGACAATACAGCCTCATGGACTACCCCATAAGCCTAAAATTTTCTTAGTGTCCCCATAAGATACATCACCCCCATCCAGCAGGAAGCAGTAAGAGAAGCTACACCCAGATTCCCAAATATACCAAGCTGGCTTTGGAGATGGAATTGGCTCACTCCTTCTTTAAACCCAAGCATATTCCTAAAAAAAGGGTGGGGGGGGGAGTTGAGCGATTCTTGTGTCCCATATCAGAAGAGCCCTCTGGTGTGGGACAGAGAAAAACCAATATTTTTATTTAAACCAGGTTGATTATAAATACAATCTCTTTCTAAAGAACAAAAGGGGACAGTATAGATAATGATAAGATAAAGGGGTGGATTAGCGAACCTACTTTTAAAGAGCAACTTGTTTAAAAATGTTTTACATTGGAATAGATTTTAGTTTATTGATACAAATTTAAAGTTAGTTTTGTTATACTGTATGTGTATTTTTACTCTTGTTTAAGGTATTATGTTTATACAACTCATTTAAATTGTAATGGAACAATTAGTCTTCTATGATAGTCAAACTTATATAGTCATGTTAAGTTTTCTAGGTATACATAGATATATTTCAGATAGATAGGTAATCTTCAAATACTTCAAAGACCTGCAGAATATGGCATTTAAAATGTTTTTAAAAATTTAGACTTTCTGGACAATGAGACATGTCTGCTCCTGGCAGCACCGATTTACTTCAGAGAGGAGGATGGGCATCGAAGACACAAAGATATAGAGTTTATCTTCTTCTTGGCAAAAATAGTCATTTGGCAAGAAACTGTTCTTGCCTGGACTGCTTGATCGACTGGACATGCAGGACCCATAGGAAGGTGACCACTGAACTTTGCTTGGCAAAATGATCCTTCAGGTTCCTGCTTCACAGAGGAAACTGTCAGACATTCTACAGGACACAGAGAAAAATGACTGGGAGACTCTAGGCCTGTGGGCTGAAGGCAGATGCCCCAATTTTACAAAGGAACTTTGGATGACTGACCAGGCTGCCAGCTGTCTCTGTCTACTCTTGTAAGACACTTAAAAGTTGCTTGCGTCCATCTCCCATTTCTCAGGTAATATTATATCCTTCTGAGGTCTTTGATGTAGTTGAAGACTAGGTAGTTATAATTTTCCTTAGTTATGATAAAAGATAAGTTAGATATGAAATCTTAGATTCACAAATATAGGATAGATAGGATATCTTCTTTAATTTTGCCAAATACAAATAGACTAGATATTATAAATAGACTAGATATTATAACGGTAATTCTTGCTTGATAATTGTTTTGTTATATGTAATTTTACTATGTGAAAGTTAAAACCTTCCTTTTTGGAAAAAAAAAGAAAAGGGGAAGTGCTGTGGATATTGCTCTGTATTGTAGTGGGTAGCCATTCCAGCTTTGGTCTGGAAGTTCCAACCCCCATTGAGGCTTTGGTAACTATCACACCTACAAGGCAGGGCCAAGAGAGGGCCCTGAAGACCCAAGATCTGGATGCGCCATGCTCTCTTGTTTCCTGGACCCTGAACGCTAGAGGTAGACCAAGGAGAGTTCTCCAGAGAACACCACCGGACTGCGCTGCATCTTTCCCAGAACCCGCAACCTACCTATCCCTTCATTTGTAAGTTATGCCACTAAATAAATCTCCCTTTTAACTACATGGAGTGGCCTTAATAATTTCACCAATACCTGGCGCCCAACGTGGGGCACGAACCCACGACCCTGAGATTAAGAGTCTCATGCTCTACTGACTGAGCTAGCCGGGCCTAACTTACAAATGAAGGGATAGGTAGGTTGCGGGTTCTGGGAAAGATGCAGCGCAGTCCGGCGGTGTTCTCTGGAGAACTCTCCTCAGTCCACCTCTAGCGTTCAGGGTCCAGGAAACAAGAGAGCGTGGCGCATCCAGATCTTGGGTCTTCAGGGCCCTCTCTTGGCCCTGCCTTGTAGGCGTGATAGTTACTGAAACCTCAATGGGGGTTGGAGCTTCCAGACCAAAGCTGGAATGGCTACCCACTACACTGTATAAATAAAATGCTGATTGGCCAGTAGCCAGGCAGGAAGTATAGGCAGGACAAGCAGAGAAGAGAATTCTGGGAACAGGAAGGCTGAGTCAGGGGATGCTGCCAGCCGCCACCATGAGTACCAACATGTAAGATACTGGTAAGCCATGAGCCATGTGGCAAGGTATAGACTTATAGCAATTGGTTAATTTAAGATGTAAGAACTAGATAGCTAGAAGCCTAAGCCATTAGGCCAAACAGTTTAAATAATATAATCATCTGTGTGTTTATTTTATAAGTGGGCTGTGGGACTGCAGGGGCTTGGCAGGACCCAGAGAGAAGCTCTCCAGCTACAAATGTGCCTCCAGTGACTTCTTCCAATTAGGACCCACCTCCTAAAGTTCCTAGAACCTCCAAAAGAATACTACCAGATGAGGGATAAGCCTCCACTATATGAGTCTTTTGGAGGGTACATGTCATGTCCTTAAAATAACTGGTCTTGAGAAAAATCACTTCTCCACTCCAGGCCTCTGGTCCCTTGAGATAGAAGGAATAGATTGAGCTGACTAGCTCTTTATAGTTCTGAAATGCTCTTCCATCCATTCCCATCCATTCATTCATGCATCTATCTACCCACCCACCCATCCATTCATTCATTGGAAGTACACACCTACACATCTACCCATCCATCTATCTATCCCACACACCCATCCATCTACCCACTCATTGATCCATCCAGCCATCCATCTACCCACACACCCACCTATTCATTCATTGAGACACACATCTACCCATCTATCCATTATCTATCCCATACATACATCTATCCACTCTCTCATCTATTTCCATTCATCCCCGTTGATCCACCCATCCATCCATCCATTTATCCATCCATTTATCCATCCATCCATCCATCCATGCATCCATGCATCCACACATCCCTCCATCCATCTGTGTTGGCTAGTTTTTTATGTCAAGTTGACACAGGCTAGAGTCATTTGGGAAGTGATAACATCAATTAAAAATATGCCCTTATCACATTAGCCTTCAGGTAAGCCCTAGACCAGCTGGGGTCAGGGGATGCAGGGAGAAGCAGCAGAATGTAATCATTCTCTTAGTTATACTTGGTTCTGGCTGGAGTGTTTATGGACTATATCCATTTTCAGTAGACATACTCTGTAGTCAGCTTGATGCACATCCAAGGAGATTTTTGCATGTGCTTTTCCCACAGACTGTGGTTTGAATGCTGGTGATGTCTCACAGGGCACCAACATGATAAAAGCTCAGTCCTTGGCTAACAGAATTGGGAAGTTGTAGCTAGAGTTTTCCTGCCTTGCCCACAGTCAGGACAAATCTTTGTCACCCGCCAGTCCTACCAAGTAAACACAGAGACTTATATTGCTTAAAACTGTATGGCCATGGCAGGCTTCTTGCTAACTGTTCTTATAGCTTAAATTAATCCATTTCCATAAATCTATACCTTGCCACGTGGCTCGTGGCTTACCGGCATCTTCACATGTTGCTTGTCATGGCGGTGGCTGGCAGTGACTCCTTCTGCCTTCCTGTTCTTTTCTTTTCTCCTCTCTGTTAGTCCCGCCTATACTTCCTGCCTAGCCACTGGCCAATCAGTGTTTTATTTATTGACCAATCAGAGCAATTTGACATACAGACCATCCCACAGCAGGAAGTGCTGGGGCCTTTAAGAGCTGGGTGCAGGGGGTAGTCCTTAGGTCATGGAAAGCATGCTTTCAGAGTGGATTGTAGGGCCCTACCTGTTGTCTCTTGGTACCAACTGGTCACTCATTCCAACACGTGTTAGACTGTGGGTGGTTCCTGGCGGTAACACAGATCTAACACAGCAGCTTACTGACAATTTCTAATACATCCAGCATATCTATAGCCTTAAATAGCTCTGCCTCAGGATTCTCCAATCATATGGGGAATTTAAACACTGCAGTGGAGTGGGCATCCAGGGAAGTATGGTATGAGTGGCAGAGGACATTCAGCTGAGACAAGCTTTTGAGTCAGCTCCTGGGGCTGTCAGGAAGGCTTTCTACCCAATCCTGTCTAGGTTGCAGTCCTGAGACTCCCTGCTTCTCCCCCATCACTCCCAGGCCCAAGGCCTAATCTCCTAATACCACAGCCTCCAAGTTAACAAACCTTGCTCTCCATCCATCCTTCCCATGCAGCATGGCCACAGGGTCATTGCTAAGGTTTTCAGATCCCGGCTTCTGTTTCTACTCAGTTGTTCCCTTAATTTTGTTTTATGGGGCAAGCTCTGCATTGAATGGAATTTAGTAAAATTTTGTAATTGCATAGAAGAAGGGTTTCTGCTTGTGTTGGTTCGTGTTTTTTTTTGTAAACTTGACACAAACTCAGGTCACCTGGAAAGAGGAAACCTCCACTGAAAAAACTCCTTCCGTGAGACTGGCCTGTAGACAAGTCTATGGGCGCATTTTCTTGATTATTGATTGATGTGGGAGGGCGCAGCCCACTATGGGCAGTGCCACCCCTGGGCAGGTTTCCTGGGGTGTATAAGAAAGCAAGCTGAGCAAGGCAGTAAGTAGAGTCCCTCCATGGTCCCTACTTCATTTCCTGCCTCGAGTTGCTCCCCTGACTTCCCCTGGTGGTGGATTGTGACCTGGGAGTTGTGAGGTGAAACAGAACCTTTCTTCTCCAGGTAACTTTGGTCATGGTGTTCATCACACAGGCAGTGGGATGGGCCCTCTGGGCTCTGCCCACCACTGGTGGTGTTAGAAGACAAGCAGTGCTGAAGAGAGAGCCATACTGTGAGCAGCTACTGCAGCGGAGGGAGGTGTGTGGCAGGCCGACTGCTGGGGCTGTCTGGATCCTCAGCAAGGCAGGGAACCTGGGAAGGGTTGGTAGGCAGGTTAGGGTGTCTGCATTCTTTGCTGCTAAACACATTTCCGCGAAGACCATCTTCAGCTTCACGCTCTTATCTGATGATTTCCTCAGGGCAAAGGCATCATTTGGGGCTTGATTGCACATTCCCAGGATGCTTTCTGGGTAGTTCCTGTTAGCTTCCACCCTTCCCAGAGTAACATATGAGGATCCTGCACCCTCATCAGTGTTTGGATACCCATTTTCCAGGCCACCAACAAATATCAACTCATGGGGAGATCAAGTCTGGCTTTTATCACGAAATTAAGATGTTCCAGTTTTTGTTTGTTTGCGTTGGGTGTCACAACTGTGTGTTTTTGCCTGCTCAGAAGGCTTTCCCCATTTGGGTACGATTCTCCCTTGTCTGACTTAGTTTCTATGTGGCACAGACTATGGCCACTCTGCTCAGAATCGCTCTTCTCCACCGTGCCTAAATGCTCACCCACATCAGTGGAGAGGGGGCCTAGGCAACCTGTTTGATCTTGGGCAAAGCAGGCCCAGGCTGGCATCTGACATTTGGAAACAGTGAATACAATTACCCATCTGTGGACCAAAAGGGCTTTTCCTCTTGAAGGGATCCGAAGGTATTTTGCCTGTGGTGGAGTTTCTCTCTGAGGGCCCCCTTCTGAGTTTAGTGGTGTGGAGAATCTTGCACCCGGTTTAATTCAAAAAAGAGAGTCCAGGCTGGGAGGAGATCTGTGTCTAGCTCTTCTTCCTCGCCTGCTGACCTGTGATCAGAGAAGACTGGAGGTAGCTAGCAGGAGCCATCAGGGCCTCACAGCACACGTGGAGCTTTGCAGACCTATCTGTGCCCCTCCTGACGGAAGCCAGAAACAATGTGAGTAGGATTCACTCCACCAACAAATGAGGTAGTGAGCTCAGATGCCTGTGGAGCAATCTCCCCAGCCAGAGATAGCCCTGGGCTGAGAACTCAGCTTCCTGAATTCAAATCACTTCTTCCTCCATTTGTTGTACCCTCCAAAATTCCACATGTTGGAATCCTAAACTTGGTGCCCCCCAACCTGGCCTTATTAAGAAACAGATTTATTGCAGGCATGATTAACTAAGATGAGCCCATCATGGAGTGGGGTATGATCTAAGTCCAAGGACTGGTTCAATCTTTTTTTTTTTTCCCACAATGGTGAATGAGGGTTCGGGGAGATGGCGCAGTTGGTGGAGTGTTTGCTTGCCTTACAAGCAAGATCTGAGCTCAGGTCCTTGGAACCCACATGAAAAGCTGAGCTGGCTCACTTGCAATCCCAGTGAGAGAAAGGTGAGGGGGGAAAAAAGTGGGGTCCCTGGAAGCTCCCAGGGCCAGCTAGCCTGGTGTACAGCAATGAAGCAGAAGCAGCGAGAGAGACCCTGTGTCTCAAGACAGAGTGGAGGGCGGTGATGTACTCCATACACACACATACACACACACACACACACACACACACACACACACACACACACACACACACACACATACACACACACGAAGAAATAGTGCCTCCTTCCCCAGAGGTATGTGGATTCCACTGGGGAATAGGGACTCAGCATCATGAGACTAGCCGTCCCTAGAGTCACTGTCACTTGAGTTAAAGGGTTGAAGCAGGAGCCATCATGATACCTAGGGGGTCACTGTGGACAAAGCACAGGGAAGGGCTGCCTGTAGGAGCTGTGTCTGTTGTATAGAGAGGCCCAGGTCTTGTCCATAGGCAGAATGTGGTCCCCAGGTCTCTCGTTGGTACCTCTGTCAGCTGAAGAGTGAGTGCAAAGGGACCGCACCAGTTCCGACATTAGGTGTCTCCACCTGGGTACAGAGCATCATGGTGGATGTAAAGGTCATCCAGAGAGGCCAGCGAAAAGGCCCCCAGTGTACATTAGAGGGCTGAACATCTAGGGACAAAAGTCTCACCTACCCCCAAGAAGCTGGGCCACACACTTGGGCTTCAGCCTGTCAGTGAGAAGGCTTGATGGACAGTGGTAGGGATGACATGGAGTCATTTCTCTCTAGTGGAGATGGTACTCTGGAAGGACTTGGGGACACATGGTAGGGAAGGGTGGGCAGTGGAGGGCTGGGCAGCTTGAGAGCACTCAAAGCAGAGCAGGAACCTTGCAAGGAGCAGAGGCGGAGCTGAAACTGCTGATGTCTGGAAGATCTTTTCCCATGCTGTGATGGGCACCCTAGGTAGGAGCTGTTGAATGCAGAGAGGATAGAACCCACGTCTCCACGTTTGTTTTCCTGTGGACTTGTCTCAGGTGAGGGGCTCCAGATAGAAAGCCCCTCCGAACAGAAGCCTTTCTAATCCACCTGTCTAAGATATACCATGGCTCTTAGCTGTTTCCCAGAGTCCCCACCACAATGGGCAGGCCATTTTCAGGCCCTCTGAACGATGGGTTTCTACCACCTCCCACAGCTAGGATGCCGAACTAGCTCTGAGCCCCATCTGCATTTTTATTTTCTTTCTAGGACAATGCTTTATGATTTAAACACCAGCCCAGGCCTGAGCCCCAGCTGGCTGCTATGTTGGAAGGCTTGATCATAACCTGGACCCCTGAGCCCAGGCTTCTGAGGGGCTGCAGTGTGAACAGGAGCTGTGTGGGTGTTTCAGAGAGGTCCAGATCTGGGGCTCTATATTCAGAAGCCGAGACTCAAATGTAGTGGTATTTGCTCCGCCCGTGACCTTGAGGGATGCTGCGATCCGACTGGCTAATCCCTGGGCTTCTCTGGAGAAGCTTCTCTGGCCAATGGGGGTGCCCAAGGGGACAGAGGACAAATGCACAAAATTACTGTCAGCCTCGCACAGAGTCCCTCGAACTTTATGACTGGCTTTATCTTGGATTTATGGCTATGCTTCTTCTTGTTCTACATTGGTTCTTCATTGAATGGTACTGGGGGTACTGGGGGAAGAGCTCCAGTGCTCTTTTCCAGCACATCACTGTGCTGTTCGAGTGCAGTATGGCAGCCATCATCACCAATGAGTGTCCCTCACATCCGTTCCTGCTGAGTACTGATGCTTTCTGATTGGTACACAATGCTTTACAACCCGAGTCCAGATTACATCACCACAGTGCCCTGCACACTTGAAGCAGTCTACCCACCATACACCATCGTGTTTGTTTATTACACATTCTGCTTGGTGCTAATGATGCTTCTCCGGCCTCTTCTGGTGAAGAAGATCGCCTGTAGACTAGGTAAGTCTGAGCCATTCAAAAGCATTTACGCTGCACTCTAAGGGTCAGAGGATAGCCTAGGGATCTGATTTAAGAAGGTTTGAGCCGGGCGGTGGTGGCGCACGCCTTTAATCCCAGCACTTGGGAGGCAGAGCCAGGCGGATCTCTGTGAGTTCGAGGCCAGCCTGGACTACCAAGTGAGCCCCAGGAAAGGCGCAAAGCTACACAGAGAAACCCTGTCTCGAAAAACCAAAAAAAAAAAAAAAAAAAAAAGAAGGTTTGAAAGTAGTTATAACGCAGTCAGGCTGGAGAAGACATGACCTTTGGGGGTAGAGGCTGTGAGCCCATGACAAGCCAGGCTGCAAGTCTCAGTGCTGTGTTCTTACCACACATCCATGTGGTGTGCCTAAACATGATTAACTTCATGTTCTACAAACAAAGCAAGGAGAGAAGCTGTTGTTCTTCTGATTAACAGGGAAGCCATCCAACTGGCTGCACTTGAATTATACCCCTAGAATATTAAATTCAGACCTCTTTCGTTCTCATTTATTTTATTGGATTGTATTGGGATATTTTAAAAGCGGAAGATGGTGGGAGGGAGGGAAGGGTTCTGGGACGGGGGCCATTTTTACCACTTGCCGAAGGCCAATACATCATCCAGAAGACTCAAGTAGAAACAGGCATCCTTGACTGAGTGAAAGTTATTTTTCTCCCAGATTATTTGGGTTCATACTTTATAGCCAGCCCAGGGCTTTTCAGGTTCTCTGCTTGGAAGCAGATTCATGGCCATACAGTCTCACACAATCGTCCCCTTTCCACCAAGGCCCTGAAATGGTCTCTCAGAGGGCCCGCTGAGTCCACAGACACTGATGCCCTCTGCTGTGAAAGTGACAAGACTCTCAACACATCACTTGCAGTTATGTGCGGCACTTGTTTTGATTTGTTGTGAAGAGTTTTCAGCCTCTTTTAACTGATCCCAAGTGAGGACATCTCAGTGTCTAAGACCAGGCTCTAACCAGGTAGCCAGTGTATGCAAGACACTGGATCTGCCTAGGGAGGGGCTTCATGTCCTACAGAACATGATGTATGCTCATGACACTGGAGCTGTGTGTCTCTAGCAAAGTCATTATACCATCCTTCGGGAGACACCCCAGATCCAAACTGCAGTAATCATGACTGCATGACTGGAGTGTTCCCTCAGCAACAGCCTAGGGACCCCAAGCCTTTCCCAGGAGGAGTTCTGTTTCTTCATGTGTCACATCTTTCCATCAAGGGGATGGTGGTACATATGCACACATTCGTACATAGAGAGGCTGGAGGTCGATCTTGGGGGTGTCTTGCTCAGTGGCTAGGCACCTTGTTTTTTGAGACAGAGTCTCTCATTAAACCTGAAGCTCGCTAATTGAGCTAGGCTGGCTATCCAGTGAACCCCAGGGATCTGCCTGTGGGCCCCTCCCCAGTGCTGGGACTACAAGCACACACTACCACAAGCATCTTTTCTCCGTGGGTTCTGGAGACAGAACTCGGGTCCTCCTGCTGGGTAGCAAGCACTTTACCACCTGAGTTATGCCCGCAGCCCTGCTCCTTCACACCTTCTTTTTCCTGCACATCCCCTTACAACTTTCTGAGGAAAAGTATATGAGAGATACAGAGTTCTCGACTTTGTATGTCTGGAGATGTTCTGTGACCACACTCCATGGGAAGTTCTGCTGGGGTGGAGTTTATGTTAAAATCCGTGTCTTTCCACGCCACAAAGTCGCAGCCCACTACAGTCTGGGTGAGTGCTAGAGATGTCTGATAGTGTTAGCTGCTTCGTCCTCCACACACCATCTGGTTTTTTTCCCTCTGGAAAGTTTCTGGGAATTCTCTTGGGCTCCCACGTTCTGAAGTCTCAGGAAGATGAGACCTGTAGTGAAACCCCTCTGGTATCTGGACATGCAGTGGGGCCCTTCAGTCTGAAAACTCCTACCTTTGTCCTGGTGGGAAAAAAAGATGTTTTGAGATCTTTGAAGATTTTTTTCTTTCCTATTTGATTTATTCCTCTAGTAATTTTTAGTCATGGAATAAACTTCCTGTATAGAGTTTTCATTTTCTTATTTTTCTGCCCCATTCCCTTCCATCTTTTTCTTGAACCATTTTTTTAGATTTATTTTAATTTTTATTTATGCATATTTTGTGTCTCTGTGCATGCAACCTGGGTGCAGATGCCTTTGGAGGCTAGAAGTGGGTGATGGATACCCTGTAGCTAGAGTTAGAGCTGGTTATGAGCCACTCAACCTAGGTTCTGGGGACTACATCCCTCTTGCAAGAGTAGAAAATGCCTTAACTGTTGGGCCATCATTCAAGCCCCCCCTTCCATCGTTTTCCTTGCCACCCCCCCTTTTCTGAGATATTTTTTGATATTTATCTTACAAATATTTAATTGGATTAGTTCTTCCATCCCTTTTTAAAATTCCAAGACAGTTGGAGTATGTATGTGTTCACTGGCTATTCCTTTTGTATAGGAACCTGTTCATATATATCATACAGTAGCGTCCCTTTTTATCTCATAGTCTGTTTCCTCGGATTCCTTTTCCCCCTTGATTGCATCTCTGATTTTAGCTTGGAGTGTTCCTTAGATGCCTGGTGATTTCCTCTTTCTACCTACATGCTAATAATGACTCTGAGCTGATCCTTCCAGAGTGCCCTTTCTCATAGCCCATTTGATATAAATTTGTGACACACATTTCCACTAAGCACCCAGCTCAGTGTGCTGGTGAGAGTGGGGACCAGCCCCCACTTTTACGAACAGGGTACTCTTGAGCAGGAAGAAGTGGGAAATATTTAGAAAGAGATACCTAGACAACGAGAGGAAAGACAGAAACACAGGATAGCTTCGGGAGGGCCTGGGTCAAAACCTACCAGCCCAGAACTTTATTCAAAGGGGCTTTTTATAACAATGCCAAGGGGCAAGGCAAAAAGACCTCCCCCTGCTAGTGTAGACCAAACACCTTGTACCCAGGCCTGTGGCCCAATCATCCTCTTATGCAGTCCTGCTGGGTAAAGCCACTAAGAAACCTCGGTGGGCTCCGACAGTCTTCATGACTCTGCATTTCCCACTTCATCAGATCTGAGCTCTGCCATTTTTAACATCTTCAAACCCCAGTCCCACTCAGGGTATGTACCACATCTCTTGCCTTCAGAAGTTTTTGGTGCTCAGAGTGAGCGGTCAGGTAGTGCTACTTCTCATATTGCAAGTGTCACAGCAACCAGGGACAATAAAGACACGATGGTGAGCTTTACTCAAATCCACCTCTAACAGCTCGGCAGTCCTCACCCATATCCAGGTAAAGAGATGCTGCCTCACAGCATAAGCTGCCAAACGAAGACCACATGGTTGGCAAATAGCAAAGCAAAGCCTCGGAGCAGTTCCCAGAGCCCTGCCTTCCATGATGCCTCCTGACTGGCCTAGGTGAAAACCCAGTGGGCAATGGGGCTTCTTCAAGGCCACCTGCTGGCACATGGCATTGCCAAGCCGGTGGAGTGAGAGCTCCTAAGTCTGATGGTAGCTCCTAAGCTACCAGGGTCCAGGCCCCCCTTTTCATGCCTCCTCATCTGTTATACCCTCCATCCTCCTTCATGGGCACGTGTAAAGCCTGAGCTGCTTGGTGCCAGCCTTCAAGGACAACCAAGCTTGGCCTCCTGCCTTCTTTCCACTCAGTCCTTAATAAACCAGGAATATCTCTCCAAGCACTGCAGACCTCTGGCTTGGACCAAGGAGCTGGGATTGTTTAAAAGAACTTTCATTTCCTTTGAACCAGGATTCCAGGCCACCAAAAACTTCTTAATGAATGGCCACATTGCCCCCTTTTTTTGAAGTGTTTATGGACTTGCCAACACAGACAGGTCACCCTGGTGCTGCAGAGTTATCCTCATAGGCAGTCCGGGTTTTTTGGAAGCTGCCCAGCGGCAGAGGCCCGGGGCTCTGCTGCTTCTTCAGGGAGACTTCCCAACTGCCGGGTTCCCGGTCTACCTCTGCCCTGCTTTCCCCTGACGGCTAACTTTTATTTTATGGGTTTGGGGAAACTGAAACTTTTAAAGACTCAGTCCTACCACTTTGTTGAAGATAAAGTCAAGTTCAAAGCCTGCCATATTTTTCAAGTTAGTGGAGAAACTGCTTGTGCAAAACCCAAAAAACCCAGTCTAGACCCGATGCTGACTGACTAGATGAGGTTGGACAAGAGCAACTCCCCTGTCTCTCTCTCTCTGTCTCTCTGTCTCTTTCTGTCTTTGTGTGTATGTGTGCGCACACACTAATATACATGTGAGGGTGCATGTGCATGTATTTATATGGAGAGGCCAAAGGACAACTCCAGGCCTTGAGTCTCATTGTCCACTTTATTTTTAAAAACAAGGTCTCTCATTGGTCTATAGTTCTCCAAGGCTGGGTTGACTGGCTAGTCAGTCCCAGCGATCCTCCTGTCTCCCCCTCCCCAGTGCTGAGATTATAAGCATGTGCAGCCATGGGGGGCTTTTTTATGTGACTGCTGGGGCTTGAACTTGAGACCTTGTACTTGTGCAGAAGCACTTAAGGACTAAGCCGTCTCTGCAGCCCCAGCTTCCTGATGATTCGCAACCAGCACCAGTGTCCTGTAATTAACCTCGTATGCTTCTGACTCTTGATTCCCACAGAGCCAGAGCACTGACCTGGTGACCAGCTTCCCTTTGTGTCCCCCAAGGTCTCTAAGATGAACTATGGCGAGCACCCGGGGAGGGGGGCTGTCCCATGTCCCCTTCTTCACGAGGAGATGGGGGCAACGGTTTGCAAGAGAAACCATCAGGATGTCCCCTCCTCATCACGCGGCCTGCAGTTCTGCTGAGCTGCTGCAGTGTTTTTTTCCTGTGAAAATAATTAGGTGAGAAAATGTAAGCCAGCGCAGTCACACTGGACCCTCCTAAGATGGGGTCTTAGTCAGATGGACGTTTGACCAGTAACACACTTGATTCCAAATTAAACGGGCCTGAAGGGAATTCTGCTTTGGAGCAGACTCCATGGGAAACAGGATGAAAAAGAAAAATGATATTTTTTGAGCCACTATATAAATTCTCTGAGAAATGGAAGCATGTAATTTGTAATTACTTTGGCTTGTCCGGAGGGAACAAAGCACGGTGGCCAATGGTGTGGATTCGAGGCACAGATTTCATGGTTCAAGCCCCAGGTTTGCCAGTTAGCCCGCAGCTGCTTGCTCACCTTTGTGCCTTAGGTTCCTGACCTGTAAAATGGGGCTAATGTAAATTAAGTATGTAATTACATGTAATGTATTAAATGTAATGTAAATTAAGTATTTTCCCCATTGTGATGTTGGAAGAATCGTGTATGTGTTTGTACATGTATATGTGTACAAGCACACATGTGAATATGTATAAGCGTTTATGCACGTGTATGTGGATATGTGCACATGTGTGTATGTGTGTGACAGCGAGTGGCAACGTGTGACACACAGAAAGCATCCCATCTCTATTAGCAATCATTATTAGAAAATCCTCCTCTTTCAATGGAACCGATCCCTGAGGAATTATATATTCATGTTGCTGCTCTGGGCACATGGGTCTGCTTCCACATTTTGTTGATGGGACCATTTAGGGCTTTGAATTACTGGAGGGTTTTTCCATGGTCACACAGTGGGGAGGCAAAGATTGCTGAGATTAGCTAGAGTGACCCACAAAGTCCATAGTTCCCGCTCTTTCGTGGAGCACCCAAGCTGTTATTTCCCAGAATGCTCGGGGAGAGGCATTTTTGGCTCATTTAATTTTCTGGTTAGCCAACAGAATTTATCCTCAGCATAGTTGGAAGACTGAACTAAGGGAAACACAGAAGCAACAGAACCAGAAAGTCTGCAGATTGCAGCAATTAAGTCCTGAAATGTTAGAAACAATTTTAACAAGACTTAGAAAGTCCAACAACAATGCAAAGGAACAGGCTGGGTGGGATGTGGCAAAAGGTGTGCTCTATGGAGAGCCTCAGCCCCCTGTACATCTATTAGAGAAGTGGGCTGTCAAGTTAGCATCATTCACAGACACAGTACAGGGGTGGGGGTTCTCCCTGCAGGAGCTGAAGCCTGGCACTCTCATTGCCTCAGTGGCTGGGAGGGTCTGCCTGAGCCTTTTAAGGTGCCCTCAGAATGGACCTGTCCACTTTCAGACAATCCTGGGGTGCTGTGAGAGGTAGGAGGGGAGGATGGATCCTCTTGGAGCTTACCCTGATTCACCAATTCCTGCCAGACCAAGCTCAGGCAACCATAGGGGAGGCCAGTCTCCCATGCCTCTCCCTCATGTGCCCTTAACTCTGTCTCACACCATCTACTTCCAGGGGCTCCCAAGCCAAGCGCATTTCCTAACCATGGGCAGGGGTAGGATGGGATGGGGCAGCTTCCTATGTCGCAGGCTCCCACCATGGCAATCAGGCAGGCCACAGGCCCCAAAGCAATAGGGCTTATCAGTATGGACTGAGAGCTCTGAGCCAAAACAATCATTTCCTTTATTAAGTTGATAACATGTATTTTGTCACAGTGATGGAAGCCGATTCATGCATGATGGGAGAGGAGAGATGCACATTCTGAGAGGATCTCAGGCAGTTAAACTGCAGCCCAGGAACTTCCTTCCCAATCCCAGGTCCCACTCACTACCTGTGGCTCTGTGAGCAGGTACACAACAGAGTGTGTTAGAAAACCCAGACTACCAAGTTCTAATGGTATCTAAGATTTCAAAATGGAGACAGGAGAACACTCAACCCAGGGGCGGAGCACCTTCAACCTGTGACCTCTGGTCATAGTCATCTGACAGTCCAGGAGTAGGAACCACACGAACAGTGTGGGGCTTCTTCCGCTGTCTACTGGATCTGTCTGGCATTGCAGGACAGACCTCTGCCTCGTTGCTGGCACACACATCATTTTATTTATTAATTCCTGTGGTGGGGAGGTGGGCTGGAATGCATATTCACTTGTGTGAGGGCAAGCATTTGAGTCTGTGGAGATGAGAGGACAAGCGTGGGTGTTGGCCTCCCTCTTCCACCTTGTTGGAAGCAGGGTCTTTGTTGAGTTCTCCTCTCTATGTCTTGTCTGCTCCGTCTTGCCCCAAAAGCTCTTTCCCTGTCCTTTGGACGGACTTCCATGCCGTGGCCCTCAGAAGACCCAACCATTGATGAGCATCTCTCACACAGGCCATGGCTGGTACAAAGCTTGAAGTGAACCTTTGGCAAGTCCTCCCGGCTTGCTTTGAAAATGTAGAGCTACTTAGCATCTCTAATCTCAGTTTCCCCATCTGCAAAATGGGGGACTCGTGGTCTTCATATCTTGAGATAGTTTGATCTATGGGTGATACAACCTGTGGATGTCTCTAGCAACCAAGGGCTCTTCTAAACTTGTGCTGGGTACCTAAGGATGGGAGTGGGTCTAGAGACGAATATGCTCAGCGTTCGGGTGCTTTCAAGAGAGGAAATGGACAGAGTGTAACACAAGTTCTGAAAGTGTTGCCCATGCCCGGGCAGAGATGCTGGCTGTGAACTTGCCTGTGAACTTATAAGAAGCTGTCGGAATGACAGCAGAGTATGTTCCAGGCCTCTGCCCCGCAGGCGCTTCTGCTATGTCTCAGAGGACATGTTTGGAAGAAAGGCTGAATAATGGATTTGGAAATACTGGGCTCTGGAGCATGGAATGAAATCCATTAAGCTTTTTGTGTCCTTTCCCCTCCTCCATAAGAGCACGGAGGGGAGGAGAGACCACCACCTTTGGCAGCTCCCAGCAGGGGATGAGAAGGCAGAGGATCAAATTTGCTGTGGGATGGGAAGCGGTCTAAGACGTGGACTTTCCTGGTGTCGGAGTGGAGTTGGCCTATGGGTTTTCACAAGCATCAGGGCGGGCTGCTTTGCCAAGCCTTGGAGGAGAGCAGGTCAGCGTCACCTAGCTGGGTCTGTAAAGCATTTCCAGGGGCTTGAGATGTCCAGAAGTGGCGTAAAGCTCTGCTTGCAGACGAGACTTGAAAATGTATCCCCGGGTTCTCTGTTCTAGAACGCTCTTCAGTTCGAAAACTGAACAGAAAGTGTGCGGAGTTCCCACGGCCTCCACGCTTTCTCTTAGTACAGTCGGTGTGTCACTGCTTACACCTGTACCTGGGGGAGAGCCGCACTGGTCATTACAACCTCAAGACTGCTCTGTAGAATACAATATTTCTTTCTGTAACGGTCCGGAGGTTTGGAACCTGCGTCCTCCTTGTGATCTCCCCAGAAGGGTCCACTCCTGAGCATCCAAGCTGCATCTCTGTCACCCTCCTTCTTCCCCATCCCCCCTCCACCCTCCTTCCCACCCTTCCTTCCCTCCTCCACCCTCCTTTCTCACCCCTCCTCCACCCTCCTTTCTCACCCCTCCTCCACCCTCTTTCCCACCCCTCCTTCCCTCCTCCCCCCTCCTTTCTCACCCCTCCTTTCCCTCCTTTCTCACCCCTCCTTCCCCTCCTCCACCCCCTCCTGTCTCTCCCCCTGCCCTCTCTCCTCCACCCTCTTCTTCCTCTATCTCCCCTCTCCCTTCCCCTCTTCATCTCCCTCCTTCTGTATCCCCTCCTCTACCCGCTCCTTCCCCATCCTTGATCTCTGGCAAGCAATCCTTTCCTGTTTCCACCATTTTGCTTTAAGTGTTGCCCTGAGTTGCTTAACTGCATCTTGGCATTGAAGCCAGTAAGACGTTCATTAAGTCCATAAAGAAATCATTGGAAGCCGACTGATAGTATGAGCTTATCACTCCTGATCAAAATGAACTGAGGCAAATCAAAAAAGGGGGGGCAGGTGGTGGTGGAAGCCGAGCATGCCTTTAATCCCAGCACTCAGGAGGCAGAGGCAGGTTAGTCTCTGAGTTCAAGATCAGCCTAGTCTACAGAGCAAGTTCCAGGACAGCCAGGGAATCACAGAGAAACCTTGTCTAAAAAAACAAAAGCACAAACAAACAAAAAAGAATTGAGGCGGCATGGATAGCTAACAAGTTTCTCAGATAGCCTGCAAGCATCCACTTCAAAATAAAAATACATGTTTAAGAATACATTTCACTGGTGTTTCATGTCCAAGGTTTAGTGATGCCTCTCCTCTCCTTACACAAGGACTGTCCATCAAGCTCAGGGAAGCCCTGCTGAGGTGTGTGTGCTGAGGTGTGTGTGTGTGTGTGCGCGCGCGTGTGCGTGTGTGTGTGTGTGTGTGTGTGTGTGTGTGTGTGTGTGTGTGTGTGTGTGCATTTTCTAGGGTTGGATTGGAAAGGTCAGGGCTGTGCTCTCCTGCACACAGCTGTCCAGACCCACTCTGACTACCACTTCTGTGCATGCGTGTGCATGTGTGTGGATGTGTGTGCACGTGTATGCCTGTGTGTGGAAGTAAGAGGCCAACTTCAGGGGCTGTTCCTCAGATACTGTCCAGCCACTTTCTCAGACGGGGTCTTTCATTGGCTAATAGGCTAGACTGGCCATCAAGTCCCAGGGACTGCAAGTGTGATGTCACCAGGCCCAGCTTGTTTTACATAGATTTGAGAGATTGAACTCGGGTCCTCATGCATTGAAGACAAGCACTTTATCATCAACAGAGGTCTCTCCAAGCCCAGCACTTCTTTCCTTTTCTACCTGTCCCCTGTCCCTTGGAGTCTATCAGATGAGTGATTCTGGACACTGGGAGGGACCCGGAGTAATCAGGAAAGTGGTGAAGAGCTTGGCCAGTGTTAACTCATCCTGTCCTTCTCAGAAACAATGGCCTGAGCTCTGGAGAAGGGGTCTTTGTGGTTTCACAAGGCATGCCAGGTACAGAACAGGGAACAGCCATAGCCAGAGCAGAGGCTGGACTGACCCTACTTACTTGTGTTCTCTCCTTCTCTGGCTCATCATATGAGCCTCCTCTGGGACCTGGAGGCCTAGGCTGGTGCCAGCCATGCTCCTGCAGCAGCCTGGAGTGGGTGTGGAAAGGCAGCTTGACATGGTGACCTTGTAGTGGCCAAGCCTGGGGGAGGGGGCTGGCCAGCCTGGATTCCCTGTATGACTCTGGGTGAAGCGCTTCACCTCACAGCTTTAGACTCTTTTTAAAGCCTGTTTCATATTTTTTTATGGTAGACTTTGGCCCAGCATTATCGGCCCTACCTTACCAATGTGGAAAACGCAGATAAGGATATGCCAAGATAGTAAATGAATTGTCCAAGATTTTGGAGCCAATGGCCTTTGAGCCAGGAGCTGCATCTGGGCCTTGTAAACACTCCAACCAGGAAGGTGTTACCAAGGCTGGGCTACATCTGAGCCTCTAGCTCCCAGAACAGCCTTTTGCCCCTGGCTGAACCCCTGAGGGGCATCCATGAGGCTAGCAGCTGACTGACTAGCCGGCTTGGAGGCCCCTAGAGCTGTCTCAGCAGACCTGAAGAATGTGGTTCTTCCTAGGACTCAGAGCAGTGAACAGCATCCTGTGCTGTCTGCGTACTTCATGGTAGACTGCTTCCAGAGATTCGGGCAGCAGTCCAAAGATTTTGTTTTCCCATAACAACCAGAATGGAATAAACTCCGAGTTCCCCATAAACTTTATTCGAATATTAGAAAGGCAGACAGAGAAAATTATTATTTTTTCCCATCTGGAAGGAGCACAGCAATTAAGATTTCTGGGCCTCCGTCCATATTTCATAAAGGGATGATGGGGGACAATATGATAAATAATAGATATTATCAAGCTTTCATTCCGGCATCGCGGTCTCCTTCAGCTGGGAGTTAATAGCTTGGCATGGCAGAACACACTCCCTAAAAGCTGTTATGTTCCCAATCAATCCAAAAATGGTTTTAGAATTTGGATGGCCGTCTGGCTACAAGACAACTCAAACTAGCTAAAGGCAAGGGTGCAAGTTCAATTTTACTTTTCTATTAAGAAATCACACTTTTACCAAGGCAGTATTATAGATGGCGGGTGGGCATATTAGCTTTGCCACTGATTGACTGGGTGACAGGAGAAGTGACTCCTTGGTCCTCGTGTGCTGTGCAGACCCCCACCTCCCCAGAGGGTCAGAGGATTCCAACAGGAACCAGTCTGTAGGATATTAGCAGTCCTCAGCATCCTGGGTGGGTCACTGCAGGTCGCCAAGCTGCCTGGGGCTCTCAGCCCTAGAAGATGGACCAATTTATTCTGAGAAGACCCCTCTCCCCATCTCTGTGCAGCAGTGAGCCTTGGAGGTGTCTCTTTTAGTTCACAAGTCTCAGGTGAAGGGACTCCATCTTTAGGTTGGGGTATGACTCAGTTGGTAGAGCGCTTGCCTAGCATGTGCAAGGCCTGGGTTCCATTCTCAGCACAGGATAATGGTACATGCCTATATCCAGGCATGGATGGACACACTTGTAATTGATAGGAAGCAGGATGAGGAGGAGTTCAAAGCCAGCCTGGGCATGAGACCTTGTATTAAAAACAAAAACCTACTGTCTTCACCCAGTTGAGAGGGGGAGACTACTCTGTACATACAGAGACCCAGATCTAGCACCTCCCCCAAGATCTCCCTACCAGAAAGGCCTAGGGGCACCAAACAAGATGGCAGGTGGCAGAGGCACCAAGGCCCAAGGGTCAGGGAGAAGAGGCAGGACGGATGGTCAAGCTTAGCTCAGTCATAAGGAGGGGTGTGCTAGCCAGGTGCTCCGGAGAAGCAGAGCAGAGGGAATCACACACAAGAGAGAAAAAGACAGAGGTAGACAGAAGTGGGTGGGGTGGGGCTTGGCAAGGTCAAGATCTGCAAGATGGGCTACAGGCTGGAGGCTGCCATGTTTGCTCATGGGATTCTTTCTTGCTGGTGTGTGTGTGTGTGTCCATCCATGTTTGTATTTCTATGTATGTGTGTGTGTGTCTATCTCTTGTGTGTCTGTCTGTTTGTCTGTGTTACATAGTAGTTTGTTCCTAGTTTAAACATGACCCCCAAGAATGAGGTCTTGAGACCCAGGAGCTACAAAACATCACACACCTGGGACAGCTAAGTCTTCTGGATTCCAAGTCCTTTCCTCTAGCTTCATAAAAGCGCTAAGTTGCTGATGGGGAAGAGACTCCTACCAGCTGAGCTGCAGGGGGATTTCTTACTGAGAACTTGCAGAGAGCTCCAGGGATGCAGGTGTGTGTGTGTGTGTGTGTGTGTGTGTGTGTGTGTGTGTGTGTGTGTGTGTGTGTAGGGGGGCTTTTCACCAATGCAGCTGCTCTTGGGGCAGCCCTACTCCCTCCAGGAAACCCCTCACCCATATGCCTCTTAGTAACTCATTGGTTCACCAAATTGGACTCCAGTTAATTGTTACTTTGGTCTATCGTGAATTTCCTATCTGGGGTAAGTAGATGTGTATGTTGCATTTCCCCAGGAAAGTCTGTAACATAACAGAGTATATCTATATCTATACTATATATCTACATCTATATTTACCTATATATGCATCTGTCCACATATATCTATAATATCTGTTTGTGTATATGTCTGCATGAGCATGCATGTGTGTATATGTGTCTGTGTGTCTGTCTCTGTGTATGCATGTCTGTGCCTGTCTTTTCTTCTGCCTTCATCTGAGTGGATGAGAAATAGGCACACTGTGGAGGGTGATGTATTTTACTCAAATCTACTAGTCCAGCTGTCAATCTCATCCAAGAACATCCAGTGTGATGTTGACTGAATGCCTGGGTACCACTGCATAGTGGAGCTGACTGAGAATTCACCCTCATGGAAAACTCACTGCAAAGAGAAAGGCATAACCAGAGATTGAGACCACAATGAGGATTCGTCTGGAGCCAGGCACCCTTGCACAGGGAGTTTGTTTGGGGGATCAGGGACGAAGCGTGTTATGTTGGGAGGTAGCCTAGCATACAGCTGCATGGCTGCCCTTAGGGCCAGGTGCACCCCAGGGGCCCAGACTGCATTGAACATGCTTCCACAGTGGTGTCTGTGGCTAGTGAGAGCATCGGATACTCAAAGCGGACCTCGGTGGCAGAAGCGACATCTAGACTGGGCCAGTACCTTAGGCTGGTGGGACAGGCGGATGGAAGAGGCCATCTGGCTTTCCCTGGAGGTAGTAGTTTAAATATGGAGTTCAGTGTGGGTTGAGTTTGGTCCGAGATCTCAAGGCAAGCTCCCATTTCATATTGGGAAACACTTGCCCCTCCTTTCAGAATCCAGGGGACCCCATGGGGGGTGATGGTGGTGTCCATTTTCTAAGGCAAGAGAGCAGCATTTGTCACGAGCCAGCCACGTGCTGCCTGCGGATCTCCAGACCACCCTAGGAGTGACTCTCAAGGTTCCTGTTTCACACGGGGAAACCAAGAGACGGCGGCACGTCCATGGTCACAAACCCCACAAACATCGGCCTCTGGCAGGGGAGATGACACTCCATCGAAGCTGCCTGGAAACTGATGAGTTTTGCAGAATGTCCCCCACCCCCCACGCCCAAGACCTCCTTGGCATGCAGACAGCATTTTTTCCACCACAACAATTCGCTTTCAGGATTTTTCCCCTTCTCTGGGGCCAGCAGAGGAGCAGGGCTCTGATCATTTTTCATGGCTCGGCTCCCCAGCAATCTGCAATTTTGGTGGGAAAGGGTCCTCTTGCTTTGCAGTAATGTGGAAACAGTCTTCAGGCTGCTCTCTGAGGAGCGGGCTTTGCTGGCTGGACCTCGGGTGCCAGAGCCCTCCAAGTGGACCCTACAGAGCGCTGCCTCATCTCAGAATACCCAGGAGCCTGCTCTGGAAAGGAAATAGCAATTTGGGGTACATTCCTTATACCCAAACAATCCCTGTCATAATTTTTTTCTTTAAACACTCCTCCTCTACCCAGAACAAAATCTTCCTGTCACAAGACAAGGCTTGAAAACAGGGCTTTTGAGGTGGATGCTCTTGAGTTGAAAGCCTCATGATATGAGGTATCCTAGTTAGTGTTTATTGTCAACTAGATACAACCGAGAGTCACCTGAGAAGAAGGACTCTCAACTGAGGAGTTACTTCTACCGATCACCCTGTGGCCGTGTCTATGAGAGAGGGTCCTGATTAATGATTGACATGGGAGGACCCAGCTCACTGTGGACGCCATCATCCTTATACAGATGGGCCTGGGCTGTATTAGAGAGTTAACTGAGCCAGTGAGCAAGCCAGTAAGCAGCTCTCCTCTATGGCTTTGGCTTGAGTTTCTGCTTGTGTTCTTGCCCTGGGTCCCCTCAGTGATGGACTGTGACCTGGAAGTGTAAGATGAAATAAACTCTTTCCTCCCCTAAGTTGCTTTTGGTCACAGCAACAGAAAGCAAATGAAGCCTTTCTGCTCTTGAACTTCAGTCTCTTTTCTACAACGGGGCTGTAGCGTCTTGCTGCTGCCAGGCTGTGGGGCTGGAGGCTGACAGTCTTCTCGAAGGGAAAAGCTCATCCACCGCAGGCAGCAGAACCACTTGCCACGTTGTTATTTTCTTAGTTAGACTATGTGGATCTTACGGCATCACAAAGCATTTTGTTGTGTTTGTTTTCGTAATTATTTTTATTATATGAGTGCTCTATCTGCGTGTATGTGTGGATACCATGTGTAGTACATCTTGTGTCTGCGGAGGCCCGAAGAGGGCACTGGATCACCTAGAACTGAAGCTACAGACAGTTGTGAGCCACCATGTAGGTGCTGGGAATTGAACCGGGGTCCTATCCAAGAACAACCAGTGCTCTTCACACTAAGCCATCTCTCTAGGCCCTTGTTGGTGCTTTGTGACATAAAGTCTCACTCTGTATCCCAGTCTGGTCTGAACCATCATCCTGACTTAGCCACAGGCTCCTCAGAGAGCAGCCTTAAGTCTGCCGCCGTATATTCATACATATTCTCTCTCTTCTGGAGACCGGTTAAGGCCATGGGTTCTGCTGTTTTGGCAAGGCAGCAGCATATCATTAAAGAGAGACCAGGTCCTGCTACCCACTGCCACAGCACACCCCTGTGACCTGAAAGCCTCCCACTAGGCCCCTACCTCTTAAAGGCCTCAAAGACCCCACCTCCCAACAGTGTCATGCCCAGGATCAAGCCTTAATGCCAATCTTTGGTGTCATCTAAAATCCAGATGCCATGTGCCGTGTGCCACTTAAGCAGAGTGGGCAGCAGCCTGAGACTGACAGAGGCTGTGTAAAGACAAGGTCACCGGCATCCTCAGCGATGCCTTGTATCCAGATATGCTAAAAATGGCGTCTGTTGCTGGACTACAGAGGAACGCTCAGTGCCAGAACTCGGTTCCTTCCTCAGCTTCCCGGGGTGGGCTCATCCATCTACTGGTCTGTTTTAGCTCCAGCACTCTCGGGCTGGGATTTAAAATATATATATATATATATATATATATATATATATATATATATATATATATATGGCTTAAAGTAGAGTATGCTGCATCTCTGTGTGGTACTTCTGAGCTGGTTATTCTGGGGCTCCAGAAGAGTGAAGCAGAGACCTGGTTTTGGCAGCCAGGGTCTGAGGTGTAATCAGTGAGAAATGACAATTTAGGCTGCATGAGCATAGCTTTGTTGTTTTGCTGACAGGAGAGCACCCTGGGGCAGAGGTCTGGAGATGAGAAAGCCAGGCTGTGTGGGCTGGAAAACTCTTGTTTTTATTTACCAGACTGATTTGTATATGTTAAGGCCAATTGGTAGAAATTGGTCTGTTTGCAAACTGGCAGACAGAGAGAAGTCTTGATTTAGTCCTCCTGAGCAGTGACGGCAAGACAATAAAGAGAGACTTGCTTTCATTAGGTTAAAAAAGCAGCCGCCTTTGCAAGGCTGTCTGTTTGTTTTGTTCTTAAATTCTTAGCTCCTCTCATTGTGAGACTTGCAGATAGAGTCCAGGGACTGGATGACTGAGCACAGGATAAAAAAAAACAAAAACAAAAACAAAACAAAACAAAAAAAAAAACAAAAAAAACAGAGAACAAAGTATACAAGTGAAAAAGAGAATGAAGCCAGAGAGAAATTCACAGATGTCGGCATGGCAATCTAGGGGACATTTTAAAAAAATGAAGTCTAAAACCTTTAAAATTGATCTGTAGCATGCATATATAATGAGTACAGCATCTCTTTTTATTAAATGTGTGTGTGGGCGCATGTGTGTGGTGAGTGGGTATGTGTGTGTGTGTGTGTGTGTGTGTGTGTGTGTGTGTGTGTGTGTATGGATGTGCTCATGTGTATGCTCGTGTGTGTGTGTGTGTGTGTGTGTGTGTGTGTGTGTGTGTGTGTATGTGTATGCGCATGCACTCATGAGTGTGGGCCCCAGGACATACATACCTCCACTAGAGAACAACTTGCAAGAGTTAGTTCTCTCCTTCCACTCTGTGGGTCTAGAGGATCCAGTTGAAATCATCGGGCTTGGTGGCAAGTGCTGCTGCCCGCTGCAACCCCACTGCTCTGGGAAACGCAAACATCTGACCTGTGTAGTTCAGCACAGTGTGTTTTGAAGGATAAGATGAGGGCATGAAGGTGGGAGCGGGATGTGCTGGGGGAGTGGGAAGGGCATGAGAGAGGAGCTGGGAGGAGATATGTTTAATATACACTGTGCATAGGTATGAAATTGTTGAAATAAATATAGTTTTTAAATGCTGCTCATCTCCCCTTGGGCCCCTGATGCTCCTCCGCCTTCTCTCATCATGAGGTGCTGGTGCTGGCCAATGGGGTAGCATGCTCTCACATGTGAGAGCTGAAGTGTGACACCCAGAATGTCTGCACTACTATCTAGCTGGGGCTTCTTCCTGTCCCCCACTGTCTCCAGGGAGCTACTTTGAAGGATGGAGCCTCTCATGCATGTACCCTGCCTTTGTCCTCATGTACCTACCCAATCCAACCCCCCAGAACGGGTTTCAGTGTTCTCACCTGTGAAATAGGGACATCCCACCATCTCTATGATCATTGCTGGAAGGTGTTCAGTGGGTCACTTGTACCCAAGGCTGCCTCTCTACCCACAGGATGCTATCATACCTCAGAAGCCTCATATGAGAATTCTGTCAACTCTGTGCTGGGAATGCAACAAAGGCCTGGGTTCAATTCCCACCACTGCCTAAATTGGGCATGGATTACATGCCTGTAATCCAAGCACTGGGAAGGTGGATACAAGGGAATCAGAAGTTCAAGGTCATCCTTGGCAATATATTGAGTTAGAGCCTGGGATCCATGAGACCCTGTCACAAAATAAACAAAACCAGCCACAACCACAAAAAAGAAGTCTGTCAATTCTGGACCGTGCCACCTCTGGGCTGTCAGAGCAGTGATCCCCGGAGGACACAGCCTTCCTGTTGTGTGCACTGGGACTCTCCACCCCAGGGAGAGTCCAAGACAAGGATGAGTGAGACCCTTTTGGAAAAGTCCCCAGGCAACAAGTAAGTTGCCGAGTCCCCTAGAGGTGGAGAATGGCTTCCCAGTTTAATCTCAAACAGCAGACCATGCAGAGACATTGACTCTCCTGCATACCACAGTGAAGATGCTTTGTAAAAACACCCAGGGACATCACCATGGCCAGGACTGGCACCGGGGCCCAGCCTTCGCTTCCTCAAATCCCCTCTGCTTCCTTTTGATCCTTGAAGCCAGCCCCATGGTGAGTACCTCCCTGTCCACTTTGCCACTGACTGAAGAGCCCCCGGGAGAGAGTGGCAAAGAGAAAGCCAGCGGAGCCAGAAGGCAGATCCGGCCTGCTGACTCCTGGCAAGGGTTCTCTCCCAGCGTGGTTCTTTGCACCCCAATATCAAACCCCGGAGTTCCGGAAGGGAGGCGACGCCAGTCCCTTCCTGCTCTTTTAAAGAGTCCTCTCTTCTCGTCCCCACCCCCTTCTTTAGTAAGTAGAACCATTAGTTTTTATTGACGGGACTAATGCTTTTCATTTAGGGCCAATTACAATAGGAAGGAGCCGCTTAAGGGTAACTGGGTGATGAAAGGCCCCCATTAGGGAACAAGCTCGGGGGCTGCTGTTTTTCATTTGTAATGCCGGTTCCACATGCGAGTCGTATTTAAGCCATAAACGGTGGCGCCCAGGGAGCACTCGCCGATCGCCTTAGAAACCCAATACTTTTATCAAATCGCCAGATGGCCCCGTATTAGAGAAACCATTTATTTAATTTATCCATCCCACCTCCAAGAGCTGCTTAGATTCTCAAACACTGGCTTTTCCTAGTCCCGTGGACCTGTCAGTAGCATCCCTGTTCCTGCTGTAGCGTTTACTGATTGGTTCTGGAACTGCTTACAAAGGTCTCAGTTTTTTTCTTTTCTGTCCTTTCCTTTCCCCTTTTCCTACCTTCCTTCCTTTTTTAATTCCTCCCTTCCTTATGCTCTTCCTCCTTCTCTTCCTCTTTTCTTCTCCCTCTCCCTCCCTCCACCTCTCTCCCTCTCTGTCTCTGCGTTTCCAGACCCTAGACCCTGGATTTCACCTGTCTTATCACTCTGCCCCTGCAGAACTCCATACGTTGGGACCCTTTTCACAGACTGGAAGATGCACTTGCAGCAACCCGCAGCTTCGTCAAGCCCAGAAGCTGCTGAGAAGGGGTGCCAACCCAGGGCTCTTCACGTGGCTGCAAGTGATTTGCGCCCTAGCCTGGAACTCCCAATAGCCTGATGTGTTGTATATTTACACAGCACTTTCCCCCTTTAAACCAGAGACTTGGCAGGGCCTGGGATTACGTAGAGGATCCCCAGATGATTGTGTGGTGTCTGGGCTTCATGGGAAGTTCTGGCATTCATGGCCTTTTTTTTTTCCCCCTTAAGATTTTGAAAGTACGCTGGTGCCTGTTTTGAGGGGCCAGGTGAGCATGGAACTGGAGATGCAGCCCAGGGGAGCAAGAGCAAGATGGCTGGAGGCAGGGGAGGGGAACGCAGAGCATCAAAGAAGAAAGCAGTTCACCCCAGGGGGGCAGCAGGGGAGCAGACAGTGCAGGAGCTGGAACATGTTGGTCCTTGCAGTTTCTTGGCCAAGTGACTTCAGTGATGGGACATTCTCCTGCCTCCTGCTGAAGCTTCATTCGCAGGAACAAGGCACAGGGAGGGAGCCCAGGCTGAGCCCAGATGTGATAGGCCTTCAAGGAGCCTAGATTCCAGAGTTGGGGTGTAGGTGACAGCCAGTCCTTGCAGGGAGTCATGGGCTGGGTGGATAGGCTATGAATGGTCTTTTCATCTGTGCCTTCACTAGCAGCGCTGGCACTGGTCTCATTTAGAGGTGAAGGATGTTGCATTCTGGGTGAACTTTTTCCTCAATAATAAGTGGGAGGGTGGTATTTGAACCTCTGGTGAGACTAAAGAGCTAGCACAGAGCTGCCTTCTGGGAGAAGACAGGAAGAGGAGAATGTAGCAGGAGTTTTCCTGTGCCCTAGCCTGTCGGCAGTTGGGGCAAATCTCTCTCACTAGCATCCCCCAAGTAAACACACAGAGACTTATATTACTTATAAACTGTATGGCCGTGACAGGCTTCTTGCTAGCTGTTCTTATATCTTAAACTAACCCATTTCCATACATCTATACCTTGCCACATGGCTCTTGGCTTACCGGTGTCTTACATCATGCTTCTCCTCACAGTGGCTGGCCACGTCTCTCCCTGACTCTTCCTGCCTGTTCCCCCAATTCTCCTCTCTCCTAGTCCTGCCTGTACTTCCTGCCTGGCTACTGGCCAATCAGTGTTTTATTTATCAATCAATCGTAGCTTGAGTTTTCCTGCCTGGCCCACAGTCAGGACAAATCTCTCTCACCTGCCAGTCCCACAGCCGCTCAAACCCGACCAAGTAAACACAGAGACTTATATTGGTTACAAACTGTATGGCCGTGGCAGGCTTCTTGCTAACTGTTCTTACAGCTTAAATTAATCCATTTCTATAAGTCTGTACCTTGCCACGTGGCTTGTGGCTTACCGGCATCTTCACATGCTGTTTGTCATCGTGGCGGCTGGCAGTGTCTCTCTGACTCAGCCTTCCACTTCCCAGCTTTATTCTCCTCCTTGTCCCGCCTACACTTCCTGCCTAGCCAATGGCCAATCAGTGTTTTAATTATTGACTAATCAGCAACACATTTGACATACAGAACATCCCACAGCAATCAATCATAGCAATACATTCACAGCACAGAGAACATCCCACAGCAGGAGAAGAAGCCCAGCTTGGATGGTCTAGCCTGAGGTCAAAGACAGCTTCTAAGCAGAGGTGGTGCTGGGACTAGGTGTTGGCAAGAGAGAGGAGAGGTGTCTGGGGTATTCTTCCATGGGTCTAGTAAAGATCAGGCTTGCTCCACCCACTGTTTGGACCTGACTGGTAGGAATGAGGCAGTGGAAGTCTTGGGAGTCAGAGTGTGATGAGTAACCCAAGGCAGCCCTGCCTGACACCGAGCCTGATTGATGTGTCCTCCCAGGCTTCCCTTCGCATGCTTCATGGACAGATCCTTGTGGATCCAGGTCCCCATGGTAGTGTTTACACATGACACTGGTATGGCCCTGGGCTTTCAGAGTAAAGTCTATGGTGATTCACTTAGACTCAAGTTGAGTTCAAGGCAACAGGCAGGGGACACATGCAACTGCATTTCCTGGCCCAACTGGAAACTTGCCTCAAACACAAGAAGAGAAAGGTGACAATAGTGACAGCATCCCAGTCCCCTTAGCGGAGATGAGTGACAAAGAAAGAAATACAAGCCACCCAGAGTCCCTTTTCCTTTATGCCAGAAGACCTGAGTAGAGTCAGAGAGGATGCATGCCTGTCCGGGGAGATTACTGCATAGGAGAGAAACCTCCTAAAGGAGCCGGAAGAAGAAAAAGAAGAAGAAGAAGAAGAAGAAGAAGAAGAAGAAGAAGAAGAAGAAGAAGAAGAGGAAGAGGAAGAGGAAGAGGAAGAGGAAGAGGAAGAGGAAGAGGAAGAGGAAGAGAAAGAGGAGGAGGAGGAGGAGGAGGAGGAGGAGGAGGACGAGGACGAGGACGAGGACGAGGAGAAGGAGGACGAGGACGAGGAGGAGGAGGAGGAGGAGGAGAAGAAGAAGAATTGGAGAGCGCGACCAGTCACTGTGTTTGCCGGATGCTCTTCATCAAGCCAAATGCTCTTATGGGCCCATGTAAACCAGGTATATAAATTTTTCACTTTGTGCCAAACTTAGCCAGCCATGGTGGTACGAGTCTGTGATCTCAGCATTGGGGAGGCGGAGTCAGGAGGGTCATAGGTTTGAGGTCAACATAGACTAAATAGCAAGACCCTGTCTCAAAAGAGCAGAGACTTACAAAGCCACTAATGACCTGACTGAAATCCACTGTGGAAACCTGGAAGAGGTTGAGCATTGCATTGCAGTCCTTCATCATCTCTTCTGTTGTTTGTAGTTTGTTTTCAATGAACGTCCATGAGCCAGAGAGACTTATCATCTCATCAGAGCTGTTCACTTGAGGGCACTCCTTTGTCTGTTGGCACAGAAATATTCAGTCCTGGTGCCTCCTCAGACCTCATCTCCCCCTTGTTTAAATGATCCCAATAGGAGTCAGAGAGAATTATGGACAGACTGGACTAGTCAGCCCACTCTGGGATTGGAATCCTGGTGCTGGGGGTTCTGGGAGCTCAGCAGTGGGTATGGGTGTGTGGTTTCATCTCATGGAAACTTGGGATACCATTGCTGACTTTGAAGTGTGACAGGAGCCTGTGGAAGGGAGAGGGTGGAGTCTGAGGGGAGCCTTGAGCCAGTGACCTTCCTTCAGCCTGCCTCTCCTCAATGAGAAAACCAGAAACACTCACAGAGCTGCTATGAGCTCAGATGGTGAAAGAGAATATCCAATACAGCATTGGCTGCTGTTAAGATAATTATTATGGCCCAGGTCCTCAGATATGAACTATTTGCCTCACTGCACAAGATGTGAGACCAGTCCCTCAGAGGGGAATCCAGGCTACAACCCATAGTAAGACACACATGAGTGAAGCTGAGCTAAGAAAAGGGTCATTAGGAGATGTACAGGCATGGTAACCTGTTGTGGAATATTAGTTGAAGATGTATTACATTTGTTTATGCTGTGGAACATTGGTTTAAGGATGCAAAGATGTGTTGCATTCTTTTACATTGCATTTGTTTAACTCTGTAAAGCTGGGTTACTTTGCCTGTCTAAAACACCTGATTGGTCTAATAAAGAGCTGAATGGCCAATAGCAAGACAGGAGAAAGGATAGGCGGAGCTGTCAGGCAAAGAGAATAAATAGAAGGAGAAATCTGGGATGAAGGATCAAGGAGCAAGAAAAGGAGGAGGACATCAGGGGCTAGCCACCCAGCACACAGCAAGTCACAGAGTAAGAAGTAAAGAAAAGGATATAGAATAGAGAAATATCAAAGAAAAGGATATAGAATAGAGAAATATCAAAGAGGCAAAAGGTAGACAGGATAATTTAAGCTAAGAAAAGCTGGATAGAAATAAGCCAAGCTAAGGTTGGGCATTCACAAGTAAATAAGTTTCCATATGATTTATTTGGGAGCTGGGTGGCGGGCCTCCCAAAAGGGTAAAGAGCAATAAAACCCAACCAACTACTTTTTTTTTTTTTTTTACAAGCTTCTTGCCTACCACATCTCTTGGAATGGCATCCATCTCTTCCCCAAAAGGTTGGTTCCCCCTTCTCCCCCTCAATTGTGGTTTACACAGTCAAGCATCTTCCCCATGGCTCCTCTGCTCCCTCCTTTGCTGATTGGCCTGTGGGTATCTGGTGACCAGAGATAGCCAATCTGTACCCTCCAACACAATTTCTTAAATTCCAACCAGGACCTTTTGTTCTGTGATCTCCATTTGAGAGGCAAAGCCCAGGGTATCAGAGGATAGGCTTTCTGGCTTAAGTGGGGTTCCTCACAGTGAGCATAGGGAGGGGAGCAGATTGGGGCAGAAAAAACAGGCCTGACCCAGTGTCCCACATGGGCTCCGGCTGCTCAGACTGTGCAGGCAGCTGCATCCTTTCACGGTTTTCAGACAGTAGGTCTTTCCAGTGTTTGTGGCTTCTCCTTTGTGTAATGGGAGTGCTGCTGTGCGCATTTAATAAAATGCCTCTGCTGCCTCCTATGCAAACACGTGTCTATCCAACCTAGAGAGTGTGGTAAGGATGGTGGGACTTGGCATACAGCTGGAGGACACCTATGGTTTGGATCTCAGATGCCCCCCAAAGGCCTTGTCTTAAAGGCTTGGTTGTGAAACTTTCAGGAAGTGGGGCTTAGTGGAAGGAAGTTAGGTCACTGGGGAGAGTATGGGGTGTGTTTTTGGAGGGGATAGTAGGATCTTGACCTTTTCCTCCTCCCCCTCCTCGCCCCTTCCCCTTCCTTTCCTTCTCCTCCCACACTCCCTCCTCTCCTTTCCCTTCTTCTCCTTCCCCCCTACCTCCTCCCACTGCAGATGTTCCCACCAGGATTTCCTGCCATGGGCTCAAGAGCAATGGAGTCAGCTGGCTATCAACTGCTGCCTCTGAAGCCAAGATCAACCTCAAGTATTAATATTTTATCACAGCGATGGAAAACTCACTAACACAAGGTCCTCTGATTCCCTTCCGGGGCCTTAGGGTAGAGAAGGGGAAGGTAGCCATCAGAAGAGTCACAGGCATGTGATTCCCACTGTGCCCTTGGAGCGCTCTAAGAGTGCTCACACCCATACAGAGTTCAGAACCAGCCTCACACCTTCTAAACTCTTGGCATTATCATGAAAATGGCTTGCAGGACTTATGACTGGGATTGCTCTGAGTTTGTTCACCAACTTGAGTAGAAGACACACTGTAACAGTAATAAGTGTCCCCTGTCTGGGTTCCTTGTGGCATGATGAACAGGATGAGGTGGGGAGGGGAAGGACCGGATTGAATGATGTCATTGGGTCCCCTTGCCCAACCTGGAATAATTTCTGGGTGAATATCCCCTATTCATCCATTCACTCATTTATTTACCTTCCCGGTATTCTTGAATCCCTGTGATGTCCTTGGTTCTCTTTGGGGCCTCAGATGTAAAGATGATGATGGGCCATGCATTGCCCTGCAGGCCTCAGTGTGGCCACAAGTTATGACCCTAAATAAGAGGTGACCTTCCACACCTCAGGGCCTTGGTGGCCTTGCATGGAAACCATGTGGGTTGGGTAAATCAATGGGGGCCTGGGAATGGTTGACTCCCAGATCCATCCTTACTGGTCCCCTCCTCTGCTCAGCCCAGTGTCTGACACCTGTAGGCTGAAAGCTCCTAAGCTCCCATCAGCTGGATTCCAGCAGGTTTTGGTTAGTAGAAAGCTCTGGAAGGAGATTGGAGAGAAGATGAGGGAGGATGGTGAGATGGAGTATCTCCCCTTCCTTTTCTGCCTCCCCATGCCTCTGGATCCTGGGTGCACTGGCCCTACCCTCTATAATATTCAACTTCTTATCAAGGCTCAAAGTGGCCAAGACCAATACAAAGCATTTCTAAGCATATATGGAAGGAAAAAGAGGGTGGGGAGATGCCGCAGCCTGTCAAATGATTTCCACACAAGCATGGGGATCTGGGTGCAGATAAAAGCCAGGCACTTCAGTACACATCTGTAACCACAGCAATTGGTGGTATGTGTGTGGAGGGGTGAATACTGACAGGAGGCTATCTGGAGATCATTGGTCAACTAGTCTAGCCGAATCCGTGAGCTCTGTGCTTAATGAGAGACCCTGTTTCAAAAAATGAGGTGGAGAGAGTGCATGAGACACCCAACATCAACCCGTGGCCTCCACATACCGGTACACACATGTGCCAACATATGCATGTACACACACACACGAGAGAGAGACAGAACAGAGTGAGGTGTCTGTGCCACACTGGTCATTTTGAAGTGACCCTGAGGGCTTTTGGATGGACATAATCTCTGAGCAGATGCTGCTGTCCGGCACCAGGTGGTAACATCAGGAGGGGCAGTGCTGTCTTTGTGTGTATGTGTGTGTGTGTGTGTGTGTGTGTGTGTGTGTGTGCATCTGTGCAGCATGGTTCCCCAAGCTGCAAACCCTACTGTTCCCTTGAGGGCTTCTGGATTGGGGCGCCTACATCTGGGTATACAGAGCATTGCTTCCCTCCTCCCAAGGATGGCAGCTAGAGAGTCCGCAAAGCCATCTCCATCAACAATGTCTGAAGACCAAAGAAACACAGCCTCTGCTCCAAGAACACCACCTGGTGACTCCCTAGAAGGGCACCCCTCACTTCAAGCACCTACATTCTACAGATTATTTTGACTATGTCCCACTCCCTTTAAGTCATTATTTACATAGGAAGATTATATTAATGTCCAAATAACTCAACATATCATTGTATCACTCGATACAATGAAGAGTTGAGTTTCCAGTTACATTTCAAATGAACCCCAGAGGTTGTCAGAAACAAATATACGTGTGTCAGCCAAAGCACTGTGTAGCTTAAGTTTTCCTGCCTGGCCCACAGTCAGGACAAATCTCTCTCACCTGCCAGTCCCACAGCCGTCAGACCCAACCAAGTAAACACAGAGACTTATATTGGTTACAAACTGTATGGCCGTGGCAGGCTTCTTGCTAACTGTTCTTACAGCTTAAATTAATCCATTTCTATAAATCTATACCTTGCCACATGGCTTGTGGCTTACCGGCATCTTCACATGCTGTTTCTCATCGTGGAGGCTGGCAGTGTCTCTCTGACTCAGCCTTCTACTTCCCAGCTTTATTTTCCTCCTTGTCCTGCCTATACTTCCTGCCTAGCCACTGGCCAATCAGTGATTTATTTATTGACCAATCAGCAACACACTTGACATACAGACCATCCCACAGCAGCATTGTGCATGTCACATGGTCTTGAAAGAGGCTTTCTAGATTCTTCTGAGCCAACTTGTACTGTCATTCATTTGTTACATGTGCTCAAAGGAGCCTTGCTTTTGCCTGGTTTTGAACATATTCTCTTAAGAGAGAAAACTATTAGCAAAGAAAGAAAGAAAACGAGAAAGAGAGAAAGGAAAAGCAGTGGAGGAAGGCTGTTGTTGCCTAACAAGACTCAGTCAGCTACTGCTGTGTGGACAAATTACCTCCTCCAAACTGGCGGCTCCAGATAAGCCCAGGTGACTGGGGGTTGGAGGAGCTAGGCTGTGCCCAGCTAGAACATTCTAGAACAGAGGTAGTAGCACTGGAAATAATAGCCTCGAGGAACATAAAGCCTTGGAGGCTGGGTTAAGAACCTCTTAAATTTGGGAGGGTTGCTGGACATCCAAGTACGGGTGTCAGTCAGGAAGTGGGCAGTGGGGCCCACGCCTTGGGTGTGTGATGGTTAGTTTGTGACTGTCAACTTGCCACAATCTAGAAAAAAGTGAGAAGAGAGCTTCAGCTCAGGAACTGTCTAGACTGTCTGGGCCTGTGGGCATGTCTGGTGGGTGGGGGCATTCTGGTTGTTAACTGATGTGGGAAGACGCAACGCATCACGTGTGGCACCACTCCCTAGGCAGGGGGTTCTGAATAGTGTAAGACAGGAAACAGCTAGCTGAGGGCATTCACTCTCTCTGATCTTGACTGTGGATAGGGTGTGGCCAGATGGGATGGCAAGCTCCTGCCTCTGGGTCGTGTGTGCAACAGGGGGCTGAAGCCTGGAACTGGACAAATTAACCTTTGCCTCCCCTGAGCTGCTTTTGGTCAGTGTTTTTATTGGTTTGTTGGTTGGCTGGTGTTCACTTGATTTTTTGTTTTGTTTTGTAGGTATGAGTGTTTGCCTGCATGTAGCTATGCACATCATCTGCACGGCTGGTGCCCAGGAGGTCAGAAGAGGGCTTTGGATGCCCTTGGGACTGGAGTTACAGGCAGTTATGAGCTGCCATGTAGGTGGTGGGCATGGAAACCAAGTCCTCTACAACCGCAGCCAGTGCTCTTAACCACAGAGGACATCTCTCCAGCTCCTGGTCTGAGTGTCACCTAGACAATAGAAATGACATTACCCGCAGGTGAGGAGCAGGAGTAGAGATCTGAGCTGACGTTGATAACGGTGAGCCAACCACGTGAAAGCAGCAAAGAGCCTATGCAAGAGCAGAAGAACTGAATGCATGGGGTGTGGGAATGCCCCAAAGGTCAGTCCTGCTCCTGAGACACGGGGACAGCGAAGAGACAGCCACAGCCCTGTGGTTCTCTGTGATGGTTTGAGTGAGATGAGCCCCCACAGTCCTCAGGCATTTGAATGCTTGGTCCCCAACTGTTTAGGGATGATTAGAAAGTGTTGCCTTGATGGAGGAACTTTGCCACTGGGGGTGGGCTTTGAGGTTTCAAAAGACTTTCAGAGTGGCCCTCTCTGCTTCCTATTTGTGGGTCATAATGTAAGCTTTCAGCGGCTGCTCCTGCCTACCTTCGGCCTGCTGCCCTCTTCTCCTGCATCATGAACCCTCTGGAACCATAAGTCCCAAAGTCTCTAAGTGGCCTTGGTCATGATGTTTTATCACAGCAGCAGAAAAGTCACTAATCCAGTGTCCACAAATGGTGCCTGTGAAATAGCCAGTCACATGTTTTTCAAAAGCTCTGAATTAGCGAGTATATTGGTCAGGGCACTCCAGAGGAACAGAGTCAATGGATGAGTGCATAGCGCAAAGGGATTCACTAAACCGGCTTATGCCGTACAGGCTGCGTAGTCTTGCTGACTTGGATGATTCCTGAAGGAATGGAGACTGGGAGGTTGGAGGTTTGGAGGATTCCTAGAGAACTGCAGGTGTGAAGTCCACAGGGAAGGCAGAAGAAGCCGGGTCTGGGCTCTGGACAGAACCACAGCAGCTGAGACAGATGCCCCTCTTTATACCTGGGCCTTCTGCTGGAAGAAGGTGCTGTCCTCTCTGAGAGAGGCTCTTCTCTCCTCAGTCAATCCTCTCTGTGATGCCCTCACAGACACAACCACAGGTGGGTCTCCTGGGTGAGTTCAGATGCCATCAGCTGGCAATCAAGATTAGCCATTCCAGCAACAGGTATTCAAAGCTCAATTTCACCTAGTTTTGAAAGCAGCCCTGGCTGTTCTGGACCCATGTTCTAGCCTGGTCACATGCACCAGAGCTGAGCGGTCTCCTCAAACCCCGCCGGGACCCACTGCTCTCTGTTGGTTCTTGTCCACCCACTGCACTCTACTATTAACTGCTGATTTTCTGGGGGCCCTGAGTCTGTACCTCTCTGCTTGGCCTGGTGGTGTTTCTCTATGTAACCCTACCTCATAGCCCTGGCCTCTGAATTGTGTGCTTCCAGAACTGGCATCTCCATGTCCAGGAGCCTGATGGGAGAGTGAAGCCTCCTGGATAACTCCATCAGTACTCCGGGCCCCTTGAGCATCTGGGTTTGTCACCAAGGTCCTGTAAGAAATGGGAGCTGGGCCTGGTGGCTTTGGGTGGGGCACATCAGTGCCATGTCCAGAACTCATGGCAGGGACTAAACCCACTGAGCTGTGAACACTGAGGAAGGAGCAAGATGAGGAGAGAGGATGAGGGACTCTAGGCTGTACCCTTGCCTCAGAGATCTTCCCTCTGGGATGCTGGGGCCTTGGAGAAACACAGCACGGAAATGTAAACCAGCCAACTTTCCCAGGCGCTGCCCCGGGGGCCGGTGCATCTCCACGTGGTTTTGAGTTGGTGAACTTGGCAGAATTCACTGCTGTAAATACAACACGGACTGGAGGAGCCATGGCCTCAGAACCTGTGCTGGACAAGCCAGGGGCAACCAGAAGGAGATGTAATGCGGACAGGGGGTAGCCACAAGTGGGGACTTGAGGCTTCTGAGCCTCGGTATTCTCCTCCCAAGAGTAGGAGAAGGGCTTCAGTGGACAAGAAGGAACTTTAAAGAGTCAAGGATGCATTCCCAAGCTTCTCCCCATGGCTCTCAATACAACCCGAGGGTACAGGAAGAGGAGGGATGTGATACCAGACTGCACTGGAGGAAGGTCTGCTGCTGGTGTCTGTGGGCCGTGGGGCCTTGGACAAGCAAGCTGACCCTCTGTACCTCAGTTGCGCTGCTGGCAAATGGGACTGACCCTTGTCCTGCCTTCCAGGTTGGTGGTGAGGACTGCGGAGAGTGTCAAAGCATGGCACTTGCTGTGTCCCGGGCTGGGCTTCACACTCTATCTGCTAGGTGCGCCCACATCCCTGCCACACCAGACATGCTCAATGAATAATGGCCAGTGTGCCCAGCTGAACAATTACCCCCGATTTCACATCCACAGAGCCTTGCCACTCACAGGAAGCCTGGGTCCCTCTTCTATCCACACCTTGATTGGAGATAAGGTCTTGTAGACACAATCTGTGGGCACATGAACAGTGGCTGAGGAGGAGCCTCAGGCGGATGATGCCATCTGAAGGTGGAGAAGGACAAAGGACAACTTGTAGCAGGAATCTTAACAGTTCTTATTAATAAGATCAAACCCGAGGCCAGTTATTGGGGGTGGAACGCTGGAAGGTCAGAGAGACAGAACAAGCCACAGCTAACCTCACCTGGCCAACTTCTCAGCTGGTCCTGTTTCCTCAGACTGGAAGCTTCTGAGTCCTCATCCCAGTGGCTCTCAGCTGAACTGCTGCTCAAAAGCCTGAAGCTTAACCAGCTAAAAGCTTAACCAGGCCAAATGCTTAACCAGGCCAAATGCTTCTAGTTCCTGGTCCTCATGCCTTATATACCTTTCTGCCTTCTACCATCACTCCCCTGGGATTAAAGGCTCACTCCCTGGGATTAAAGGCATGTGTCACCATGCCTGGCTCTTTCCAATGTGGCCTTGAACTCACAGAGATCCCAGATGGATTTCTCCCTCTGGAATGCTAGGATTAAAGGCGTGAGTGCCACCATTTTCTAGCCTCTGTATCTAGTGGCTGTCTGTTCTCTGATCCCAGATAAATTTATTAGGGTACACAATAGTTTGGGGAACACAATACCACCACATTTCCCCTTTTTTGACTTAAATTTAAAAAAGCTTATAACTAATACAGGAAAAATTATATCCAGTAAGTATATACAATATACACAGTCAAGATTACATTAACAATGTCTAGTCCATTAACATTTGACAGATTCAGATAAAAAACTCCATTAATATATAACAATGTCCAGTCCAGTAACATTTGACAAATTCAGACAAAAAAATTTCATTACTTATCTTATTTAAAACAAGTAGTTCCTTTTTCATAAAAGTTTCAGTAGTCTACCTTTTGTCATTTTTATATCTTCTCCTTTTTCTTTTCAGTGTAGATTCAGTGATCTACCTATTTATCTTATTATTTATCTTTTTTCTCAGAGTAGATTTGATGATCTATCTCAACAACTGGCAGGAATCAGTTCTCTTCTTGTACCGTGTGGGTTCCAGGATCAAACTCAGGTCATTGAGATCGGTGATTTTTTTTTTTTTTTTTTTAGGAGGGTTGCCTCACTGGGCATGGACTCCAGGCTGACCCCGATTGCTGTATGACCTTCAGCGAGTTGCATGACCGGTCCATGAACCTGCTGCCTCAATTGTGTAATGATGACCAAGTACAGACTTAGTGCTTCCTTCTGTGAATGGAGACAGAGTTTCCCAGAATTCCTGCCCTGAGGGGTGGTAAGGTACAGTTGCCTAGGAGAGATCCTCGAGGACAGGTGGAAGGCCTGAAGGTGTGTCTACTCTTTTGACATTATGACAAGATGTTGTCATTGACAAGATTTACCCTTGAGAACTGAGCAATCAAGTTAGTGGGTGGGGGTGGGGGTGGGGGTGGGGGGTGGGGATTCTTAGTGTTTGAATCAAGTTTATGATTTAGTGTTGGGCTGTAGGTCAGACATACCCAGGCTCCCAGTAGAGACAGGGAGCTTGGCCCAGACTTGTCTCTGTCCTCCATACTCAGGTGTCCTCCCAGGAGATGGCCTTGCAGACCGCCAGGGCCCACACCCGTGCTAGACACTTGGAGGTGACCCTAGGAGAAGCAGGACCCTGGCCCTCTCCCCTCAGCGTCCTGCTGTGGAGGCTCACGGTATCAGGATTGTGCTGCCCTTCCTGGCCTGGTCAGCCTGGCCAGTGAGTGGCTGCTGTGTTGAGGGACTGAAGGACCATTCTGGATCCTCCCAGCTCAGCCCCTGAGGTGAGGGGTCAGGCTAATTCTAGCACTCCATGGCTCTATCTTCCAGCAGAATCCAGCTGGGTATGGTAGACACCCCCAACCCCAAGCCTCCACCCCCTAGTGTCCTGTGAGGAAACTGCCCGTGGCCCCCTACACTGTGAGTCAAGCAGCCAGGCTCATGCTGGCCACCAGCCCTGAAGAAGTGTGAGGAAGGGCCTGGGTCCCTCTACTATTACAACATGTCATGTTATGAGGTTTCTTCCTAAGGCTGGTAGGGCATCGGCCTCTCACCCAGAGAAGGGGCCAGGCTTCCATTTTAACTCTCTTCTCACTCTGTGTGTGTGTGCGTGTGTGTGTGATGTATCTGGTTCATTAATTCAACATATGGGTAAAACAGGAGCCTCTGGATCTAGGACCATTGACTATTCCCTACCATAGAGAAAGGTTAGGAAATCACCACTGGGCATCACTTGGCTTAGAGAGATGGGGTCTGAAGCCCTTCTCCCACCCTGCCTTTCTACCCACAAGGTCCCTGAATCCCCTCCCTGAATGATCAAGAAGGATCCTTGCCTCTGCTTTCTAGATCTGGCTGAGTCCTCTTCACACCAGGAAGTCCTCTGAGACGCAGAGTTTGGGAAGCCTGAGTTGAAAGGATGGACAGGCAGACACCTAACTTCCAGGGGCATCCTGGTCCAGACTACTTCACTCAGTCTTAGCTCAAGGTTACAGTCTGAAGTAACCTTTCTGTCAATATTAGAGTGACATAGTGACGTCCCCGTTGGGCCTGCTCTGGGGAGGACTGCACACTCCTCTCCAGTTGGAGAACAGCTCCCTTTAGAGTTCCCCCTCCTGCAAGGCAGATGAGGCTCTCTTCTCACATCTGTAGGCTGTTCTGGGCCCACCAACCGCCCAGCACCTGCCAGCTGGGGGTTAAGGAGGAAGATGAGAAAAACAACCCCAGTCGCTTGGGCAGAAAACCCGGGACACTGCAGATTCCTGGAGGCCGGATTTTTATCTGCAGCCTTTCCTTTGTGTCTGCTGCAACCGTGAGGTATAATATATGAGCTGCCCAGTTTAGCTGGACAGCATCATGCACTTGTAATAAGCATGTGGTAAGACACCGTGCAGATCTGGAGGCCTATAAAACTTGACCTTATAAATCTGTGAGCATCAGCGGCACACAGCAGCCTCCCCAGTGGTAGAAGTCACAGACTTATTAGTAAGGGGTCCTTAGTAATGGAACAGTTGCACTCTACCCCATGACCCTCCATTAAAACTCCCCAAGAGGACTAACCAGGGCACATTCAAAGTTTCTATTTTGTACACAAGAGCGCTCCGTCAAACACTTAGGACCCGAACTAGATGCTTATGATGAAGATGTAGGATCCTTAGAACTGAGTTCCTTGTAGATGCCCCTTAGGATAAAATGCCACACTGGCCACTTCTCCTACATCTTGGCGGGGTAGGGTCGCCTCTGTGAAATCTCAACTCTTGTATTTTTTTTTTTCTGGTGCTGGGGACAGAGGGAGGTCAAACCCAGGGTCTTGTGCATGTTAGGCAAGTACTCCTTCACTGAGCCACACCCCCAAACCCATGAACTTTCACTGTAAATTAGCGTTTGACAGACTTTCTACAGAGGACAGGATTGTAAATATTTGTGGTTTCTTGTGCTATCCGGGTCTTTGTTCCAACTTCCTGGCACTGCTGGTGTGAGGTAGAAACAGCATAGATGATATGTAAAGGACATGGATGCTGCTGTGCCAATAAAACTTTATTCATAAAAACAAGTGTCTGGATTTGGCCCTGAGGCTGAGTTTATAAGACTGTTTGGAGGGAGGTCCTTGAGTACTATGTATTGGCATTTGCACCCTGGGGAGCACAGGGTCAGGCCCAGGATTTGGACTGTCACCTGGAACTCCCAGTAGGGAGTGTTGAGCCCCAGCAGTGTGCAAACAGTTCCCCAGACACTGACTGAGACAGCTGTTGCTGTTCTCTCATCCATGGATGAGGAAACCCAGATCTGGGAGTTAAGCCGTTTCCCCCGGTCCAAAGAACCACTTAGAGCAGAGGAAGGATTTGAGGCAGTCATTCTGGGCTCCAGTGCCCAGCAAGAAGGCTAGAAAACAGTTACCACAGTGGAGGTCCCACAGCAAAAAAACGTCAGCCTCGGGACAGTAGGCTTTCGAATGTTGTGACTACCTTTTAGAATTCTGAGGTTGGGCTGTGTGGCCTTGGGTGACTGAGCTCTGCTGCCACCCATCTGCAAAAGAGCCTCCTGGTAGCACTGCCACAGGACTTACATAAAACACGTGGGAAACTTCTTGGGAGGCGAAAATACTGAGTAAATGTTAGTTTATCTAATTTTCCAGAAGAGTCCGGGCAATAGATGTGACAGCCGTTTTCGCTGAATTAAAATCCTTTCCGTTGGCATCTCCCTCCACAGTCCCCACTTTTGGCACGTGCCTTCCACAGGTGGAGCCCACTGTGATGCTGATTAAAATCCCCTGCCCCGCCCGTAGCTGAAATCGGCGGTGAGCTTTGCTGGCCCCGACGGCCCCACAGGGAAGAGCTTTGAGCCTTTGGAGCAGACAGGCCGGTGCAGGGGGCAGCTCCCTGCTGGCCCTTTAGAGGAGGCTCCCGGCAGCATGGGGTTCTGTTTAGGGAAGCCGTTTCCCTGTCTGGGCAGATGGCCTGCAGGGATGGGGGCTTGGCTGATCTGGTTTCAACTAATTCTATTAAATGGAAAGTTCTGTAGAGCAGATTCCTTCGCAAGCCTCTGTCCACATGGTGATTTAATCGAGTAAATTAAAACATGGTTGCTCTCTGTCCGCCTTGGTTTTTTTTTTTTTTTTTTGCGGTGGTGGCCCTGTAGGGAATCTAGAAGAGAGGAAGAGAGGTCCTGCATGTATAGAGGCTGCAGGCTGCAGGCTATGTTGGGAGCCCCTGGAGCAGAGACCAAGCTCAGAGAAAGCAACAAGGGCACCTGCAGAGAGAGGGCTAGGACTGTAGGTTTTATGAGTGACTTCTAGCAATCCATCTACCCCGACAAGATGCAGATAGAGAAACTAAGGCTATCCAAGATCTCCCAGGAAAGTGGTGTCAGCTGGGAAGAGGAGACTAAGAGCCAAGAGGAAGTACGCAGGCCTGATGTAGGAGACACTTGGTTCCTGGAGCTGCAGCAGGGAGACTGATTGGGCAGGGGCGAGGGTGTGGTTGGGGGTGGGTGGAAATGTCCATGTGCCATCTCACATCCTGGGAAGACGGGTTTCTGTTGTCCTTTTCATTCAGCAAGCTTTTCCTCCCTCCCACCTTCTGTGATTACCCCCGCCTGCCCAACCCATGCCGTAGCGGAGTCTCCTCTCCCCGACTGCAGACATGGCACCATACCTCTCTGTAGTTTGCAGATCTCTTTGTACAACAGACAGAGCAGAGGGGAGCCGGCGGCCCCAAATGCTGGTCTCTGGGACCTCCTTTTCTCCCCTGGAGCCCCAACGGTATCTACTGACCCCACCCCCAGCTCTTCTCCATGCATAGTTGGAGATGGGCTGTATTTGTAAAATGTACTGGGGCTTGTCACCCCTCCCAGCCACATCAGGAGAGGCAAATTAAGACATCTTCAGTGTTCAGTTTGCACTATATTCCTGATAAAACATGGTGCTCTCAGCCCAAGGTGGTGGCGCACACCTTTAATCCCAACACTAGCTCAGAGTTCGGGGCCAGCCTGGTCTACAGAGTGAGTTCTAGGTCCCCTGTGAGCAGCCAGGCAGACATGAGGGTCACCTCAGTTTCATGGATGACAACTTGGGACCAGGGACAGGAGTTTCTTTAGCTTTAGAGCTGAGCTTCATACCTGGTTGCGCCATCACCTGGGTAGAGCATCCCCAGTCAGGGACTGGACAGCTTGTAAGAACCCAAGGCCAGAGACAGAAGAGAAGTCGGGAGTCAGGACAGGATGGGTCCTAGACAAAGCTGCAGGTAGAGGATCGGGGCTCAATGTCCCTCCCCTTCTGCCACACCCTTTATCTAAGCCCCGAACATCCCCAAGGGCATCTGCGGGGTTGGTTGATAACCAGGCTACCAGAAACCTGGTGGGCATAAGGTGGGTTCTTTCCACAGAGACAGTGTCTCCTGAGCTCCCAGTGCCTCTTCCTCCTGCCTGTGAGAATGCAGAGGAGGGCCAGCAGCACCCTTCAGGAAGCAGGGGAACCCTTCTCTTCTGAGATACACTCTGAACATGGCTGCCCAGGCCCTCTCCTGCTGGGACTTCCCCAGGAATCTGCGGAATTAAATGGGCTGCCTCCTCCTCCTCCCATCAGATCCCAAAGCATGCTTTGATTGTATTTCCTGCCATTCAAGGGTCATCTGGGCAGACGGTCTTTCCAGCCTACACCAGATCGACACTTGTCACTCAGCAACTCTGCCCTTCTCAGTAGCAAAGGTGTCTTTTTTATTTTTCCTGAGAATGTGCGTGGCATGTATGCATGCATGCTTTGCATATATATGTGAGAGTGCCTGTGGAAGTCTGAGGTTGATATTGGGTGTTTTCCTCAGTGTCCTCCACCTTATAAATTGAGGGATCACTGAACCCATAGCTAGCTGTTTGGGTTAGTCTGGGTTGACTACTTGCTCAGAGGGGTCTGTCTTTGCCTTCTGTGTACTGGGATTACAGGTGGCTGCCACACCCACCCAGCATATATGTGGGTGCTGGGATGTAAGCTCTGGTCTTCACACTTAAGTGTTTTCCCCACTGAGGTGTCTTTACACCTTTTGTTTGTGCACTGGGTTGTCCTGCACAGGGAGGGGTGTGAGCACGAGCCAGGGAACATCCATGGCTCCAGGCAAACCTCTCCTGGGGCATCTGACTGACTGTATATGAACATGCCCAGGGCCCTGTCTGGATCATTAAGTCCTTCACATTCCTAGGAAACAATCTGGGATGCAGTATTTACTTATGACTGTGTGGCAGTTGGAAGAAAATCACCAAGTAACAAAGCCAGCCACTAGAGTACCGGGCCAGGAGTCAGGGGACATCCTGTTGGCATTCCATTCTTTGGGGGATGAGAATTTCCAGGAAGAACAACATCCCTCCCCATGTGACACCAGGGCCTTGGAACAGTGTAAACCAAAGGGAGCAAGAACTGCTCCACAAGGCTGCAGTTGGGAGCCAGGTGACCCACAGAGAACCAGGACCAATGAGGAACTAGGTTCCACAGAGGAAAGAGGACAACATCCAAGGGTCCATAAGGCTCTCACTGCACAGGAGTGTCCCTTTGTGGCTGAGAGGACTGGGATCTTGGGTGCTCGCTTGCCTGGAGCACAGTGAGAGTTCAGATTGTGTGAGCACCAAGACAGAACATCAAATTCATAAGGAGATCATGTGGATTCCGGGGAAAAGCATGTTTGCCCAGGACCGGGGTCTAACTCAAATCGCCTACAAAATCATAGCAAAAGCCCTAGCTTCTCCATGTGTGGCACCATTTCATGGGGCACCTTCATGCCAAGACTCAGCACCGTTGCTCTGAGATAACACAAGATACAGCAGCCACAGACACGGCTTGGGAGCATCTGTAGGCTGCTTTCTACGGGACGGCCTCCAGCAAGTTCCATGACCTCTCTGGGCATCGGCATCCTCATGCCCGACAAGGGGGTGCCCAGCACAGACCATCTCAGACTCAGCATAGAGACCAGAAACAGATGCAGGGCCAACAGTACCCTGGAAGACAAAAAGGGTCTTGATCAGTGGTTCTCAACCTGTGGGTTATGACCCCTTGGGGGGAATTGAATGACCCTTTCACCGGGATCACCTAAGACTATCAGAAAGCACAGATATTTAATATTCATAATAGTAGCAAAAGCACATTTAGGAAGTAGCAAGAAAAAGAATCTTGTGGTTGGAGGTCATTACAGCATGAGGAACTGCATTAAAGGGTCACAGCATCAGGAAGGTGGAGAACCACTGCTGTAGATGGACGGCTTCTCTGTACACTCCTGAGGGCCAGCAGATTCGGCCTGTCAGAGACAACCTTAACGTTCCTATCCCTTTTTCCTGTACCCTCTGGGTCCTGGCCAGTGAACTGGACTGGGTATCATTTCACAGGTCGTCTGTTACCGGGGCACTGGCTTCACGTCTCTCTGCTGACCCAAGGCTAGCCATAGTTGATATTGTCAAAGCCCTCCTGGTCCTCCTGTTCTCTCACCTGATCCACAGGGGGCCAGCGAGGCCCCAACTACTTCTAGGCTACCGGGATGAGGGGACCTGGGAAATCTGTGCTGTCACTGCTGCTCCCCAGCTGGCTGTCCGGTGCATTCCAACATGGTGGGAAGACGGCCCAGCTGGTCCCTTCCAGGGAGCCAAGCCACCACTGTGCTAATTCTGCAGGCTGTCATCGTTGGGCATCATTGAGTGCTGATGACCAGCCGAGTGAGTGTAAATAGAGTCAAGATTTTGCTCTACAAATAAATGCCTTGGCGCGCAGCTGCTCCTGCGAACAGCCCCCTTGTCCATGGCATGTTTCAAGCAGCTTCATCCTGACCCGGCATTGGAGAACAGACCTAGCCGGTCTCTGCCACCACCGTGGAAGGCAGCAGATGGGGTTCGAGCACCCCTGCGTGACGCTTCTGGGTGTGGAAACTGGTGGAGGCTGCTGATGTGTGGAAGACAGCAACCCAGAGACCGACCTAGCTCGGCCACTCTAAAGTTCTGCCTGGTGCTGGGGAGAAAAAACAAAACAAAACAAAACAAAAAAAACTTTCCCTCTGTTGAATTTCAAGCCCGAAATTTACGGCACATACTTTCGGAGCCTTGTGTTTGATCCGTTTTTAATTAACTCATTTTGGAGCCTTCATACTTTCCCTCAAAATATTTTATTGGCATTTCGTTTGCATTGTCTTCCCTGGGCAGGCGGCGATACAGCCAGGGAGGGTCACCCAGCAACATGGCTTGGCATTTGGACATGCTTTTGTTCCCGTCTCCCTGCCAGGCCTCTCTGGGGCTCTTGCATTTACTGTTAAAATATTGCAGAGGCCCACACCCGAACGACCATAATCCCTCCTGCTAGACTGTCTCTAATTGATTTAATTATTCATAATTGCTCAGCTGGGTTTTCGCATACTTGTGTGTGATTATGGAGAGAGGGTGGGACCGTGGCGAGTGCTGGGTCCCCATCCTGATTAGCAGGAGGATCACGGAGACACTGGGGACTTCACGTGGACGTTGGGATGGCATGCTTAGAAAGTGACGAAGGAAGCCTTCAGAGCCGAAGGTTTTTGCTTTTTGTTTTTTCAAGACAGGGTTTCTCTGTGTAGTCTTGGTGCCTGTCCTGGATCTCGCTCTGTAGACCAGGCTGGCCTCAAATTTACAAAGATCCGCATGACTCTGCCTCCCAAGTGCTGGGATTAAAGGCAAGCACAAGCGCCACCACTGCCCGGCTAGAGCCGGAAGTTTTAACATGGTTCGCCCTGCCCCATGAATGTTTGCTTTTAATGTTTGGGAAATTAGCATTCTTGGTGCCAGTGGGGTTTAAAAACAAAGGACAGACAGAACAGAGGAGGAAACTGGGAAGAAAACCAGGAAGAAAAGTAAGGCAAGGTGCATGCGAACAGGAGCACATGGTCCCACCTCTCCCTTCACCCTTGAGGCCACCTCCCGTGGCCAGTGGGCTCACCGACCCTGTGCTACCCTAGAGCTGGGGTACTTTGGAAAAACAGAACCTGTCAGTATCTGTGAGGACACAAGGGGAGGCCAGAGGATGCAGAAGCAAATTCCATCACCGGGAGATGAGATGTCATCAACATAAAGGTCTCTAATTGTCCCCATACGAGTCTCCTTAATTAATTCAAGACTGAGTAAGTGATACAAGGCCGATCGCTTCATGGGGCAGCTTCCTGGTGGCTAACGTTGAAGGTCATAAAAGAAGCAGACATGTTCTTGTTCCTTAATGGTCCCCAGGTCCCCAGTTGTCTCTGCCTCAACCCAGCTCCCAGCTGACCCAGCTGGTCGGGATGGCTCAGAACATGGCAGGTGAGGACCTCGGAGGCTTCTGCAGTGCTGGTTGTATGGGAAGGCTTTTGGTCCCCTCTCATCTGAACGTCATGCCAGCCAGGAAACTCTAGGAGATAAGCAAGGCAGAGGGCATGAGCCTCCTGGGGAAGGAAATGGATGCTGGGAGTAAGGGCCCGCTGTGTATGTGGGGGGGCGGGGCAGCATCGATTGTAACAGTCCTATGTCTTGGGGTCCAACTTCCTTCCACCTGTTTCTGGGTCTCGGGAGAGGTTTTGGAGTATCTCAGCTTGGATCTGTGTTCCTGAGTGAAGGCTGTGCAGGTGACCCACAGAGACTGGAAGCAGGCCCAGAGAGGAGGAGGAGGAGGAGGAGGAGGAGGAGGAGGAGGAGGAGGAGGAGGAGGAGGAGAAGTCAGTGGTTGAGGGTAGCAGTAAGCTTCTACATTCTGAACCATCTCAGTTCAGGTCTCTCCTCAGTCCTTGAGGACCCTACAGAGAAACTTTTTTTTTCCAAGTCACAGCTCCATAAACTCACGTGGAGTTACTAAATGAACCTCTAGACTGTGCTTGGGAAACGAAGGATGGGAGAACCAAAGTGTCATCGTAGGGGAGCCAGGCCAGGGGTGACATCTTCTACCCCTCCCACCAGGGAGGGTCTAGGCAGAGGAGTTTTAATCTGAAGAAAATCCTAAAATAGCCCTGAAGATGATGAGTGGGTACTAGCTCAAATTCGCCCTTGGGGTGACTCACCGGATCTTTTCTAACACAAACACAGAAATGATTTTTAGAATCTAACCAACGTTACCCGGCTCCACAGCCCTGGAGAACCTCGGGCAGTCTGCCGCCTCCTCTGCCAACAGAAGTACCCTATCAGAAGGGTGTAATTACATGTATTTATACACATAGATTCTGAACGGGGGGGGGGGGGGGCTCGCAGGACGGCGCTGGAGCCAAGGGGGGGAAAAAATAGAAGAAAGAAAAGAAAAGAAAGAAAAAGCCTTAAAAAGTCCTGACAATGCACCATTCTTCACGCAACAAAGCCATTACAATAGCCGGCCTTTGATCTCGCCGGCTCCTGTTGCCAATTGTATTTTGTCACTGCTGGGCTGTCACCCGCGAGGGAACACTTTTGAATTAAGCAGTCCACAGCAATTTAGTTTGCACAGGCTTTGAAGTGCCACCATCAGTCAGGCCAGGACTAACTTTTTTCATTAAAAAATTTTCAACTTCTCTAAGGGGGCTTTTTGACTTTTTTTTTTTTTTTTTCTAAGCCTGCCGGGGCAGTTAGATAAGTTGAGCCTCCAACCCGTGGCCCCTAGACATCAAAAGGCCTCGGCTGAGTCCTCCTGGAGGCAGCCATCATTAAACCCTAATGGACTGCTTCATTAGGGTCGCTTCAAAGGCTGGGTTTACAGACTGGGAAACTGACTAATTTACACATTGTGGGAAAATTGCTACCAGCTCTGCCCACACCCCAGCGGGGGACAGACGCCCTCTTTCTCTGAGAGGTGGGAACTGCACGCCCGACCCTTTAATTGCAAGCTGGCCTTTTCAAGGCAGCCCACCCCACCCCCAACCCACTCCCCACCCCCCCACACCCCCCCTCCTCCCCAGGCTCTGCTCTAAAGTTCAGTGACCAAGACAGAGCCTGCAGCCTTTGCCCACCTGCACCCCTGGTCCTGTTTGTCTGTCCAGAAGCAGTGCGGGACAGACACCAAGTATAGATTGGCTTCAGAGCCACATGCTCCCAAGCTTGGCTGTCAACCCCAGCTCTGCTCTGACCCGCAGGAGACTTTGGGCAGGGGATGAGGCTGTCTGAACCTCAGTGTCCCTCACCTGAAAAGTGAGGGGTACTTCCCATGGGTACTCTCAATAACAAGATGCAAAGGGGAGTGCTGGGCTTTCCTACCGTGGTTTTAAGTCCTATCAGTCCCACTTACCTTGGGAGTGCCTGCCAGGCTCTCTTCCTGGGATTGCTGATTGGGAACTGTGCCCCATGAGGCCTCTACATGGTCAGTGTCTGTCTGTCTCTATGGAGTCAGGCAACTTGTATTTTGGGAGCCCTTGGCCGTGACCTCCAGGACAGCACACCCTCATGGCCCGCTCCTGAGCTTTGTCCTTTGTCACAGACACAGTTTGCAACAGTCAGAATTAAAGTATCCTGTCTTTGGAACACTTCCCTGTGGACCTGCAAACTGGGCCAGTTACAGAGTGTGGCCACCAGAGAGCCAGGTGTGGGAGGCTGCCTCTGTCCCGATGTGCTGGGTGACACCAGCCACACTGCCTGCCCTCTCTGTGCAGCAGAAGCCACCTAGACTTGAGGAGTGGGGGGTAGGGGATTTGCCCAAGGCCTGGCCTGGAGCAGATGCCAGGAGCTCCACTCCCATCCTGTGGCCCTGTCATCACACACAGCGGCTCAGGCCATCCCATAAAGGGATCTTCCTTTTCACCTGAGCCAGATGACATGGACACTGAGACAGGGTTGAGGGACTCCACTCCAACCCCCACCCTCAAGGACCCAGTGACTGCTATTTCCCAAGCCTAGTAACTTTGACTTCAGAAATCCGGATCTCAGAGTCCTTCAGCCTGGTCCCCCGTCTGTCAGTCAAATCTTGTCAGCAGCGGGCCGCTTTCCCTTCCCAGTGTCTTCTGGGCAAGTGAGTAAGAAGCTTCTGGATGCTCACTGAGCAGCCACTGTGTGCAGGCCACCTGCTGGCATGCCCCAGTCCCCACAAGAGAGGGAAAATGACCTACCCAAGGCCACACAGCCCAAGCATGGCTCCTTCTGAGGACCCTCACCCATACCCACTCCAGGCCACATAGGGGAAGCCGGATGTCCTGTTCCTACATGCCTCCCACCACTGGGCTGGGTAGGAGGGGACCCCAGGGTGAGCTGCTTGCCTAGTCTTTTAGCACGGTCCCATCTCCCTCCCACTTTCTATTGGCTGATCTTCCTAATTACAGAGAAAAAAAAATTCTATAGTCACTTCCTCTACTCAACCTTTCACTTAAAAAAAAAAAAAATCACCTCCCACCCCTTAGTTCCCAGCCTCTCCGGGAAGCACCCCGGCCGCAGGCAAGCATCGCTCGAACCACTTAGCAAACCGCAAATTTCAGAGGCCTCGGCACATCTGCGTTTTATCAGCTTTTTCCGGATAGTATTACCCCAAGCAATTGTCTGCAGATCGGCCGACAGCTGAGACGTTCAAGCGCTGAATTACGGAGAAAGGGCCGGAGATAAAGCCAAGCACATGTATCCCATCAAAGTAATGAAAGCAGCCTGCCGCCAGGCCGCTTCGCTGCCTCCTTCCGAGCCGCCCAGGCGCTCCGCAGGAAGGCTGATTAACCCTTGCGAGGTGGGGGAAGAAGACCAGGGGTCATTCAATACCCAGGCTAATCACAGACCCCAAAGACCAGAGAGGTGGGGTGAGGGGTGGGCCGGAAGAACGGCTGCTGCTGAGGGCCACTATGACCTCAGGAGTGCCGCTGCATTTTCTGTAGCGGGGCTTGTGGGCTGGGGATAAAGCATAGTTTCCCAGCATACCGTGGAGTGAGGCTGAACACATCCGCAAGAGGGTAATTAAGTAGAGGACCTGGTACTCGAATGGGGATAGCTGGCAATCCCAGAGCAGCTGAGGGCAAGTGCCTGGTCTTAACTGTGCCCATCATTTGCAAGAGCCGGTGACTAGTGTTTTGTGAGCACCTACTGTGGGCAGGCTCCCTTCTTTCCCTTGCTACACATGCCCCTCCCTTATCACTAGTGTTTCCAGGTAAGAGGTAGGCATAATATCCTCAACCCCCGCTCCCATGGGGATCCATGTCATTTAGACATGTGTCTAAATGTGTCCTACCCCTCCAGGGACCTACATGACAGTTGTCCAGGCACCCACACCTCCCTACCCCACACTGGAACCTCTGGGACATAGAGTGTACCCAGCTCTTTCTATGTTGGCCAACACCCCTTTAGAAGGGCTGACCATTCATTCTCCAAGGGAGTCCTGCAGCAGTGTGTCCTGTGGGCTTATGTAAATGTGCCCTCCTCCTGGCAAATCCAAGGTCATGCCTCCCTTAGGGGCACTTTGCCTGCTGACCAGTGGGCTCCTATAGTGGGTAGTCCCACTCACACTTCTTCTGCCTTTCCCTGACTGTTTCCCCAAGGTCTTTTTCTTGTTTGGTGAGCTCTCCTTGAGTATTCCCAACTTAGACACTGCTCAGTTTGTCTTTGCAAAGATAGCTCATGCTGCCTCACTACCTGGTTCCTTTGCCCATGGTGCCCTTCAACAGGAATATTGATTTTATGCATTCATGGGATCATAAGATAGGGTCTCCTGAGGTAGTCCATGCTGCCCTCGAACTCACAACCGTGCTCCTGGATGCTGTGATTATGGGCATGTACCACACTATACCAGTCAAGAATTCTTGGTACAAATATGGCCCTGCCCCATCTGCCCTGTACTTTGGGGTTGTTTTGTAGCAGACTAATCCTTCTTAGGCACTGAAAGGCCTTTCTCTTTGATTAACTTTATGTTCCAGCATAGGCCGGCGAATCCTCTGGAACCCTGGGAGGGCTTTAGAGAGAGACAGTCAGTTTTGACTAAAGTGAACAGTTTTCTGAGACAATATGTTGTTGGCTGATTTGGACCTCAACAGTCCACAGGCCTCATCAGGATGGCCCCTTGCAAGCAGGTACCACGGATCTGATGAACATGGTGGCTATCTTGCTTGGAGGATTATGTCCTGCCACAGCTGCATGGAGCTAACTGACAGTACCCTACAGTGGTAAACTTCATGCTCTATGAGTTTAACATTTGCTTTTGGTTGTATGGACTTTCAAATGGTGTTTGTTCGGATGTTGCACAAAAGGAAATCATGCCATGGTATCTGCTTCAGCATAGGCTGTGTGCTAGGCCCTTTACTGAAAGGATGGAGGTTCAGAGGGACGTGGAGATGGGTTGTTGGGGAATAAAGAGTCTATTAGAATTATTAACAATGCAGACAGATAGACAGACAGACAAACAACAGCATGGAGAGAGCTCAGGAAAGAGGAAATCAGAGCCCATGTGACTCCTTATACTTTTCTGAAGAAAAGGGTCGTTTCACTGCACTTGCCTGTAGCTGGGCTCCCAGATTCTGGGTAGGAGGCAGGGAGGAGGTGGAGTGGAGGATGTGTGGCCACCAATACTGGCTTTGACCTGAATTCTCTTCTCCAGATGAGAGGTCCTGGCACCCCGAAGTCTGTTACCTAGAGACTCACAGTGTCTCAGATGCCTGAGGAGGACTGCGGGAGTGCTGTGGCCTGAGCAGCAGCTGGACTCTGCTTACATTCTTACATTTATCACACTGCACCTCTAACAGCCATCCTATTGCCAAGCTGTCCTAGAGAGAGGTAAACTGAGTCCTTGAAAGATAAAGTGAGCCGGGCGGTGGTGGCGCACGCCTTTAATCCCAGCACTCGGGAGGCAGAGCCAGGCGGATCTCTGTGAGTTCGAGGCCAGCCTGGACTACCAAGTGAGTTCCAGGAAAGGCGCAAAGCTACACAGAGAAACCCTGTCTCGAAAAACCAAAAAAAAAAAAAAAAAAAAAAGAAAAAGAAAAAAAAAAAAGATAAAGTGGAGAGGTTGCCCAGGGTCCTATGAAGAGGGCTGGAGCTGGGCTCTGAGGATGGGCACTCCTCTCCAGAGTCCAGGGGTGGGACTGGCTTTGGGTGAGGCCTCTGTGTCCTCCTGCTGCCAGAGATGAGAAGATGGATTCCCACAGGAGCACACAGGAGCACCTAGGACTTGCACATACCCTGCCTGGTCCAGCAGCCCTACTTCTTCACGATTCCTGTCTCCAGCTTAGTATGTTCGAGGTATCATTTTGGAAGTGGCCTGTACCACCCCCAGGTTTTTTCTAGGCAATCGCTATTAAGGGAAGGACCAGGTCGTGTCTGCCTGGGGCTCTGGTCACTGCTGTTGGTCCAGCCATTATCCACCTTTCTCACTCATGCCAACCCTGCTCCAGGGGGGGCAGCCTGCGGGCTCCTTTATAAATTCTATTAGTACCATGTGGGGGATGGCTAGCTAGGACCAATCTTGAAGCAGCTTTAGGAATGGAAATCTGGGGAGCTGGCCATGGCCACTACTGAACCTCGGATTCCCAGAAGTGCTCGATCTGCCTGAGGGAAACCCATTGGCCACTCTTCCGCTGTCTTTGCAGTCACTAATGAAATTGTACGTGGTCCATCAGCATCTCCGGGCAGGTATGTGAGTCAGCACAGAGCTTGGGGCTTTAAGACAGCGAAGCCGACATGGTTCCTGGAACTTGCAGTTTCCTCCAACACTAAATATTTGTTTTTCTACCCCGCGGGCACACTCTTTCCTGAGCCAAAATATATGGAGCTCACCCATAAAACCGGCATTCTGGAAGGAAGGAATGGTAGGAAGCCCATTGACAGCACACCTGCCGCCTGCCATGCTCTGCTGGGTTCCAACAAGGATCTGGAAAGCTCTGGCTTTTACAGGTGGGCACCCGAGCCCCTGAGGGGTGCTGTGAGGGTCACACAGCACGTGGAGGTGAGAGTAGCCACCAGCCCCAAGTGATCTGAGCGGGCAGAGGTGAGTTCCGTCTACCCTCCAAGGGTCTGAGGATAAAGACTGCTGGTGTTCTGGAAACAGCAAGAACTGGGCCTGGGATGGTCCATCCACTTGCCCTGAGCTTTGAGCCCAGTGAGCTCTCTGCGTGCATAAGCAATGTTTCCTAGAGGGTGCACTCTTGTATCTCAGTTGTGTGCAAACGGTCCTAGCTGGTAGAAACAAGTTTGTTTAAAGGGATCCTTTCCTGTGCCGGAGGAGGAAGATGCTGCAGAGGGCATCCTTGGGACCAGTGAGAAGTATAGACCAAGGCTGTGGCATGAGTCCTGAAGGTCTGTAGTGGGGTTATATAAAGGAGCGTTCTTGATCATCAGTAATAAAGGCAGAAGTACAGGAGACTGTTTTCCTTTCTGTTACTGCCCCTAACGCGGTTAAAAGAGCAACAGTTACCATTGCTCAAGATGCTGTGAGCTGGGGATGCTGAGGCTCAGCTGGGGCCGCTCTTCTGCTTGGGAGCAATCGGCAGGGATGGTTCACGTGGCTGCAGTAAGGTGGCAGCCTGTGTGTTCTGAGAGGCTTCGGTCACTTGCCGGGAGTGGATGGGCCCTCATGGGGCCCCCTGGACCTCACCCTCTGCAGACTCCTTGGAACTTGGTGAGTGTATCCTAGAAGGGGCAAACAGGAGTGACAGACCTTCTTAAAGCTGTGCCCAAGAACTGGTACAACGTTACTTCTGCCACCTTCTACCAGTCAAAGCAAGTCATTAGAGTCACTCCCCACACCCTGAATGGAGTGAGGAGTAGTTGTCACATTGCGTGCGTGTGTGTGTGTGTGTGTGTGTGTGTGTGTGTGTGTGTGTGTGTGTGCCTGGGGATGGACCCTAGGGCCTCACACATGCTAGGCTGTGTCTCCAGCCTTCTCATATTTCCTTTTTTTTTTTTTTTCCTTTTGGTTTTTTGAGACAGGATTTCTCTGCATAACAGTTCTGGCTGTCCTGGAACTCACTTGTAGACCAGGCTGGCCTTGAACTCGCAGAGATCCACCTGCCTCTGCCTCCTGAGTGCTGGGATTAAAGGCATGTGCCACCACCACCTGGCTTCATTTTTACTTTTTATTTTGAGACAAAAGCCTCACTAGGTTGCCCAAACTGGGATGACCTTGAACTCGTGACCCTCCTCCCTCAGCGTGCATACACACATACACATGAGGTGATGGTTAGGTTGGCCCTGCCCCACTAGGTGCATGTGAGTATATGTTATACAATTATGCGTGGAGGTCATAGGAGGATGCCAGGTGTCTGCTCTACCACTCTGTGCCTCATTACCTTGAGACAGGGTCTCTCACTGAACTTGGAATTAGCTTGGCACCCAGCAAGCCCCAGCAATTCTCCTGCCTCTCGAAAAGAATTGGTGGTAGCCATCTGCTGATCAGAGTGTCTTGGTTTCTTTTTTCTGGTGTTGTAATAAAATACCCTGACAAAAGGACAGCCATCCTAACTCAGGGATTTCCTGAAAGAGGGACTTTTGGCATCAAAGCAGGGAAGTCCAGGAAAAATGGGCCAACTGCTGGCCTTCCCTCTCCCCTGCTCACAGCTCAGTCCTCATCTGTAATGCGGAGACAGCAAGGCCTCCTGAAGCCCAGCACAAATCTGCAGAATGGCCAACAGCTCCTGCTTCGTGCCCAGGGAGGGCCCTGGGAGGAACAGAGTCAACCCTACCAGGAGCAGAAGTTCCCTCAGGAGTGACCAGGCTGCAAGAGGAAAGCGGACCTGAGAGAGGACTCCGGGGCAGGGGGCTTGCTGCAGATCTGGAAGACCTTGATTAGCCCAGTTTGGGAGTTGAGATCAAAGGGGGAGACAACACTCAGACGACTGGAGAAAGTTCATTTCAGGTAGAGAAGACAGCAGGTACAAAGGCCCTGAGGCAGCCTCAAGCATAGCTGGGATGTTGAAGGGGAAGCCGGCTGTAGTAGGGGGAGTCTAGGCTGTAGGAGGAATCTAGGCTGTAGGAGGAGTCTAGGCTGTAGGAGGAGTCTAGGCTGTAGGAGGAGGAGTCTAGGCTGTAGGAGGAGTCTAGGCTGTAGGAGGAGGAGTCTAGGCTGTAGGAGGAGTCTAGGCTGTAGGAGGAGTCTAGGCTGTAGGAGGAGTCTAGGCTGTAGGAGGAGTCTAGGCTGTAGGAGGAGGAGTCTAGGCTGTAGGAGGAGTCTAGGCTATAGGAGGAGTCTAGGCTGTAGGAGGAGTCTAGGCTGTAGGAGGAGTCTAGGCTGTAGGAGGAGTCTAGGCTGTAGGAGGAGGAGTCTAGGCTGTAGGAGGAGTCTAGGCTATAGGGCTGAGAGACAGCTCAGCAGTCAAAGCACTTACCTTGACATCAGTAAATACTGAGTGGGTGTGGTGGCCTGCCAAACATGCATACACAGGCATCACACACATACACACATACACACACACACACACACACACACACACACAGACAGAGAGAGACAGAGAGAGAGACAGAGAGATGGAGAGACAGAGACAGAGAGACAGAGAGACAGAGACAGACAGACAGTGAAATCTAGACCACCACTAGAGGACAGAGCATGAGGGCCTGTACAGCCCCTGCACACCAGCTCCCAGGCCCTGAAGTCACACAGAGCTCTGGAAAACACCTTGGCCACTCCCTAGCTGTGTGCCCTTGAGCAGACTTCTCAGCCTCTTGGTGCTGTGTCCTTATCTGTAATCAAATGTAAATAGCGACTTTGAAGGTAACATGTAGTATCTGGCACAGTTCCTTGCACAAGATGCTCAGTCGGCAGTTTTTACTCCCATTGCTGTGGTGACTGTCATCCTGCCTCCAGCTGCCTCCACCGCAGGACTTCCAGTGTTACATCAGCATGGCATCATCGCCATCGTCACCATCAGCACCTCCACCACACAGGCTTCTGGTGTCCCCTGGTGACAGATCTCCCTGAGGGAGCCCGCTTAATGGTTTCAGGACTCGACGCCGATTTTCTCTGGCTTGTGGTGGTTCAAACTACTACCCTGGCATTCTTTCCTCTGTTTATTGTTTTAGAAAACCAACTAGAAAATTGCTTTCTTCCCGACATGGTTCTCCAGCCTGAAGCGTCGGGATTTTCCACTGGCATCTCGGAATGTTCTCATCGGAGGCCTTAAAGCTTGGTCTGACTGAGGCTGGGAACTGCACCGAGGGCTTGGCCAGGGAGATCTCACACATGCACGCTGCCCAAGTCCAGCCCCTTCCTGCCACTGAAGGCCTTGCAACAGAGTTCCCAGTCCAAAGGCCTGGGAAGAGAAAGGTTAGTGTAGAGGTGGCCAGGGGTGGCCAGGACAGGAGCTGTACCTAGGAGAGAGGGGCCTGAAAAGGAAATGGGGTATCAGGTAGAGGGGGGAAGGTCGTGAAGGGAGAGGGACATGGAGGGGAGAAGTCAGGAGAGAGGAGTAGGGAGAAAAAGAGGTCTGGTGGGAAAAGAGGCCTAGGAGGGGGGGACCTAGAGGAAGAGAGATGTGGGGGGAGCAGCTTAGGGGAAGGGAGGAGTCGAGGAGGAGGGGTGGAGGGGAGAGGAGCCTGGGTAGGTGCCTCAGTCCTCTCAGGACCTGTAGTATAATTCCACCTGAGGGGTGGCTTAAGTTCCTTCACTTGCTCACTTCTGGAGGTGGAAGTTCCTGGGCATGATGGCCGACCTGCTTTCTGTAATGGTTCTGCCTCTGGCTTATAGATGTTCGCTCTCACTGTACATGGCAGAGAGAGGAAAGAGGGGGAGGGGAGAGAGGAGGGAGGAAGGGAGAGAGAGAGTGTGTGTGTCCATGTTTTCTCCCCTATAAACACAAAGGACCTACAGAGCATCCTGTCCTGGGGTGCTGGGGAGAGGAGAGGTGTGGAGAGGTGGATGGAGGGTGGGTCTTTTGGAGGAGGCCTGGCAGGGTGGATACTGGGGAATGAAGAGGAATCCCTGTGCACTTCTTGGTAACACTCACTGTCTTTTCCATTCCTAAGAGTCTGTAGCCCTCAGCGAAGCCTTCCCTTCAACTCTGCCATGAGGATGCAGCCTAGTGCTGAGGGCAAAGGGTGCTGTGTAAGTGTGCTTCTTGGCCAAGCAAAGCTAAACAAAGGTGATGGTCGGTGGCTCTCTGTTGTTTTCTTTACTCTTTACTCTTTTGGCTCTTTGATCTTTTGGGGGGCCTGCCACCCAGCTCCCCAATAAATCACACACAGAAGCTTATTCCTTCTTTCTTATTTTTTTAAATAAATGCCCGGCCTTAACTAGGCTTGTTTCTAGTCAGCTTTTATTAACTTAAATTAGCCCATCTACTTTTTGCCTCTGGGCTTCTATGTTTATCCTATAAACCTTTCTTTACTTATTCTGTGGCTTGCTGTGTAGCTGAATGTCTGGACCCTGGAGTCTTCCTTTTCTCTTGCTCCTAGATCCTCCCTTCCCCCCAGATTTCTCCTCCTGTATATTCTCTCTGCCTGCCAGCCCTGTTTATCCTTTCTCCTGCCTCCCTATTGGTCATTCAGCTCCTTATTGGACTATTCGGGTATTCAGGCAAAGTAACACAGCTTCACAGAGTTAAACAAATACAGAATAAAAGAATGCAACACATCTTTGCATCTTTAAATAAATGTTCCATAGCATAAACAAATTAATACATCTTTAAAAATATTCTACAACAGCTCTCCTCTCAACCTTGGCTTGGGGACTTAGGCTCCTTCCTCTCATGGTTCTATTATCCCAAGAATGAAATACGTTAACCCCATCACCAGATCCCACTGGCAGACCTGGAAGGGAGGCTAGGAAATGTGGTTCAGCTGAGTGGCCAGAGGAAGAGGAAGTGAGTTTGCTGACTACAAGGGACTCCAGGAGATTATTCCATCTACCCATTCACCCATTCATCCATCCATCTACCCATTCATTCAGTGGCCATGTAGGAGTACAGTCCTGGATAATCAGGGCCTACCACCAAATATCTGTGACTCCCGGGCAACTGCATTTTGTCTGTGCCTCTGTTTGCTTATCTGTTCACTGGACACCATGAACTTCCTGGGAAGAACCTCAAAGGTGTATTTTTATTGTCATCTTCTCTGGCTAGTGTTTGTCAACTTGAGACAAGTTTGGGTCATATGGAAGAGGGAACCTTAATTCAGAAAATATCTCTCGCAGATTGTCCCTAGGCAAGTGTGGGGGGGCATATTCTGATTAATGATTGATGTGGGAGAGAGCTCAGCTTACTATGGGTGGTGCCACTGTGGACAGCCCCAGGTTATACAAGAATCAGGCTGAGTAAGTTGGTAAACAGTGTTCCTTCATTGCCTTTGCTTCAGTTCTCTGGGTTCCTGCTGGAGTCCCCAATTTCTTTCGTTGTAATCCAGCTAAACCCTTTCCTTCTCCAGATGCTGTTGGTCATAGTGTTTATCACAGCCACAGAAAGCAAGCTAAGGCACCACCCGCCCTTTGACAAGGGTAGCTGCTGGTTGTCCACTCTGGACAGGTAGCTACTACTTCTCAGGCCTGGACTTCCACCTCATGATGCTTGGGAAACAATCTTGTTATCTGAGCTCAGCTAGAGAAGGCTGAGAGCAGGAACAAAGTGCTAGAAGAACAGAGTCCTAGAAAGGACAACGGTTTACGCACCATTCTACCTGACCCAGCATGCAGCTTCCTCCTTTTTGAACTAGGTGGATGCTTGGTGCTTCTGCAGCAGGGGCTGTTTCAAGGTCGAGGGAAGCAGGAACCCTACACCATCGTCTGTCTGCACCTGGTTTGCGCTTGAACTGGACTCTGCCTTTTCCTCGCCTGAGCCCACGGCGCCCCTGCTTACCAAGGCTAGCAAGTTAGAGAATTTATCCATACAATCCCTGTGGCTACAAGACGCTGAGACAGGACACCATGAGTCCACAGATGAGACGCCCAGCCCAGAGCTACAACGGCCCCGCAGGTCAGTGGGAAGGACAGGCTTCTGGGCCCCTCTCTCTCTCACACACACACAGGGAGCCTGGCTCCCTGAGCCCCGCGCTGCAATCACGCTGCATGGCTTCCAGCGTGTTACTATTTCCGCCTCAGTTTCACTTTCCAGAGTAGGACCGGAGGGTGCCCACCTCATCAGTAGGCATCCCTGCTCTCCTAACAGGATGTAGGGTGGCCATGTCTGACAGTAAAGACCTTGCTAAAGATCTAAAGAAGATAGGGACCATAAGAACATGTGGGAGGGGATGCCAGGTCGGCCCTGGCTCTGATGGCGTGTAACTCCATTAGGACTAAGAAGCTGAAAGCAGAGGTTATGAGCTGATAATGACCCTAAGCCAGTAGCTGGGCAGATAATCCAGTTTATGTATCTGATAAAGTGGGATGGAAATGAGGAACACATTTCCCAGCGCATTGGGGAGCAGCTTGGTCCTTCCTCAGAGACTCCACAAGCTGCAGACTCTCTTGCCACTCCCTGCCTCCCAGTGAGAGCCCCTGCTGCTGACACTCACGCCATGGGTGGACTCTGGCTCCCCGACATGAGGTTGGGCATCCCCGTGAAGGCCAGCACCACTTCTGTGAGCCTTAATTTCTTCATCTGTGCAGTGGGAACAACGCCCTCTGCTGAGCACTCAGTGAGATGCCTGCGGAATGCTCATAAAATGTTCACTGAATAAACTGATTATAGTAGGTGCTCAGATCATGTTTGCAGAGTGAACAATTAACTAAAAGAAGGCATGGAGACCCATCTTTGCGATGGACAGCATTGCCCGCAGGCTTTTGTCTTGGGAGATTTTTGATAGTCGAGGCACTTGGGCTCAACATGGTTGTTTAAGGCGTTCTGGCTCTCGGGGCTCTTTAGACACGGCCTCTTGTATTTTGAACCCAGTTGTGTTTAGTCTCATGTGTACTGTACTTTCCACGGTGTCCATACATTTCTTAGAGGGCCTACCACTCACTTAGCAATGCTTTCAACCATGGCTTAAGCCGTAAACACGAACTTCTCTCCCGAGGAGCCGTGGGAGGTAGAAGTTCAGGCCCAGCTCTCAGCTGTGCCATCCACAGCACATGATTCTTTGTCATAGTACCTGATGTGTTACAGTCACAAGTAGCCACTGTAACTGCAGGCATCACAGTGATCCTGCCTCAGGACAACTCCTTACACTTCACTAGTTAAGACTGATCAGCCACATAGCCAACTCTGGCTGCAGGGGAGGATGGGAAATAGGCAGCCAGCAAAGGCTGATGGGAAGGTCAGGCCGATCCAGGCCAATCACAACTGACCATGAGACACCTGCTCAAAACACAAGCAGGATTTAGATGGTGGAGGAAAGGGAGGGCAGTGGAGAGTGTGCCCATCCATGGAAACCCAGAGCCATTTGCCAGAGACCTAAGTGAGGAAACTGGGCCCCTGGAACTCCCCAGTGACAGGCCCTGGGGCTTGTGGACCTTGGTGCTGATATCCAAAGCGATATCAGAAGGGACCGGAATCAGAAAACTGCAGTCACACATCAGGTCCATCTGCACAGCTGACCCAGTGTTCATGGCAGCCTGGCACGAGGAGTGTGGCCTCTGTATGCCCTCAGTGCCCCTTGGACTTTTGGGTGACAAGATAAACAAGTGCCTTGGGGACCTTGATTGTATCTGCACTTAGGAAGGAAAAGTCTAAAGGATGTGTGGGGGCCTGAGCTGGGGCAATTGGACATGTAGAGGAGTTAGATCCTAGTATGGAATGTCTAAGAATAAAGACTTTCCCACGTGTGAACATCACTGCTGTGGGTCTCGAAAAAGATTCGAATATTCTAGATACTGCTCATCAAGACAGTCAGAAGACAGGTATCATGAGGTATGCTGGTAGTTCATAAGAAAATGTGGACACACATGTAAACAATACACACACACACACGAATGTACACACACAATGTATACACATAGATATACACATGTGTGCAATGTACACTTATATACTTGCACAAATGTACACACACAATGTACACATATATACACATGCACCATACATACACACACATACACAGATGTACATGTATAGTATACTGACATACATATACATATATTTGCATTCAATGTATACATATATGCATATGCAAACATACATGCACAGAAACATACATGTACAATGTATGCATACACACATTCAAACACATCATATACTATATACATGCCTGAAGAGTGCGTGCATTGTATGTGTGCATAGCAGGAGGGGAATAGAGAAAGAAGAGGCGAGTAGATGTGTTTAACTACTAACACTTGGTAGCTCTGGCTTCTAATTGAGGGATATATAGGGGTTCATTGTATAATTTCTGTAATTTATTTGTAAGTAATAATTCTATCAAAATCAAAAGTTGGAAAAGGGATGCATTGACTTTTTAGAGGACAGAAAATTAAAACTAGTAACAACCAAAATTATAACATCTTAGCAGATTCAGCCATCAGGGCAGCTCTGCCTGGGGTGGGGAGAGTCTAGTGTGAGGCTCTCAATGATAGTTTCAAGGACTTCAGCTTCCCTTAGGCCTGGGTTCGACCTCTGATACTGTCCTGGGAATGGCTCCCAGGGAAAATGGCTGGACACACGTGAGGGGTGCATGGAGCTTCCTGTTGAACCTGAGCAGAAGCCATAGCCCCTGACACTGCTGTGCTGGGTGCCCCTGTAGGTGCTACTTGGACTGGACTGGGGGAGGGGTTAGGTTTCTTGAGAACTGGAGACTTCCAGAGTGGAACTTCACCTGAGTTCCTCCTGAATGAGGTACCCGGGGGATGAAGGCACAAAAGAACTCTCCATCCTGCAGCACATGGCCATGAATGTGTACACACACATGTACACACACACACACACCACAGTCGGAGCAGCAGCAAGCCTATGCTGGGACTAATTCCATTGTCCAGGGATGGCCCCGAGCCTGGGTGGTGTCTACTTCCTGGCAGCATTCAGGGTTCCGCTGCCCTCCTCCCCAGCAGTCTTGCCCATTCTCTACCCAGGAGGTTCTGTGGTGCCATGCTAATCCCATTACCACAAATGAAGATGTCATCATAGCTCTTGCAAAGGCCCCCATAGCTGATCCCTCTTGGAAGAGAAAAGAAAAGTACCATTGTCCAGCCACTGATTTCCGAAGCTCCCTCTGGGACCAGGGCTGGGGAAGATCTCTGCTGGTCGGGGATGACCTGGCAGGCAGGGCTAGGCAGCCTCAGTGTGAGGAGTAAGATTCAGGGCTGTGCAAGGTGCCAGCTACCCAGTGCCACACCAACTTGCACATCTATGTCTCTAAAACCCTTAGGGCTTTCCAGTGGGCACAAAGGATCCCCAAATATGCTCGGGGTATGGCCTTGCACGGAGCAAAATATACATGAGGACAAAGGCACACATATGGAATTCAGTACATGTCAGCAACAGGCTGTGAAGACAGTAGGAAGCATTAGCGGGCATTTACTACATCGTATCCACTTTTCTATTTATTTATTTTCAAGACAGGGTTTCTCTGTGTAGCTCTCGCTGTCCTTAAACTCTGTCTATAGACCAGGCTGGCCTCAAACTCAGAGCTGCCTGCCTCTGCCTTCAGAGTGCTGGGATTAAAGGTGTGAGCCACCACTGCCTGGCATAGCCACTTTTCTGATGCTCTCATTGCTACTATTTATAAACATGAAAAAAGAGACAGACAGCTAAGTGACACGTCCAAGGTCATGGCTGGTGACTTCAGTGGACAGCAATGGAAGAACACAAAGCTGCCACCTGCTTGAAATGATAGTGAATTTTAAATGGAACCAGTGGCATCTGACCTATGGTAAAGATTCAATCTAGTTTTGCATGGAAACAGAAGCTTCCGAGCTTTGCCTACGTCTGCTGGCCAGCTGAGTTCCAAAGATGATGAAGGGGTTTTTTTTTAATCCATGGTCTGGAGTGCAGCCAACTCTTTGCTGCTCCAGATCTGAGCTCCTTGTGCCACTCCACTGTGCCATAATAACCAAGATGGCCATTGCTGGCTCTGCAGGAAGTATCTGAGCCAGGGGCTGTCAGCCGTATGTCATGTACAGTCCCCAGGACATGCTGTTAAGGATCCAGGGACCAGGTCTCAGGAGGAGATGCCAACATCCAGAGCCTTTCATAGTTCCACAGTGTGAGACTCCATTGCCTACCAAGCTGGTCCCAGAATGTAAGGTGAGTCACTGCCAGGGGATCGTGAAGGGATGTCTGCACTGGTTCGAATGCACAGCTCTAGCTCACCAAAGATCAGTAACTCGCAATTTGACAGGGCAAAGATGGAAGCCAGATTTGCAGATTAGCGAAGTGTGACGGTTGGCTTTAATTGTCAACTTGACACAACCTAGAATCACCTGGGAAGAGTCTCAATCTGGGGATGCCTACATTGACTCAGTCTACTATGGGAGGCACCATTCCCTAGGCAGCGGGTAATGAACTGTGTAAGAGTGGAGAATTCAAGCTGAGGACAAGAAGGCAAGAATTCAGCGTGCATGCATCCTCTCTTCTCTCGACTGTAGATATAATGTGACCAGCTGTCTGAAGCTCCTGCCACTGTGGCTTCTCTGTGGTGATGGACTGCAAACTGAACTGTGAATTGTATCACAGCAACAGAAAGGAAACTGGAAGAGGTGAAGGCATGGAGGGGTGAAGACAAAGGCTTCCTGGGGTTACTTGCCAGTCAAACCCCGGTGCTGCCAAGCTGGAAGAAGTTGCCCCTCTTCTGAGCTCAAGGCTGTGTGCTAGCTTGCTTAGGTTTAAGCCAGTAACCTCCAAAGGCAGAGTCTAGCACAGCAGTTCTCAACCTGTGGGCCATGACCCCATTGGGGTTACACATCAGATACCCTGCATGTCAGGTAGTTGTATCACAATGCATAACAGTAGCAAAAATTACAGTCATGAAGTAGTGAAGAAAAAATTTTATGGTTGGGGGTGGGGGGCCACCAGGACATGGAGGAACTGTATTGAAGGGTCACAGCATTGGGAAGGTTGAGAACCACTGCCCTAGCAGGAAGCACTAGCTCCAGGAACAAACCAAGGGACTTAGAAACAGTTCCAGCACGGAGTGCTTGCCTCCTCTGAGGCCACACGGGGACCAGTAAGAAGAATGCTCATGCTTTTGGATGCAGCACCCTGGAAGTGGATGCCAGGGATGGGCCAGAGATTCTTCTCACATCTGACCTTATGCCTGGCTTCCTGCAGCTTCCAGGAGGCTGCAGGGCCCTGGGACCCTGAGAGTCAGACCCAGCACCAAGAGAATTCCAGGAGGGACCTAGATGTGTGATGATTGATAGCGTTATGGATCCGTCACCTCCTTGATGCTCTGAGCTGAAGGTTTGTCCCCTCAGCTCTGTCTGCGAAGCCAAGCTCCCATGGACTGGCGTTTGGACTGGGGACCAGAAGGAGGTGGCAGTGGTTGTGTGAACTCATGGAGTGTATCCTCAGCTAGAGCTTTACCTTCAAAACAATAGACATGGGGGCTGGTGAGATGGTTCAGTCAGTCAAAGCGCCTGCCACCAAGCCTGGTGACTGGAGTTTAGTCCAGAGGCCCACATGGTGAAAGGAAAGAACAGACTCTTACAAGTTGTCCTCTGACCTCCATGTGTGTGCTGTAGTATGCATTCCCCCCACCCCCTACAATCCCCCCTCCACTCCTGTCACCACCCCCACACAATAAATACATGTGAGCTAGAGCCTGAGGCGGCTGGTCATGCTGTGTCACAGAAAGCAGAGAGAGACAATACTGTGGCTCGACTCGATTTCTCCTTTTTATGCAGTCTGGAACCTAGGGAGTGGTGCCACCAACTTTTAGGTTGCGTCTTCTCATCTTAATTAGCCCAGCCTCAATAATTCCTCCTAGACATTCTCAGAGAGTCTAGATCCTGTCACGTTGCCCATCGACATAAACCATCACAACTGGTGTTGGTAAAACTCGAAGGCTGGGAGAACAACCAGGAGATCGAGCTCTTCTTTCCTCTCCTCTCCTCCTCCTCCTTCGCACAACCCTTCCATTCTACAGGCTGCCTCATGGTCTAATCTGGCTGCTGCAGCTCCGCTCGGTCATCATGCCCACGTTCCAGAAAGCAGGAAAAAGAATAACGAAGGGAAAAGTCACATTCCTCTCCTTTAAGTCACATATCCCGCTGGTCAGGATTAAGTTGTAAACTCCCTGTTTCAAGAGAAATCAGACAGGAAGTCTTTTTTTTTTTTTTTTTTTTTTTTTTCCCCAACCAGTGCTGTGGTCAGCAAGGAAACTGAGGGCTGTTCCCCAGGCAGGAGGGGAGCAGGTTATTGTGCAGAGGATTTGCCACACACACCCAGAGTGTGATCTCACTTGGTGTGACTGCCCAGGACTTTAAAGTGTTTAAGAGATGAGGCAATTGAAGGGAATGGTGGAGGAAATGAAGTCCAGGTGGCTCTTGGGTGTGGCGAGGATGAAGAAGCGGGAGGAGTGGGCAGGGGCGTTCCACGCTGCTGCGCTGAGGTCTGCCGGCTTCCTTCTGTTTTTGAAGGAGGTACGTTCTGGCCAAGGCTGAGCCCAGACCTCCTTCTCCTCAGCTTTGTCTTTGGGTCTTTGCGAGGCCTAGTGACCCTGGCTAACACATTGACCTCTCCCTACCCTCCAGGGCGAGCGGACAGAGCAGTGCTGGGATTTGAACCTTCTCTCCCAAACTTACTGGAGCTTTCACTTTTGCTGTAACAGGTTACGATGTGGGGAATTGAGGGGAGTTTTTCCGGAAGTGCTTGATTATTGTGGAGCTGGGTTAGTAAGGCCAAGCTGGGTGGGTCTTTCCCCACTGTACACTTGTCCTTCCTCTCTCCACATTACCACATGCCATGAAGATGCTGGCGCCAGGCTCTTGCATTTGTGAGTCTCCAGATAACCTTCTGATGTTCCTAAGTCACCCGGTCTCAGGCATGCTGTTATTGCAACACCAACTGATAAAGACGGCTGGGATTCATTGTACACCATGAGATCAAACATCAAATAAAAGAAGTACCTGAATCATTTATGACAGTAGTTGGCATTCATGCTGTCTGGGTCATTAGCCTAGGTAGCAATATCTGGCGCTTTGGCCTTGAGTTGGCAGAAAAAGGAAAGCATATGCAGGGCCCAGTGCAGAGTGAGCACATGATGCTACTTCCAAGTCTGATGATGCTGTTCCATGGAACTGATGCTTCACGGATGCATTCCACCCATTGGAAGGCACAGCGTATATATGAAACAGCCTGGGAGCATGAACTGTTGTTATAACATGATGGTTCTGTGGGGCTGGCCACCATTCTGTCAGTCAGAAAGTATCCATCCAACCCTCGTGGGTGCCAGACACTGTCTTGGCACCCTAGAGCCCCCAGCAAAAAGACAGAGTCTGTGCTCTGTAAGGAAGCCAGACCTGAAATAATTCATCCCACGCCTAATGAGTTAGGATTGGGAACAAGGCCAGGACACTGAGCTTAGCCTTGGTGAACCCAGGAGCAGCTGTCAGGAGGGGAATCCTCAGAGACAGGCTGGAGTCAAGCCAAATCAAGGCAGGGGACAAGTCTCTAAGCCCCAAAGGCATACTCAGTGTGGCTGGGTAAAGGTCGGCCCAGGGTGCTGGATGAGGCCTACACTCATCAGCTCAACAGGTCTCTGTTTCAGGTTCCAGAGCTGGGCCAGGGCCAAACCAGCTGGAGCAGGCTAGGCCTTGGCAGGTGTCTGTGTGCTGAGCTTGGGTAGGGCTGCCTAGCTGCCTCTTCAGGCAGCTCCTTTGTGGGGCAGCCTGGTCCCCCATGCTGAGCTCCTGCCATTTTGTTTCTGTGGAGTCTGACTTGCAAAAGCCAGGGGATTGTCCCCTGGCAGCTGGGGTGGGGTGGGGGCGGGGCTTAAGGTGGGCTCCATGGAAATCCAGGCCCTTATGTCTCTATATCTCAAGCTGAAAGAATATTGCTCCCTTGATAACCATGGTATGCCAGCATCCCAGGTCCTCACCGAGTCAGGCTTAATGAATGACAGTAAAGAATCCATGGTGAGCCTAAGGCTCCAATGAGGTGAGGCTGGATTGATGACATAAAGGCTGTTGGGCCCTGAGTGACTCTGCCGTGGCCATTGTAACAAACACCATGGCAGGAACCAGAAAGCACACGAGAAAGCTCTCTTCTCTCCTCCGTAGAAGGCAAGAAAGCAGTCGGCAGTAGTGAGTGGCTTGCTCTGTCACTTCCTGCATGCCCTCCCCCAGGAGAGGCCCTCCTCTCCTGGTCAGCTGGGGAACCCCTTTATTTTTGTTCCCAGGGAAAGCCAAGGGTTTTCTTCAAATCTCCCTTGTGGTTTCTCAGATAATTTAATGCAAATTCTCTTAACATTTCATGGGAATTTTCTTAGCATGCTGTCAGCATTAGTGTGGAATTCTCTGGAAGTCAAAGGGATGTTCCATGTGTGAATTCTGTATTTCTGAGAGAGCTCACTGAGGCCCACATGGCAACTCAGGAAGGTTTTCATGGGAATCCATCGGGAATTCCACAGGTTTTTCTATGAACATTCCAGAAGACTTGTGGAAAGGGTCCATGAGAAAGACCCAGTTGACATGGACAGAAAGCAGAGCGGACTTCTGGGCAGGCTTGGGCTATCCCAGATTCCTCTGTGCAGCTCCATGCAAATTGTTCAGGAATGCTGTGGGAGGTCTTGGGAGGTCCAGAGGAATTTTAACAGCACCCAGGGCAGGGTTTTCTGAGAGTCGCTCTTGCCTTCTCTCTGTGACTACAGAACTCGGGTGCTAACCACGGTTTTCAAGGCTCCCAAGACAAATGGTGTCTAATGTGCCTTTTTGTCTTGTTTATTGTAAAACTTTTTCCTCACATTCAGGAAGGAAGGGGGTGGTAGGAGGGAGAAGGAAAAGGAAATGAAACAAAAAAGAGAAGAGGAAAGAGAAGGATTCGTTTGTCAGAAATATCCTCATTCTGGGTTCCTGCAAAGGGTTTGGGAACAACCCAGCTGCCCATGGAAATGCAGGAGGAGGCAGGGAGGAGGAGTCTGGACCACATGGAAGGAGCCTTCTGATCCATCACATCTCCTTCTGGTCCCTGGCAGTCCAGGGAAGAAAGTGTTGTCTGACCATTTCTCACATGTGGTTGGGGTTAAGAGTTTCTGATTTAAATTCCTGTTTGGTCAATCTCTGCATCTCAGTTTCCCCTTTTTGTCAAATTAAGATTAGGGGCTTCAGGGACAGTCAGTGTTCCTACCATGGGATGGTGATAGTGAAGGTGGTCATGGTGGTGGTGGTGGTGGTGATGATGATGGTCGTGGTGACGGTAGGGATGCTGTTGGTGGTGGTGATGACAGAAATGGCCGTGGTGATTGTAGGGTAACAGGGCCAGCCAAAGAAACACACCCTGGTCCTGAAACCAGAGCCACTGAAAGAAACACACCCTGGCCCTGAAAGAAACACACCCTGGCCCTGAAACCATAGCCAAAAGGGTTAAAAAGGTCCAGTGAAAGAAAGACACTTTGGCCTTGATACCAGGGCCAAAGAAACACAATCTGCCCCTGACCAACTCAGTATAAGAACCAACCAACCCCTGAGCATGAAACTAGCCAATCCCTGAGCACAAAATCCAGCCAATCTCTGAGCTTATCCAAGCTCAGGGATTGAAATCTGACCAATTCCCACCCAGAAAATCTTCACCCTGGATACACTCCGCCCCTAAGAAACCCTATGTAATCTCTGTAACTGTTCAGTTGGCTGCTACCTTTTTCTACCACAGCAGAGGCAGCCGCCCTCCTGGATTCTTCCCTCCCAATAACTCTCTTGAAAGAGGTTTGGGTGAGACCTTCTTTCGCTGGAATAGAGCCGAGCAGAGAAGTTAACATTTCTCCGGAGCAGAGCAGGACTGTAACTCTTTCGCTGGGGGAACCTTCCCCAAGCAGAGTTGTTACACTCGGGTGGGACCTGAGCAGAACTGTAACAACTTCACCGGGGAAACCCCCTGCCGGAGCAGGGTTGTTATATTGAGGAAATCTTTCCGTGGAGCAAGGTTGTACGCTGCTATGCTTATGGTGACTTTGCGGTACTCCTTGGCTCCCGACTGCCAGGATCCCTTTCCATCAGAGCTCCAATGCTTACAGTGATGGTGGTGGTGTTGATAGTTGGGAAATGGTTACTGTCATCCCTGAACCCTTACACATGCATTCTCTCAACTTGTGCTACGTTCTTTAACCTGTGTATCAGCACTTTGTGTAAGAACTACAGTGATCTATCTATTCTGTTATAGGTGCAGAGGTTGAAGGCTGTGAGATTTAATTGAGGTCCCTTGGCTGATAACAGTAAACTCTGCCTCCGGTCCATGGCCCCCCTCCCAGCCTTCTCTTAGGCTCCGAGCTCATCTGTTACTTCTGCTACTTGCCGTCCTAATCTTTAGACTCCAAGGAAGTTTCTGCAATATACTATGCAAAGGGCCTGTGGTGAGGAAGCTTTCTTGGGTCTTTTCCTTTTGAATTCCCACTTCCATTCCTGTCTGCTCTCTCCTTCCCACTCTATGATTCCCCTCATCACTGTGGTCTCCATCCTCTGTTTGCTCTCCCTGCTCCAGGGCACCCCTCCCCCACCCACGAGGTCCACCTGGTACACACAGGCAGGTGAACTTCCTGCAAACCCCCTGGACTCACCGCTTGTGCTCAGAAGTTCCAGGGTCTCCTACTAATTTCTAGCAGAGGACGCTGAATGCTTGAGCATCCCAGTGTATTATTCTGAGAACTCCATAGCTTGGAGATCATTGCTCACAGATTTTCCTTAACTTGCTGAGCTAAATTCCCTCTGTGTGCTTTACTCCCAAGAATCCTATGCTGAGAATGCCTCCTCTTCTCTTCTTCCTCCTTCCTCCTTCTCCTCTTCCCTCCTCCTTCCCCCTCTCTCCTCCTTCTACTTCCTCCTCCCTCCTCCATCCCTCCTTCTCTGCTTCCCTCCTCCTCCTTTTCCCCTCCTCCCTCTTCCTCTCCTCTTTCTTCCTCTTTCTCCAGTATGAAGACATCCCCCCCCCCCCAGACTACTCCAGTTGCATTCCAGAACATTCAGGCACTGATGTCACAAAGCAGTGAGGTATGAGGTAAGAGCCTGCATTGTTGCGATACTTCCCTCCACTACGTGGACTCTGGAGGAATGGGTGTGTGAGGAATGACTGGAACCACAGCACTCAGATTGCAGCAGGTGGCAGTGGTCCAAGGGTGTGTGGCCATAGTCTACATATGGGGATGAGTATACATAGATCTGATGCTGGGAAGACGGAGGGCCCCTGCTGGGGACAAGGTTTGGGGCTAGTGAGATCTTTAAAAAGGAAAAAAATGAAATGGGGGGATAACTAACAAACCAATAATGGAGTGGGTGAACCACTTGAGACAAGGACCCCAGGACAGAGCTACCTGCTTCTGCCTCTGACCAGACACACTACTTTACCCAGACAACGACCTCGTGTGTGGAAAGGTAGAACGAGGCTGGAGGGACAGCTCTGCAGATGAGAGCACTTGCTGTCCTCCCAGAGGACCCACGTTCATTCCCAGCACCCACATCAGGTGACTCACAACTGTAACTCCAGCCCCAGGGGATCTGATGGCCTCTTCTGGTCGGGTCCTTGAATGTAAATGCGGGTGGTATATACACTAATGCGGAGGTCAACTTGAAGTCCCCTTGCTATAGAGAGAATGCTTTGACACACTTTTCTGCCTGTAGAGAGGGAGGAAAGTGCTATCAGGATCATTGGGATCATGGCCACTGTGAGTCTGGAAAGGGGCTTGGCCTTTGTATTCCCTTGGAAAGATAAAGACAGAAGGAGTGATGGGTGAGTGCCATGGAGCAAGCAGCAGCGTCTGGGCCCCCGTTCTTCGGTCCTTGGACCATGTCACCATGAGCTTCTCCCATGCACCGTTCCCTGAAGGCTGGCTCTTGGAGGGACTAACGGATGGCTTTTCCTTTTTAATGTCAGTGAGCAATGATGCTGTGCTGTCTTACGCTTCTCAACTCCCATGTCTCTCATTGCCATTAAAAGTCCTCTCTATGCTTCTGGCTCCCTGCTTGCCTCCAGGAGAACTGTGGACCGGTGGAGGAGTCAATCCGTGAAGGAGACAAGGTTGATGCTCTCCTTTAGGGATTTGGAGAATTTGGCTACTGTACCAAGGCGAGGGCAAACAGGACTTACTTTTCTATGACTCAATAATCTTGAAATTACTAGACTAGGATTCAGGACCCCCCAGGGCTCAAGGCTCCCCCCCATCAGCACCCTCCCCTTACCTTTTGATTATTATTATTATTGTTATTATTATTAAAGCAGGAAGAATAAATAGGTAACAAGGATGAGGTCCAGCAATCAGCTCATTCTCTCAGGAGATGACAGTCACACACCCCTTGAGGAAACTAAGAATTGAGTCACTGAGAGCTCAAAACTGGAGTGCTCTTAGACCAGAGAAAGAAATGTCTCTGTCACAGTTGGAACAAAACGCTCTTAAAGTGGGAGGCAGGAGGAACCAGGCATGGAGTTGAAGGGACGAGCACTCACATGAGACCCTAACTTTCCAATAGGATGTGTTAGCTGAACAGCACTCTTCAAGGCATATGGAGTCCTGGCTCTTCTCGGCTGCACCCAGACCATCTCCTCAAGGTCATCAGTTTGGGTGGAGGGACCTTAGGGAGACCCCACCTGGCTCCAGGATTCCAGTTTACAGACCCAGATTTTCCAAGTCACAGCTGCGTGACCGGAAATCTCATGATCTCTGTAAACCTCAGCTGTTTTCATTGTTGTTGTCTGCTAAAGAGGAAGAAAAATCCTACCTAAAAAGATGGCAACAGGATTTTAGCCTCTGATCAGGGGGATCTGCAAGTTAGAAGGAGCAACCTCAGAGCTTGAGCAGGTCTGGAGTAGTTGGTGCTTGCAGCAGCCGGAATGGAAAAGCCTCGTCGTTAGTCTGCCAGTGAGTGCAGAGAAGTATTTATTGCCGTAGGAAGGGGTAAAATTAGCCTTAGACTAAAGGCTGTCCTGATACCATCTCACAAAGATTTAAAACAAACCTCAGAAGGAACAAATGGTTTCTAAATTTTACCTAATTGCTCTGCAGGAAAAAAAAATAACAATAAAACTCAGGCATACTTGTAGAGTGTAAAAACAAGTCATAATTTATGGTATAGAAAATTACCAGGCATCATCAGTCTGTGCCACAGCACCCTGAACATGCCTGATCTTGGAAGCTAAACCTGGTTGGGTCTGCTTAGTACTTGGGTGGTAGAAAATGACCAAGAGCAGAGAAATAAAGTACACAGTGAGAAAAACAGTTCCCAGAAACAACAGAACAGCAAGGACAAAAGGACACGAGGAGAGTGAAGAGACGAGGACCCATGTGAACACATCCGAGGAAGAGGAGAGGACTGAGCCCGTGAGCTAGAAACACAGAGACAGATGAGAAGTAAAGCTGGACTTCAGTGAATGACAAGATGTCGGACAGAAAAACCAAACAGATGTACCGTTAACAGAAGCTTAGGAAGTACAGCAGGCAGTGAGTCTGAAGACGCAGTAACAGACAGTATTTAAAAAAAAAAAATATCCAAAGTCCTGCCTGTGACCCCACCCAATATGCAAATACATGTAGATGCCATGTTAATATATGCTACCATATGCTAATGTATGCTAATATCTGTGTCCAGAAAAGGAGTGAGGAGATGGGAAAGAAATAGTAGCTTAAATTTTTCCAAAATTGAGCATAACTGTAACCCACAAAGTACAAATATATGAAGGAACCTTTATCAAAGGCCATCATAGAGAAGATAAATGCTTAAAACTTGTTTGTAAAAGGAAAGATACGTGTCTGGAAAGTGGTATAATAAAACTTTAAAAATGATTTTTTTTTTCATGGGCTTTAGATGGCTCAATGGTTAAGATCACTTGTTGCTCTTGATTTTGATTCCCAGCACCCATATTGGACGCTCGCAGACACCTCTAACTCCAGCTTCAGGGGATCTGATGCCCTCTTCTGGCTCCTGAAGGCACCTGCATGCATGTGCCCATCCCCCCCCCATACATACATACATACATACATACATACATATTAAAAAGTAAAATCTGTAAAAGAAGTTTTCCATAACTTAAAAATGTACATAAATTCAAGATACCAGTGAAGAAACAGAATGAGTATAAATCAATACATGAGTGATAATGAAATAGTTGAAATTTAAAAGGAAAGAGGGCAGGAAGGATGCAGTCGAAGAACAAGGGAGATGAACGAACAGCAAATGGCAAGATGGCAGGTTTACAGAGAATGTGACTGCGCTGAACGCCCCTGGGAAAAGGTAGATACTGTCCTGTTGAAAAGAAAAAGCTGCCTCCATCAAATCCCCAGGAAAACACATGAGATGGAAACGGGCCATCCTGGTACTAATGAGGAGAAAGCTAGAGGGGTTATTTTAACATCAAGGTGGGTTTCGTAGTAAAGATCCTCACTAAAGAGAGGAGTAATTTTACAGTAACAAGGGCGGGGGGGGGGGGGGTTAGAGTCAGCTCCACAGTTAAGAGCACTGGCTGCTCTTTCCCAGGGCCCGGGTTCAGTTCCCAGCACCCACAAGATGGCAAACAACCATCTGGGATATCAGTTCTGGTGAATCTGATATCCTTTCCTGATATCACACACACACACACACACACACACACACACACACACACACACACACACACACAGAGTTTCTAAATCTCTCCCAAGTAATCATTTCCCTGTGACCAAAGGACATCCTTTGATATATACTGAGATTTTTTTTTAAAGACCCAGACTATGATTAATTTTGCTAAATATTTTTACAAATACTTAAAAATGTGTATGCTGCTCTTGCTGAATAGAATATTCCAGAAAAATTAACTGAGTCAACTTAGCAACTATTCAGCCTTTCATGTCTTTGGTAACCTTTCCCTGCTTGTCTGATCAGTTATTGGTGGTGTTCAAAGGTCTGGCTAGTTGTACTTGGCAATTCCGTCAGTCCTGAGTTCATAGTTGGTCTGGATGTGGCACTGGGAACTGATGGTAGGGCCTCACACGTGCTAGGCAAGCGCTCCACCACTGAGCCGTATACCCAGCACGCCTTGACTTTTTAAATTTTTGAGACAGGGTCTCACTAAGTTGCCCTAGTTGACCTTAAACTCACTCGGTAGTCCAAGCTGGTTTTGAACTTGTGATCCTCCCACTTCAGCCTCCTAAGTAGCTGGAGTTACAAACTCCTATCACCAGGCCTGACTGCTTCATATGTCTTAAGGCTCTACTGATATTGACACATACTCTGTTGAACATGTAAAATCATTGTGTCCTTTTGAACGGCCTCTTTGCTGTTTTATAAATTAGATTTATTTTTATATGTATGAGTGTTTTGTCTGCATGTACATATGTGTACCACATACATGCCTGATGCCCTCAGAGGCTTGAAGAGGGTATCAGAAAACCTGGAGTTGGAGATGGTTGTGAGCCACCAGGTGGCTACTGGGAACCGAACCTGTGTCCTTTAAAAGACCAGCAAGTGCCTTAACTGCTGAACCATCTCTCCAGCCCCAATATTTACAGACTGGAGTTTTGTTTGTTTGTTTATTTTAGAGAGGGTTTCTCACTAGGACCCAAACTCAACAATGTTTCTAGGCTGGCTCTGGGTATTGAAGTCATGTCCTCAAGCTTAAGCAACTGTTAAAACACTGATTGAACCATCTCTCCAGCCCCAATATTTACAGACTGATCAAGTTATCATTCTTCCAAGTATCCAAAAGTTCAAAGACATCAAAATGCAAAGGCACAAGTGTTTTTGAAATAAGTGAAAAATGGAAACATGACTTACTAAAGGTTTTTTAATTAGTGAACAAAATAATAGATTTCATTCTGACACCTTCACAAATGCATACCATGTACTTTGCTGACACCTCATTGCACACCCGGACCCCCCACATTCTAAGTCCTCTTCCACTTTTCAGTCACATAGAGACATAAAAGAAGACTAATGTGTCTCTTGGGTTCCGAGCCTAGTACTCTTTCAAGTAGAAGACAATGTACAAAACTTCCCAAGAGAACCAAGGTGATCTGTTATCTGGATGCTTTCCCCCCAGTCAGCCCTTGGCTGGAGGAGGTACCAAGAGCTAACACATTGTAGAGTCTTGGCTGTGTTGTTCTTGTATGAATGAAGAAACAAGCCAGAGATATCACTGAGCCAAAGGAGTTCAGGCCCAAATAGGAACTAAACCTTGGGTTCTGGAGCCTGGTCTGCTAACCATGGCTGCTAACCACTCCCTCCTGCTGCTCCTTCTGAGAGCTGGGGGCAGCAATCTTAGGATGTTTTGCCTGCATGTATGCCTGTGTGCCAAATACGAGGAGGCCAGAATGCAGCATCGATCCCCTGGAACTGGGGCTACAGACGGTTGTTAGCTAGCATGTGGGTGTTAGGAATCGAACCTGGGCTCTCAGGAAGAACACTCAGTGCTCTTAACCACTGAGCCATCTCTTTGGCCCCTGGCAGCAGCAGTCTTAACCTGATAGGTGGGGCCTCTGTAAAGAGTTCCACAGTTCTCACATTCCCACCCTGAGTTTTAGTATCTTTCCTTCTCTTTTCTGGCCTCCCCCTGTTTCTGCGGCACCTGTTTGGAATATCTTACTTCCAGAACCTTCTAGAATCTTCCAGGCAGTTCCATGATGCCATGACGACTCTCCTATGACCTTATTACTTGCTATACGCTTTGCTTTGCCATTCGAAGCAGTCCGTCCTCTCAGGGCTAGCTCATCTGTCCAGGCTTGCTGACGCCAGTCCCCAGTTCCCCCCGAAGCAGAGATGGCCTCATTCTTCTCCTGTGCTGTGGAGACCCCGGGGCGGGACAGCCTGGCTGTGAAAGATGCAGGGCTCTGGGAAAGGCGCCAAGACGTCATAGTAAATAATGTGGAACAGGGCAAGGCTAGTCAGGGTTTCTCTCGTCTAAATGAAATTTTCAATCATGAAACACAGTTTATCTTCCATTTCACAGCTCTTATGAACATGATGGGGGGTGGGGGGAGTTCCTGAGAGCTGGTCCTGACAGATGTCAAGATGACATGAAGCACCAAGTCAAGGGCGCTCACTCCCTCGAGGTTGTGTGGTCCTGATGTTCATGTCCCTCTCTCTCAAGGGTCCAGCGCTCACATCCTGGTGGCGCATGCGCACCTTAGTATACCTGCATCCATTTCCTTCCTCAGGCCACGAAGACATACTTGAAAATCGTGGTGGTAGGCACCAAAAGTCACCCAGATTCTAATCCTTAGGCCCCTGAGCAGGTCTCTGGTTGTGGTAAAGGAGACTTACCAAGTGTCACAAAGTTCAGGATCCTGAGGTGGGAAGGGCACTGTAGAATGTCTCCAGATTCATGTCATCACAAGTCCCAGGACAGGGGCAGGACAGTCACATTCCCTCTCTCTGGGACAGCCAAAGGGTGTGACCAGCCAATGCCAGGCACACAGTTCAGCGTGATTCTAGACCATTTTGAAGCCCCAGCCCAGCTCTGGGGGTTTGGGGTTCAGGCTTGACCATGACAGTGAACTTTTCCACGTTGAGGATGGCTCCCTCACACCCTTTCAGCATTTTGGTCTGAGCTTTCCATAGTGAATTCCCTGATGGTGATATACTAGGAAAAGCCAAAGACAGCAAGCTTCAGGCGGCATTGCTGACAGCCTAGAATGCCAGTGGCCTTGGGGACCAGCTGAGGAGCGGAGACCTGGACCCTCCATTTAACAAAGTGAGCTACAGAGCTGAGCCGTGCTGCTTGCTGGTGTGGCCTCAGGAGGGGTCCACGCAGGCCATTACTGGGGAGTCTTGCTTATTGCAAATACATTTGATCGCCCCAGCCACATAGAGCCTGTGGGTACTGGACCAATGACCCCCACACATGAAGAGCCACAGGGTGGGGAGCGGAGGGAGCCCTGAATGAATGTGTATTGTTGACAGGAGCCCAGCCATGTCAAGAACCCAGTGTCTCAGACCCATGGGAATGACAAAGCCGTCCCCCATGGTGAGGTTGGCAAAGCCTTCTTCTGTTCCAGGTTCAAATGTTGACAGTGTATGCAAGTGCAAGTGTTTACTGATGAATTACCAAATGACTGGGGAAAAAAACAAAACAAAACAAAACAAAAAAACCCTCTGCTGCTTCCTCCTGCCTAACTTTAATCTGAGGTTGCTGACCTCCCACTGAGACTAGCCAAGCCCTCCCGCTGTGCTGTTCATAATAAACACACTGAGGGTGTGGAGCATCCTGGTTATTGCATAGTTGATGTAGCTCCCTCAGAGAGAGCACAGCCCACCTGATCCCAGCATTCACTCAAAGGTAGGACATCATGTTAAATGGCTAGCAAGTGCCATTGCAGAAATTGGACGAGGGAGCACCTCCCCATCTGAAGGGCAAGAAGAAGAGGTGCTGAGAGCCCACTAAGAGCCCAGGCCCTGCCCAACACTTTCCCTGTTGCTTTCGGTAGCTTTACAATCGCTCCTCTCCTGGTTCTGCACATGGGCACAGAGAAGCTGGGGGAGAGGTAAGGGGACCTCAAAGACATATCATTAATTGCTGGCATTCAAGTATTCACGCACGAAAGTATATATTCATTCAACAAACATCTCTTACATGTCTACTGAAAGCCAGGTTCCTGAGAGGTGCAGGGGAAAAGAGTGTGTGTGTGTATGTGTGTGTGTGTGTGTGTGTGTGTGTGTGTGTGTGTGTGTGCCAAGGGGAGAGGTCTGAAGGTTTAATTAGGGTGGGCAAAGAAAGCCTCTCTGGGAGAGGGGAGAGTTGAGGCAGTATGAAAGAGGGTAAGGGGGTAACCAGGCCATTAGAGGTTTCCCTTCTATTTCTGGGGGCCCGGAGCTGCAGCTCATAATGGTCAGGTGCCTCTGGTGCTCCCCAGTACAGCATGAAAAGTCTGTGGCCCTCTAGCTGTTCTGTGCTGGGCTGGACCTGTATCAGAAGCTGGACAGGGCAGGCAACATGGCACCAGATGATAATGCCTCCTGTCGCCCACACAGCTTCACCAGCTGTGAATACCACCTGTGGCTCCAGGGTTAATTGCTCAGGAACACAGGGGCTGTATAATTTGGATCAAAAGGCCCCTCTTGGTAGAGACTTAATTGTAGCACTTTGTGCTGACCTGGGGCAATCTGCTACCTCTGGAGTTGTGTCTGCTCTCAACCCTGCCCTTCGCCTCTCCAAGTCTCAGCTTCCTCACCTAGAAAATAGAAGGGAGAAACTCTCCCAACCCTGACCACACCACGGGGCTGAAGGGGAATAGGGAGGGTGGGTAAACCTGGGGAGACCCCGAGCCTGAGTTCTCACTGACTGGAAAACTCCCCTTTTTAAAACCTACCTTGCATCCAGCTGTGCCTGGGTCCCTCTTTATGCCAAGCATGAGTCCTGGGTTTGCAGAGGTCATGAAGGCCAGGTCAAGGGCATCTAAGAGCTGCCCGTCAGAAGAGACTGGCAAAGGGGACAGGAAGGAGTGCGGAGAGGACGCACCTGCTGGGGAAGGAAGCTTTGTACTGGGCTCTGCCCCCACTGCAGCAGGATGGGGGGCACTAGGCAGAGGGAACCCGGTGTGGAGAGAGGGAGGGTATGGTGCTGAGTGTTGGTGGGAACTTCCTTCTGGTTATAGCTGGGGCTGGCAAGGGCTTTGCAGGATAGTGGGGTAGTCTGGCTTTGCAGGGTAGTGGGGTAGTCTGGCTTTGCAGGATAGTGGGGTAGTCTGGGTTTGAGCCTTTGGTTACTGGAAGCCATGGGAGGCTTTAAAGCAGTGGAAAGATATCGACAGCTTAATCTAGGGCCCTTAATGCCAATATGAGTTGTCAAGTAGTGGGGATGTGGGAGCAGAGAGGTCAGCAGGAGTCAGCAGCATTGGTTAGAGTGAGACTTCGTTCCTGAACCCTGTGGCACAAGGTTAGCAGGCCCAGGCAGGGTCCAGGAAAGGAGAGATGGGCACTTATATGCCACAGCAGAGAAGGGTAAGCGATCCTCAGGCTGGTGCGAGCCCCCAGGAATTCCCCAAGCTGCTGTGGATGGAGTGATGTAGCTGCTAGCTTTGCACCCCTGCTCACTTCATTCTGCAGGGCTGGGAGGCTAAACAACTCCACCTCAGATTTCCTCGGCCCCCTGGGTCCCAGCCAGATTACCAGTGCACCAAGGAGATGCAGCTGGAGCAGGAAGTGGCCTTGAGCCTGCCTGATTCCAAACTCGGGACAACTCACCGCTTGCAGCTCCAGTGTGCTGCTGAGCAAGCTTTCTATGGGGTCTTGCAAGCTGCTGGAGACTCTGGGGCCAAGGCAGAATGTCCAGGCGAAGGCTACACTCTGTGCTCCAGGTCTGCTTTCTGCAGTGACCTCCTAATTTCTACTTCCAGATCCTAACTGGCCCTGGTTAGATCTGACATTTGAGATGGAACCTACTATACAGTGCTCAGAAGTGGCTCTTGTGTGGCTTTAAATGTTCAGGTCTGTGTCTATGTAGCTGCCCTAGGTGTCCCATGAAACACTCCTACTTCTCCAGTGCTGTTTGCTCCAGCTCAGCAGACCTGGGAATCCCTTCTGAACCTCCCTGTATTCTTTCAAATGTCACGATGAAAGTCATGGGAGCTATGCTGATGGTTACTTTAGGGGACTCTGCTGCGGGCCCCTCCAGCCTTCCCAGAGACCCAATCCTGTGTATTAAATTCTTCACTGAGAAAACAGAAAGTCTTGGATACTAGCTGGGAGGGAGGCCTCTTGGTCTGGAGAAGAAGCCATACCCAAGAGGCTGGGCCAGTCGGTGCAATAGCTGTGTGACCTGAAGGGAGCATATGGTATGCTCTGGGATACACTGGGGTGCAGAGAAGAGTGTACTCCTTAGCCATGTACACCCTGGCTGCCCTCCATGGCCACCCTTCTAGGATGGCACCTTCTCCCTGTCAGCTGTCCTCCGGCTACCTGGCAGACCCCTGACCCTAACACGTGTGGCTCTTTACTGTGTACGCTTGTGGCTGTGCATCATACAGGACGCCTTTTCTCTCTAAGGCAGTGAACGTGGCTGGGGACAGCATCTTTCCTTTGTGTCTCTGCGCCCAGTTCTGTGCCCAGAACATTAGTCTCCCATTAGCCTATAAGCCATTGCTCCAAAAGGCTGTGTTATAGCTACCTGAGACTCCATGGACTCTCCACTGGCAAAGAGAGCGGCAGGAGCCATGGGGTCCAGGCAGGGTACCCGTACCAGTAACCCATAGCTTGTGCACAGTAGGAAAGCAGAGAAGACAGAAATAGCCGGACAGACCTGTGGGGCCACAGGCTGGGACTGCTACCTGACCTGCCTTTTGGCTCCATGCTTTCCTGTATGTAGCCGGGTGTTGGGAATCAGTAGGAGAAGAGGCAGGAGACAAAGTGTGGCCATCGACAGCAAACATCTGAGCTCCTTGTTTCTGGGAACTAGGATGGTGAGCCCAGGTCCCCTGAAGCCAGGGGACCTCCAAGTAAATCACAGTGGCCCCTGGTCTGAGTTCCTCAGCCTTGTTGTGTATTTGGGTTTTTCATCCATCGATGTACCTCACAGCGTGTGCTGCAGGTTTCTCTGCCTGATACTGTAATGGAGGGCCTAAAGGAGCGGGGACAGAGCAGTTCAGGAGGCTGTGGCCACAGACTGTCGCTCCTTCCTGAACCTTACTCTCCAGGCTGCTCCGATAGGGCAAGCCTATGGAGACTTCCGGGAGCCCTCGCCATCCACCAGTCACCCACCATGCTGCTTTGCCACTATGAGCTGGCAGCTGAGGTCTCCCGCAGGCTCCTTCTTGGCCACAGGCTTGACAACTTGTTGCAGTTGGCTCCTGTGCTCGTGAGCCCGGGCTGTCACTGTCCCTAAGTGCCAAGTGTTGGCTGTGTTCAGACGAGTTTTTATTCCCGGAAGGCCATGCAAACCCCAACAGATGGGCTTCAACAGGGGAGGAGGTGACGGAGACAGCCACCGTGGTGACACCTCATCCTCAGGTTAAAAAAAAAAAAATCGCCTTAACTCTGAGCAAACAGAATCAATGCCAAAGACAGAGCCTGGTGGCTGGGGCAACCCAGAATCCATCTGTGTTTCTCAAATAAATAAGTTCTGCACCGTGCACTTCTGCAGTGAAAGCCAACCTGATTTCCCCATGGAGCACAGGCTATGGCTTAGCGTTTTCTGGCAACCGCTGGCTTGCAGGATTTCACGCAGGTTAAAAATAAAAATGCAAAGCATTATGGTAATCCCTCCTGTTCTCCCAGCACGGGCATGGTCCACTTGAGGAGTGCTTTTCCCACTAGCTGTCCCTGTGGACCCCCACAGTGAACCTTGGAGGCTGCCTGTTTCACAAAGGAGTGGAAGGGGAAACTGAGGCAGAGGGGTAAGGCCAGCAGAGGCAAGATGCAGTGCAAGCCTTGGAGTTCCACACGTGGTGTTTGCCACTCCATGATTTATGCTGAAACTGAAAGTCCTGGGTCTGAGCCATCTTGCACTGGGTATACAATAAAAATGTCACACTCACTTGTTTAGATGGTGTCCTTGTCCTTGGAACTGTCTTAGGGTTTTATTGCTGTGGAGAGACACCATGACCACAGCAACTCTGGCTTACGGTTTCGGAGGTTTAGTCCATTGTTATCATGGTGGGAAGTTTGGCAGTGTGCAGGCAGACATGGTGCTGGAGGAGCTGAGAGTTCTACATCTGGATCCATAGGCAGCAGGAAGAGACTGAGACACACTGGGTCTAGCTTGAGCATCTGAAACCTCAAATCCTACCCCCAGTGACGCACTTCCTCCAACAAGGCCACACCTCCTAATAGTACCACTCCCTATGGGCCTATGGGGGCCATTTTCTCTCAAACCACCACAGGAACCTATGCTGAGGGGATGTTTCCCAGTTTAAACCTTAGCAATGATGCTGGTGTAGGCCAATGGGAAAGAGGTTTTCAATTGTGGTAATTTTCAGGTATCTGGCAATGTTTGAAAGAGGGCGATGCTGCCTCAGTGGACGCAGGGGACTGGGAATGGAAAGCCAGTAACTTGTGGGTCTGCTGAAGGAGAAAAACGGGGGTCCTCTCACCACTGACCAGACAACACAGTGTGGTCCGGGTGTGGACTGAGGCCACAGGCTGGTGAGTGGTTCTAGTAAAGGGTAATTGAGCTAACCAAGAGCTAGCTGGCCAGGGTTCAGGAGAGGTAGGTTTTACCCAAAGTTGGGACCCTGTAATCTGGAGATTACAGACATCACTGCCAGGCCTTCATAGAGGCCCTTAGTCTGGGCCCCTCATCTTACTGTGAAGATCTCGACATCTGCTCTGCTACTAACTGGCTGTGTGGCCGCATATCTGTCACTCAACCTCTCTGAGGCTCTAGCTAATAAATAGCAAGGCTCGTGGGCCTTCGGTTGTATTGTGAATTGCATATTGTGTGTTGTGGCTCCCTGTGAGAAAGAAGCGAGTGAAGGTACCCACTGGGGTGAAGCCATGGTACTTTGCTGTGCACCGCCACACAAAAGTCAATCTTGTCACCTCTTCCAAGACATCCTCCTCGCTAGTGCTGCCCTTCAAAAGGATTAGACATCTGTGCTGGCTCCCACATTCCCCTGTGCTGATCTTCAGGGTCCCCTTATCTAGCCCTCTGTGAAAATGGATGCTTTTGGGGGGCATCCAAATTGTTGGACCCAATGGGTCTAACAGCTTTCCTGGCACACAGAGGTGCTACAGAGAGAATGTGTCCCCCAAATTCATATGTTGACATCTTACCTCCCAAGGTGGTGGTATAAGAAGGTGGGGCCTTGGGGAGGTGATGGGATCTTGAGGGTAGGAACTTCAAGTGCATTATCACTCTTGAAAGAGAGCTCCCTCCCTCATCCCATGAGGACACAGTGAGAACACATTCTCTATGAATGAGGAAGACCCCTTGACTAGATGCTGGATACATTAGCACCTTGATCTTAGACTCCAACCTCCAGAGCTGAGAAAGAAGTTGTTGCTGAAGCCATCTGGTCAACCGCATTTTCATGTAGTCACTGAAAGAGACTGAGACAAGAAAATGCCCCTCAATAAATATTTATCTGATGAATGAATGAATGAATGAATGAACGGATGGATGGATGGAATCCCCAGTGATGCTGTGAGGTGATGGAAAAGAGAGTGTCACCCCGTCTTACAGAAGGGGAAAGGGTCTCTTTGAGAGTTAATTAGACTCTTCCAAGGACATGCAGCTGGTCTGCGGTTGACTTTGTGTGAGAAAGTTCCAAGTGCTGCAGTGGGCCGTGGGATGATGGATGCAGACTTGTCCACTCAGAGCACCACTCTGACCCTCCAGAAGAGCCCAGAGGAAGTGCTGAGCCTACTACCGGCCCTGGAAGCAAGCAAGGGCTGTTTCCCACTCAAAAAAAAAAAAAAAAAAAAAAAAAAAAAAGCAATGGCACCCTATCCCTGTTCACCTTATTTAATGCTCCAAATTTTCTGCGAGGCCTAATTGAACATTCCTCTGCGGACCCCTCGACGCGGAACAATTAACCGGCCTCTTAGCAGCAAGCGGCTCCCTGGGCAGAATGCTCAGATTTATGTCTCCTGGGGAGGCAGCCTATTAGCTGTGGCTGTAAATCCCAGGGTCCTGGCTGGCAAGGTGGGTTTTAATAAAATCAGAGGGGACGGAGCCGGGCTGGGGTTGCAGATTTCCGGGGGGAGAGCCAACATTTGCCTGTAATTAATCGGGACTCCTCCAAGCTCTGGGGAGATGCCAGGGTCTTAATGAAAACTCAGGAGCTGGAAGCAGCAACCAGTTGGCAGTCATACCAGTCCCCAGCTGGGACAGAGATGCAGAGACCTGGGGGAGCCTGGGTTGCCTCTGCCAAGGGGACTTAAAATTGGGGCATCATTCAGTGGACTTAGGGACCCTGAGTCTGTAAATCTGAAAACTTGCATACTAGTTGGGAAATGGCTTCATACTCCCATCCCCATGGGCCATCTACTTTTAGGGACCCTTGCCCAGAAATCCTGGAGCTTCCATGTAATCCTAAAACAAAAAAGGTAAATGCCTAGCTCAGCAAGAGGCTTCCTGATCCCGAGTCCTTTCTGAGTAGCGGCCTTCCTTTGAACTCAGGAGTCCCTGTAGTCAGCTCTGTACATGTTGGAGGGCCTGGGATAGCTACCCAGACCCCAGAATCTCCCTTCCCTCCCTTCCTCTTCCCTTCCCTTCCCTTCCCTTCCCTTCCCTTCCCTTCCCTTCCCTTCCCTTCCCTTCCCTTCCCTTCCCTTCCCTCCCTTTCCCTTCCCTTCCCTTCCCTCCCTTTCCCTTCCTTCCCTTCCCTTCCCTTCCCTTCCCTCCCCTCCCCTTCATTCTCTTCCACTTCTCTTCCATTCTTTCTTTCCTCCCTCCTCCCTCCCCTTCATTCCTCCCTCCCCTTCATTCCTCCCTCCTCCCTCCCCTTCATTCCTCCCTCCTCCCTCCCCTTCATTCCTCCCTCCTCCCTCCCCTTCATTCCTCCCTCCCCTTCATTCCTCCCTCCCCTTCATTCCTCCCTCCTCCCTCCCCTTCATTTCTCCCTCCTCCTCTTCATTCCTCCCTCCTCCCTCCCCTTCATTCCTCCCTCCTCCCTCCCCTTCATTCCTCCCTCCTCCCTCCCCTTCATTTCTCCCTCCTCCCTCCCCTTCATTCTTCCCTCCTCCCTCCCCTTCATTCCTCCCTCCTCCCTTCCCCTTCATCCCTCCCTCCTCTCTTCCCATTTTCCTTCCCTTCTTTTCTGGATCTGTGCCCTTAGCCCACACTCTTGAATTCATGGCTCAGCAGTTCGAGAGGTCCATGGCATGGCCTCTCTGACAGTGATCAGCATGCTGACTGCCTCTCCTCGAACCCCCTCCTCTCTGGTCCCTCCTCTGGATGCCCCCACCTCTTCTCAGCAGCTATCCCCTCTCTGTTGAGGCACAACACTGGCAAGCACCCTTGGCTTTCCCTCACTGCCACCCCAACACACGGTGCTGGCTCTCCCACAGGGCTCTGACGCCATCCTCCCTCGTTTCCTCCACACCCAGACCTCTGTGGGCCACATGGACCACAGTGGCCTGCTCCACTGAGGTCTTTGTGCTTCACTGTCTCTCCGCGGTCTCTCCTCCTGGGCACACTCACTCAGCAGTGATGGCAGACCCTTCCTCGGCGCAGGATGCTGTCCCAAGTGGTTCACATGCTCTGGTTCGACCCTCTGGTCAGTTGATGTGGTGGTGTTATTGCTCCCACTTTCCCAGTGACGTTCCCATCCTGGCCTCTTCTACTCTGTCTTCCATCCCTGCTCTCACCGTGTCACCCAGTGTCTCCTGCCAACTCTTATCACTGTCCCAAAACCAGCATCTGCCTCTGCCTGTGTGTGACTGCCCCAGAAACCTGTCATCCCCTGAGAGTGGGACCAGAGTTCTCTGTTCATCTGCTCCTGGCACCTAGTAGGCATACCATAATGATGTCACCTCGGATGCATTCTGTGTAGAGTGGATGGGGACCCTTGCTGGAGCCAGGTGGCCTCCATGTGGTCTGAAATCAGTGAAGGGATCATCTTTCTCAGAGGCGATCACGGTCTATATTATTGGGCCCATTTCCTGGCATCCCATCTGAAGCTGGAACCTCCTTGTTCTCATGGGGTCCACATAAGGTTGGGAGTGTGCCAAGAGGGAAGTTTCTATGCTAGGTATTCCAAGAGAGATAACGACAGACAGATAGATGGACAAATTTATGAGTATTTTAAGAACTAGAAGAGTCTTAGTCATTGCCTATTATTTCATCCCATTGTATTCTATAACTCATTCGACCTAGGACCCTAGACCACTAGTAACTTGCCTGGGACCTCAGAAGTTCCTGACTAAAATCGAACTATCTAAAAGCCCGGGTTCTTATACTTGACATTACAACTCAAGGTCTGATTTTTTCCTGACCTTGGGGAGCTAGGAAAAAGCACTGGGGTGTTGGAAAGGCTTTGCACACCAGCCAAGCATAGTCTCCAGTCCAAGCAAATAGGCCAGTAGCAGAAACCAAGAACTTCAAGATGTTACTAGAGATGGTCTTCCAGCTAAAGGCATTTCATAGGCATTTACCTCATCCCCCACACACTTATTCACGATGAAGCCTATTCCACAAATTTTCATATCTCTGTCGCCCTCCTTTCTTCCCTCTTCCTTGACAGAGTCTCTAGCTCAGGCTGACCTTGAACACTATACACAGCTGAAGATGAACTTTCTGATCCTTCTGCATCCACCTCCCCAAGTGCAGGGATTACAGGCATACACCATTGTACTAGGTTTATGTGGTACTGGGGATTGAACCCTGAGCTTAGTGCAATCTAGGTGAGCACTCTACCCATTAAACCACACCCCTAGCCCCTCATTAGTTTCTCATGAAGCTGCTATGTCAAGCTGGGTTGAGATGTCTGCTACACAGTTTCTTCCCCAACATTATATTTTTATTGAAATTTTGAAAATTCCACATCATACACCCGATCAGACCCACTTACCATCCTTCCATGTCCACCCCATCCTGTGACCTCCCTCCACAAACAACAAACAAACAGATAGATAGATAGATAGATAAATAAATAAATAAATAAATAAATAAATAAATAAATAAATAAATAAATAAAACCAAGTCCTATCTGTATTATCCACATAGACTGGAGCGTGGTCAAATTCTTAGTAACCTGCCCCTTAAATAGAACTGAGTCCTTCACTTCCTGCACCCCTACCAGAAGCCATCAGTTGTGGAGAGTTATGCTTCAGCATCCTTATCACACTTTTTTAAAAGTTCTACTCCAAGGCCTCCTGTTTAGTTACCCTTTTGTGGGGCGGGTTGGAGGGTTAGGGGCTGCCACAGAAGCCTTTCACATCCCTCTTTGTCAACCGTGCACCTGCTGTCATCCATATCACTGCCAAGGTAGCTACTTTGCTCTTTTTGGTGGCAACTCTGGCCACTGACATCAACATAGACCCCAGCTGCAGCAGCTTGGCCCCAGACATAGCCCTTGGCGGCATCATGGATCAGACATCAACATGGCTTCAGGTTGCAGCACAGACCACAGACATCCTCCACATGACCTTAAATGGTATCATGGGGTCATGGACATCAACAACACCCCCCCCATTTGCTGCATCAGGTCTACTGACCCACACATGACCCTCAGCAGCAGCATGGATCAGGGACATCAGCCTGGCCCTGTGCGGCTGCATGGGCCACTCACTTCAACATGGTCCCTGGCCCATGTTTTCTTGATTGTAGCTTTTAATAGAAATAGTGGAGGTGCTAGAACTGTGGTTCTCAACCTATGGGTCGTGACTCCTTTGGGGGGAGTCACATCAGATATACTGCATATTAGATATTTACATTATGATTCATAATAGCAGCAAAATTACAGTTACTAAGTAGCAACAAAATAATTTTATGGTTGGGGGTTGCCACAACATGAGGAACTATATCAAAGGGTCGCAGCATGAGGAAGATTGAGAACCACTAGAAAGTCAGGTGTGAAGGTGAAGACTTCCGGATGAAAACTATGAGTAGGTAGGAGGTGAACATCACTGTACCATGGGACACAGCCCTTATTTTACTGCACACTTGAGACAACCCTTGGAGACAGGGAAATCCATTATTCTGCAGTCACTGCTGGTAGGGCGAAAAGGGGGATGTGATACATATGAAGCCTGGCGTGCTTGACGAAGTGTTGGTCTAAACAATTACAATAGAGGAAAATTTGTTTCAAAAGGACTTTGGACATTTTAGACAAATAAAATATCTTATAAGTCTTTAACAACAAAAGCCAAACAAAAGATTCACAAGCAATAAATGGATTTTGTGTGCTTGAAAGCCTTGTTCATAGAACGCCAGATCCAAGAGGTTGAAGCCCAGCGCGAAAACCAGGCAGGTTCTAGACTGAACCCTCCAGAAGGCAGAGAGGGCAGACCTGGTGTCTCAGCCTCTGGGGGTGTCTGTGCCTGGGAGCTGGGGTGCACCTGGGAGCGGGGTGCATGCAAGAATGTTTCTTGGAACAAACTATGTCTCCGGAGAAGAGTTTTCAAGAAGTTACTAGAAGATTCTCCTGGGGCCTCTCAGTGGGCCCTGGTGCTAGATGGACAGTGTGGTAGGAAAGAGCTGTAGGGATTCTCTTCTCCCTGGGAAGCCTTGGGAATTCCTCCACATCCAACTGTAAGGGAAAGCACATCTCCAGCTCTAGGCCCACTTGTGAGGATGCAGAGGCCAGAGAGTGGAAGATACTCAGGTGGGCCTGGCAGGATGGCCAGGTTGGGGCAGAGGGATGGTGCTATGGTTAAGAGTGATGGTTACTCTTCCCAAGGACCAGGGCTTGATTCCCAGCACCTACATGGCGGCTCACAACTGCCTGCAAACACCAATTCCAGAGGATCGCACGCCCTCTTCTGGCACTGCATACATAGATACAAATAGAGGCAAAACACGCCTCTACATGGAATAACAATAAGTGCATCTTTTTAGAAAAGATGGGCTGCACCATAGACATATGAATCTCATCTTCCCATAAGCCTGGGAACAGAGGCAAACAGGTTGGGTCTCCATCACTCTGCCTACTGCTGGAACCAAGGAGGTTCTCTGGTACTGTGTTTAGTAGGTTCTTTGGTGCTTAGTAGGCACTTAGTAGAGCACATAGTAGGCTCTTTACAGCTGTGTGTAGCCCCCCCCCCCCCGTCTCATGTGTCTTGTCCTTGGATTGTGTGCCCTGATGGATTCCTGTGGACAGGCCCAACACCCACGTCACTCTGAGAGCTGGCCCATGCCAACTCACCTCTATCTCCTGCACACAGTAGGTGCTTGTGGAGCAGCAAATACAGAACAATAGACTGTGAAGGAGGCCTGCATTTACCTTTTGGCTTTCTACAAGGCAAGGCCCACAGCCCTCAGTGCAGACAGATTCCACCTGGGTAATACTGTGATAGGCTGAGCCTACTGGAAGACACTGAGGCGGACATTCAGTGTGAGTCTTCGGTATCCCTTTGCAGCTTCCTGGACCCAGCCTCAGTCCTGCTGTGATGGGCTGCGGGGTCTGCGTTGCCTACCCCTTACTGGCCTCTAAAAGAGCAAAGACTGGCCATTGTGGCCCTCATCCAGGCCTTTGCTCCCCAGGAGCCCGGCCCACACTGCTCTCCTCACACACCCCGGGGGGGGGGGGAGGGGGAGACCTTCCTTCCACTCTCCAGAGTCCCCTCCTTTAGGAAACCCGGAATGGCCACTCTACAGGTGGGTCTGACCACCCTGCAGGTGGGTCCAATCACCCTCCACAGCTGTCCCACAGATGGGCCCCATCCAGCCACAGGTGGGATTACTCATCACAGGTTGAGCTGGCCACCCACACAGATGGATTCAACTACCCACAAAGGAATGGTCACCCCATAGGTAAGTCTGCCAGTCCCAGAGGGACCTGACTTCTGGCCTCATTCACACTCCCCACTTGTCTGTCTGTCTGTCTATCCTGGGCTTGTGTGACCTGGACAGCTGTGTCTCTTAGGTCACAGCCCAGGTTAGGCACATAGAGGGGTCTCAGGGGATGTTACAGATCTCTAAAGGACAAAGCGTCTATCCCATTTGACACACCCTCTAGATTAAACAGTCTGAAAAAAAATGTAAGAATACTCACAGTACATTTGAGAACTTAGCTTCCCACTGGCACGGTTACCCCCAACTAAGAGAAACCCCCACCCACAAGGAAGAATTTCACCATCACCCAGCCCCGCTGCCCAAGAGTCAAGCAGAGTAATTATATCTCAATAATTGTTTTGCAGTGTAGGATTTATAATTACTAAATGTGTGATAACTGCGTCTTAAATGCCCATGCTCTTTAAAAAACCTAATTTATAATGTAAAAAGCTGACACTTCTCCCCGGGCTTTATTTTATCTTGTCGGGAGTCATGGAAGAGTAAGTTATTGAAGCCTTTTCTTTTCCATTCGCCTTAAATCCAGCGACAATTAATGTGCCCAATTTGATTATAAACCGCACAAATTAAACAATAAAGAGCTGTCTAATGAGAAATTAATTATGAGGCTGGGAAGGGGAGCCGGGCTGGATGGAAGCAATAACTCACGGGCCATGGCGGCGTGTGTCAGGCTTAAAGGAGATGGAGGGTCCTCTCCTCAATGTGTGTCTTTGCTGATAGGACCCATCACAGATCAGTTGATCCAGAAACCATAACAGCCTAGTAATTGAAACCGCTGAAATCAATAGTGCTGACAGCCTTAATTAAATTAAATATGGCCATGATGGGCTCCCAGCGCCCGGCAGTAGCGACGGGCCACTTGACCCTCCGGCTGTGCCCGCCTGATGGAGTGCAGTCACCGAGTGATGGATCTGACCCCAGGGGACAGTTGGGGACCTGGCTCCTGCTGAGAGAGGCTCCAAGCTAGCTAGCGGAGTAGCCGCTGTTGCCCCGCCCCGCCTCCTGATGCCTGGTCTGCTGGCCGCCTGGTGGCTGAGCTGGACAGTGACTTGCATCTGACTAGGAAGCCTTCTGCTGGAGCAGGGGCTCTGCTCTGGGGGAGCTGGGAAGTTTGTGTCTGGTGATGTGTGGTGTGAGTGTGCGGAGGAGCCCCTTGAGTACAGGAGGGGCTAGGGAAGGTACCAGGAAACCCTGTAAGCAGGTGCTTTCATACTGTCTTTGGAAAAGAATCAGGGGCTCTGGCCCCAAACCAGGGACAGGAGAAGCTGTTCAGGGCACAGACTACCACTGAGGACTCACAGGCCCCAGCCTTGCCAACCCTCCCTTTCTACTTCTGCATGGTGGGTGGGTACCGACATGGGCATGGAGCTACACTGGTCGGGTGTGTATAACTTACAGCCTGGAGACACAGGCTTCCAGATATTGGGAACCGAGGCACCTGTGAACATGGAGGTCCTTGGTTGGGTTACAGGAGCATCCGGCGACACAGTGAGCAAGCAGGGGCCCAGGGGTACCATGAGTGGCTCGCACTCTGAACTCAGAACCTCTGACCCAAAGCCAGAGTCTGTTCTTCCCACAGGAGCACTGCTCATGAGTTAAGCCTGTTCAGTGTTTGACAAGCTCTTCTCTCTGCTTGGTCATGCCTTGTGATGAAAGTGTGTGGGTTATTAGCCCCATTTCACAGAAGAGAAAACTGAGGTTCTGAGCAGTTAGGCAACTCACTCAAAGTTAAAGAGTGGCTGAGTCCCTGAGCTACAGTAAGAACCTTGCAACCCAAGTAAAAGGGGGCCTAAAATGCAAAGTTGAGGTCTAGGGGCCAAAGAAACCCCAGGCCCCGGGCTGGGAGGGAGGCTCTGTTGAAAAACTGATTCATCTGAGCTCCTAGAATCTGGAATCTTCCATCTGCCCCAGATCCCATGCAAGAAGAAACAAAACCAACAGCAGCTCTCTATGCTTTGGTTGTATGGCTGATTTTCTTACAATACACCCACCCCATTGTTGAGTTAATTCTGTGTGTGTTCGTGTGCATGTGTGCTTTCAAGTACACAGGCACATGTGTGTGTGTGCATGTGTGGGTTAGTGCAGAACACAGCCAAGATGATTCCTTAGGTGCCATCCACTTCCTTTTAATTTTAAAATATTTTGTTTTCTCTCTGTGTGTGTGTGTGTGTGTGTGTGTGTGTGTGTGTGTGTGTGTGTGTGTGTTTGAGAGTATGTGGTGTGTGTATGTATGGTATCTGTGTGTAAGTGTGTGTGTATGGTGTGTGGGTGTGTGTGTGTGTGTGGTGTGCATGGGCCTGTGTCCGTATAGGAGTATGTGTACACATGAATACAGGTGCCCTCGGAGGCTGGAGGCATTAGATTTCCTGGGTTCTGGGAACCCAACTCAGGTCTTCCGGAAGAGCGGTAAGCACTCTTAAATGCTGAGCCCTCTATTTAGCCCCAGGTTAATTTATTTTTTTAAGGACAAGAACGATCTAAAGTGGACACTCCCCTCCTTCCACTCCTAACTGTGGGGTTCCCGAGACAACAGGAGCAGGCCCGCCTTAGCAGAGAGAACACTTATGGAAAGTTCCAGCGGGATTCGAACTCGGATCTCAGTGCTTATTAGCTGTGGGACCCTGAGTATGTCCCTAAACCACATTACCCGTGGGGCCATGAGTGCTTTACTAAAGCCAAGTCTAGTCCTGCTCCAGTGGAGTTTCCTTGCTCACTAGACACTGAACCCACTCGCTTTAGTCTTGGATTGAGCAAATGCGGCTGGGGGTGTGGGCATGATCAGGTCGTGAGATATTGCTCTCTCCTCACCAAAAAAAAAAAAAAACCTTAACAACTACAAAGAGTTGACCTCGTAAACGCTGGCTTTCACCACGGGGAGCTGAACAAATAAATATTTTCAGTTGGCCCTGTTGTTGGCTGGCCTGAGTGGACTTCTTAAATGACGTGAATGAGGCGGCTGGGTTCCTCCATGTTTATGTCAGCACTAACAAACTGCCCCTTCATTACAGTCCTGCCGGAGATCAGAGGCCCAGATTATTAAAGGAGACGCCTTGGACATGCCCAAGTAGTTGCTGTGACAACTCAGCAGAGAGAGAGGGGGGAGGCAGGAGGGCTGCTGTCTGTTGGAGGGCTCCTGATGCCTAGCCAGAGAAGATGATCCCAGCCCCTCCCAGTCACATCATCCTCCGTGTGTGTGTGTGTGTGTGTGTGTGTGTGTGTGTGTGTGTGTCTCCCTCCCTCTGTCTGTCTGTCTGTCTGTCTGTCTCTCTCTCTCTCTCACACACACACACACACATACACACACACACACACACACACACACACACACACACACACACACACACACACTTTGCATAGCATGCACCTGAGCTCTCCAGCTCCAGGGTCCTGTCACTGACCCACCTTGAAGTGTGTGGAAAGCCAGCAAGTCATACTGATGAACAGCTAGATGCTATTCCTTAGTAGTGGTTCTCAACCTTCCTAATGCTAAGACCATTTAATACAGTTCCTTGTGTTGTGGTGACACCCAACCATAAAATTAGTTCCTTTGCTACTTCATAACTGTAATTTTGCTACTGTTATGAATTATAATGTAAGTATTTTTGGAGACAGGGGTTTGCCAGAGGAGTTGCGGACCACAGGTTGAGAACTGTTGTTTGACAGTGCTGGCCACCACCCTTCCCAAGCTCACAGTGCCAAGAACTCAGAACCCCTGTCCAGATGTACAGCCTTGAACAAGACCACTCACATTCTCTGAGTGTCCAGTATAGAAGAAAAACTTCCATCTTGTAGGTCTCTCAGGGAGCTTGGGACACTACTACCCCAAGCTCACACAGAGGCCAGAGATGAAGGCTAGAGAGCTTCAACCTTGAGGTTCTAACTCCAACAGTGCTCCTCTACCTGCACAGCCTTGGGTAAGTCATCTATTCTCATGAGCCTTGGTTTTCCCATCTGCAAAATGGAGACACTACCCACCTCGTGTGGATGAGCATAAGATACCCTATGTGTTTAATCTGCGTTTATGATCACTGAATGTCCTAAGGAGGAGGCTCCTGGTGCCTGTCTGAGGCTGGCACAGGCTGGACACCTCCTCAAGGTCCAGGCATTCCCTGAGACACAAACCTAGAGTCCTGTCACTGAAATTTACATCCCATCCTGCACTCCTTCACTAGAACCCTGGTGGCATAGGGAGCAGACATCACACATGTGTGTGCAGGCCCCCTGCACCCCAGATCATAAGCTGCTGCTGACATGGGAGTCCACTGGGGGAAGACATTATCACAGAAAGGAAAACAAACCCCGCCTTGAATGTGCCCTGCATGTGTATGTAGGAGCTGTCCCAGCCTCCTCCGGCCCAGCATTGTCCCCAGACATCTAAAGCGACAGATGATATGACCTACTCTCCTTGCCTGGGCCTAATGGCAGTAGACAGGCACTGAGAGTGAAGTAGGTGGATCATGGGGTGGGTCTTCATGGAGCTTGGCCGACTGCATTGTCCAAGCATCTCCCGGGCAGCTCACTCATCGGTTCGGTTCAGCCATTGTAACCAGTTCCCACTGGGTGGCCTTAGTCGCCATCAGCAGGACTCTTTCCTAACGCCATCTTAGCCCTTTAACCCCCATCTTTCCACCCTCCATTTGCCCGCTCGCCATGTATGCACGTGCTGTGCTCGAACTTGTCCACGTGACTGGACTGAGAGGCACCTAGGAGATTGGCGAGGCACATCTCTCTGCTAATCACTAAGGGATGTGTGGGGGCAGAATGTGCGTGGCACCATCCCCACGGGCTGGGCTACCAGATGGGATTAAGTGGGGGAGGGGGAGACCTGGCTAGCACAAGCACCCTGCACCTGCTTGCTCTCCCTAGCTCTCTTCTTGTCCTCTTCTCTTTTTTTTCTCTCTGCTTCCTAACTGTCATGAGGTGAACTGCTCATGCCCTCCCCACCACGGGGAACTGAATCCTCTGAAACAATGAGCCAAAATAAGGTCATCCACCTACCTACCACCTGTCCATTTATCCATCTGTCAATTGGTCTACCTGCCTATGTGTACATATTATCTATACACCTATCTACCTACCTGTTTGTCTAGTCATCTACTCACCAGTCTACTTACCCAGCCATACATGTATGTATGTATATGTGTGTGTGTGTGTGTGTGTGTGTGTGTGTGTATACCCAACATAACACACGCACACACACCCGCCTTCAGTCTCTCCATTTAACTAAATACGTAGGCCGACTGGGTTTGGTAGTACCTGTAATCCTAGTACCCAGGAGGCTGAGGTGGGACAATTAATTAGTTCAAGGTCAGTCTTGTCTACACACTCTGATCCTGTATCAGAAAAATCAAACTACAAAGAAGTGTAGGAGACTTTAGAGGACTTCACCTGTACAATAGTGAGGACAGGTAAGTTTGAACTCTCTAAAGCGGCAGGCAGAGGGCAATTTAGGACAGAGCTGGCACCACGGTCTTGACTGTAAACCCTGTAGGCTGGGAGGCCAGGGTGGTCTGGGCCACAGTCTAAGGAAATCCCCTTGCTTTGTGACCCTCCATCTGTATCCGGAAGGCCTTTGGCTGCCTGCACTCTGGAAGCTCACTGGCTTTACTCAGAGTTCACTTACTCCAAATGTTGATCCTTTCCAGCAACACCCAGACCAGTAGTCAATTAAGTCAGCAGGCCTCAGGACTTTGCCAAGCAGATGCAACACACACACACACACACACACACACACACACACACACACACACACACACTGCCATGAGTACCCAGGCCACCAGCCTTCTGGCAGGAGACTTGGCTTGGGATCCCAGTTGTCTTAAGTCCCCATGAGCTCAGGGAGCTCAGGATGATCTGCAACTTTGAGAGAATGGGGGTGAGGCTGGCAAAGCTGAGGGGTCTTTCCTGGAGTCAAGCAGGGGCCTCACTGTCTTCAGGGACAGGTCCACTGGAGGAAGAAAACAATCACCCTCAGACACCAACAAAGAGCTGTCACTGTCTGGCCACGTTTCTCCACCTTTATTGCTGCTAAGGAATAAATCTAGGGGGCATCAGACATCAGAACACTCAGCTACGGCAGTGAAGAGGGAGCCAGGGCCCCAAAGCCCCTCAAGTTCAAATAGCCCTTCCAAGGTCAGTATCTGACTCCCGGCCCATTCTGGAAAGACTCTCCTCGAACACATTCCTTTGTCATGGAAAACAGGGTGTTTATACACTGCCTTAACTCTCAGCATGGCCTCCTAGGACCCCACAATCTGATGCCCATCTCCAGCCGGTAACCCCCATGTCAAAAGAAGGATCCGTCCCACATTGTTCACACATCATGTCAGGTTAAACAGTGTTCTCTTCCCCCCAACTCAAGTTCATCTGGGACCTGTGGAGGTGACCTTATGTGCAAACAGGTCTTCTCAGCTATAATTAAGATGAGGTCACAGTGAGTCATAGAGGGCCCAAATAGAATAAGAGGGACAGAGGACACACTGAGGAGAAGACAGCCGTCTGCAAGGGAGCAAGGATTAGGTTGAGTTTGCAAGCCAAGGGCTGCCAGGCACCCCAGAAAACTGGGTGAGGGTGTTAAGTCTCTTATAGGGCATTCAGAGGGGTCAGGTTGGCTTCTGTAGCTTGGAGCCCTCTGGCTTGTGGTTGTTGATTACAGCAACCCCGGGAAGTGCATCACAGGTCTCAGTGGTCCCTGCTCCAAACCTCAGCCTGATGTCACTCTTCTGGAAGCCGATGCTGGGTCCTTAGTCCTGATCACCCCCCTTATCTCAATGCTGACATCTGATGATACGACCATGTGGCACATACTCAAACTGAGTGCTTCCTGGGGACTACGGAATTACAGTTCCCAGGGTGCTCCCCACCCGGGATCTCCCATCCTGTCTGGCACACACCTGAGAGGCCTTGGAAATTTTTGTCTCCCCTGTTTGACCTGGGGCCCAGGCCCAGTTCTGAGCTCATGATAAAGTGTCTATTTCTGGTGACATTGGCCTGGAAGTGTAAACACATACCTGGTTGAGACACAACCATTTCTATCTTGGATTTCAAAATAAACTCTGCTCAGTAATGGGCAGTCTCCAGGTACCACAGTCCCTCATTAAGCCTGGAAGGGCCTCTGACGGGCAGAGAGGCTGGCCCAAGGCCAAGGAGGAGCCCCGACTTCGCTGGGTAGCATCCCAGATCCACGGAGGACACTAGACATAAGTTCCTCCTCTCTCCCTCTCTCCCTCCCTCCTCCTCTCCAGGTCTTAGTTAGGACTACAAATTAGGGCTGCTGTTGAACGTATAGCACAGCTTAGTTCTCTATCCCAAGAAGAGAGCTGCAGGGAGCATGGCCTGATTTCTTCAGGCTGTGTGGTCTGGCTTCCCAAGAGTTACCAGGGTCTTAAAGTGTCCAGCTGTGATCTAATAGTATATAGAGAAAAAGGAATGAGGCAAAGTTGCAAAAGTAGCAACAGGTGCTGAGTATGTCTATGGTGATATTCCAGACTGGTTTACCTCTCTTCCTGAAAACTCGTCCCCATCCTTGGGTTTCCTGTAACGGTTCCTCCTCTCCTCTCTTTCTACTCCTTTTCTTTCTTCTACATCTTTCCCCTCCTCTCTTCTCCTCTCACTCCTTCATTTTCCCCTGGTTTTAAGAAGGAGCTCTCCAGGAGCTTGGCAGTCAGTCCCCCTCCAGCACTCAGCCAGTCTCAGAGCTTCATTAACAACACCTTCCCCATATGCCCACAGCTCTCCTTATGTTGGAAAGCAGCATCCTCACTGGCTCTCACTCCCTTTCTCTGGATTCGTCTATTTCTTATTTATTTATTTTTGTATGAATGTTCTGTCTGCATGTATACCTGCACGCCAGAAGAGGGCATCAGATCCCATTACAGATGGTTGTGAGCCACCATGTGGTTGCTGGGAACTGGACTCAGGACCTCTGGAAGAGCAGCCAGTGCTCTTAACTGCTGAGCCATCTCATCAGCCCTCAAGGATCTTTCCTCTTTATTGAGCCGGGCCTAAAGAACTCCTACGGTGCCTCTCTCTGTGTGAGCCTTCACTAGTCCCCCATTGTCTCCAGATAAAGGTGGAATTGCCTATCCACCTACAGAGCTCTTTGGGAAGTGGTTCTTGTCTCTACGGAGCACCTGCCCACTTGCCACCCTTAAGGTCTGGCTAGAACTCATCACACTGCACATAAACACAGGTCCACACAGCTTGGGCCTTTAAAGACGTCACCCCCTTCCTCTGTCCTCCCAGCTGGCTAGCCCTTCCTTGCCCTGACAGACCCACAGCAGGTGTGTGTGCCTTCTGGAGTCTTCTGACATGAGTTGTGTTCTCCACTAATGCCATTCCCTGCTCCTGGGCAGAAGCAGCAATAGAGATCCAGGTGTTCAGCTAAGGCTCAGGATGATCAGTGCCGACCCAGTCCCACCTGCTCGGGCCATTCAAGGTTTCCTCTTGGCGGGCAAGTGGGCACTCACCTTTCTGCAGTGTAGTGCATGACGGGTGATGGTCCCGGGTGCTCTGGCCTTCCCCTTGTTATGCAACAGTTTCCTCCATCCTGAACCGTTCCATCCTGCAGAGAAGCACCTTAAGCAGGAAGGCAAACAACTCAAAATAGCTTCAGGAAGTCCCTGAAACTGACCAGATTCACTAGGCCCCTCCCTGGTAGAGTACCCAAAAAAGCTGAGAGCCCCTCTCAGAGAAGCAGAGCTGCAAAGAAGACCCTCAGAGCAAACCACCTGCCAGGAAGAAACCTAAACCAGATGACTTGCCTGGAAATGGTTTAGACCCACTGAGGCACCTGTTAAGGAAACTTTGCAACCTGTTGAACTGCCTGCAGGCTGTGCAATGTGCTCCAGGCTCCCATCTTTGTGAGCTGTCACTCATGCATGAGAAAGCATCCCCAGGAAGAATGAAGCTCTTCTCAAATGAAGCTCTAAGTAAGTTTCCAAGGTACCTACTGTGAAACCCATTTTACAGATGTGGGGACTGAGTCCCAGAGAAGCTCAGGAGAATTGCCCCCAGCTGCCCATGCCTGGCTCTGTGACTCAGATGCGCCTGTCTCTATGCCTTCAACTGTGTGTGGTCATTTCTTTGAACACCTAAACCTAGCCAGGTGGCTCTGCTCTCATTCCCAAGCAATTGAGTTTTTCAGAGTAGCTTCTAACATGATTTCATTGGAGAAATAGTGTACGCATTGAATTGGGAAACTAACGGATATTTTAAAACAATAAATATAATTTCTGTTACTCTCATCTCCCCTGGCCAAGCTCTGTAACAGCTGTTATACTTTCTGTTCTTCTTAAATGTGTTGAATTCTTTGATTAATAGTGTTAAAACCAGAGTGCTAATGCCATTTTAAACTGCGTTTTTAAAAATGTATTATGCTTATGTATTTGTGTGTGTGTGTGTGTGTGTGTGTGTGTGTGTGTGTGTTTGTGCGCACACGTGGTACTAGTGGAGGTCAGGCGACAAGTTGCAGGAATCCATTCCCTTCTTGCCCCATGTGAGTTCTGGGCATCAAACGCAGGTCCCCAGTCTTGGTGGCAAGTGTCCTTACCCGATGAGTCACACTGCCAGCCCAGTTCCACTTCTTGCTTGCTTTTAGCTTAGTGCAGTAGCTTGGGTGTCCCTTCATAGCCTAAACTACGAGTACAGGCAGTGTTCAGTGCTTTTTATTAACCGTTCAAAAGGTGGCTTCCCATTTGTAATTACTGGTCAGGGCGCCATCATTTACTCAGCCTCTCTTGTGGTTGAGCACTGGAGTGGCTTTGATTTTCACTATCCTAACAATTACACAATAAACCTTAATGGGCAAAATTTTCTTGCATACACTCGGATAAGCAATTAGGCTTTACAAGTGGAAGATTTCTAGACTGGGGGTGTAGCTCAGTGGCACATCATTTAATTAGCACCCCAGGTTTCACCCACAGAGCTTTTTTTAAAAGGCAAAATAGAGATATTGCTTGATAATGTCTTTGAAACATGTACAATCAAATTGGAATAACAGGAAGATTTGCACAGTGACATGAAACGTAACGCATACTTTATCTCTTGGTTTCTTTTTTCTTTCTTTTCTTTTTTCTTTTTCCTTTTTTTTTTGTTTTTTGTTTTGGTTTTCAAGACACAGTTTCTCTTTGTAGCTCTGGCTGTCCTGGAACTTACTCTGTAGACCAGGCTGGCCTTGAACTCGTAGAGATCTTCCTGCTGCTGCCTCCCAAGGGCTGGAATTAAAGGATGTGCCACCATTGCCTGGCCTCTTTGGTTTCTTAATAGTTACTTATTTATTGTTACTTTTGAGAATTCCAGACATGAGAACTGTATTTATATCGTTTTCACCCCATTTTCTCTCCCTCCTCCAACATCTCTGGTATCCTTCTCCATTCCTTTTTAACTTCATGACTTGCTCTCCTTTAATTATTTTTGACAATCTATATGAATATAGATACAGAGAGAGAGAGAGAGAGAGAGAGAGAGAGAGAGAGAGAGAGAGAGAGAGAATGAATGAAACCAGCTGAGTTCATGTGGTGATCTGAATAAGGATGACTCCCATAGGCTCATATGTTTGAATGCTTAGTCATCAGGGAGTGGCACTGTTTAGGAGGGATTAGGAAATGTGGCTTTGCTGGAGGAGGTATGGCATGTTGGGGGAAGTGTGTCACTGAGGGTTTGAGGTGTCAAATACTCAAGCCAGGCCCAGTGGCTCTTCCTCCTGCCTATGGATCCAGATTGTAGAGCTCTCAGCTACTTCTCCAGCACCCATGTCTGCCTGCTTGTCGCCATGCTCCCCACCATGATGATAATGGTCTAAACCTCTGAAACTGTAAGCCAGCCCCAATCAAATGCTTTCTTTTTATAAGAGTTGCTGTGGTCATGGTGTCTCTTCTCAGCAACAGAACACTGACTAACACGGTCCATTTAGTGTTGCTCCTATTGGATGACCTCTTTGGGGCTCATCTCTGGAGAAGACTGATATTCTCTCAGCATCCATTGATGCCTACAGTTTATCTAGGGATGAGGCCTTGTGAGATTTCCCCCACCTGTGCTGGGCTGTCAGATGGTGTCATTGTACAGGTCTGCTTTAGAGAACCACATTGTTAAGATTTCTTGAGTGCAAACTCTACCAGCCCTAGCTCTAAACAGAAGGGCTCAAAGCCAGAGACACCTGTCATGCTGCAGCTCGGCCCTGCATAACAATGGTAGCCTCATTGGTCCCCTACATCTGGAATCTGGTTGTTGCTCTGTAAACAAATAGTAATAAAATTTTGTCGAACAATTAAAAAGTTAATAGTGCTATGGCTCTCTAAATTCATATATGGAAGGCCCACTCCTGTCCCATGACTCTATTTGGAGAGTGGGCTTTTAGGATGAGCTAAATGAAGTCACACAGGCTTGCTTAATCCCATGAGCCTGGCATCCTCAAAAGAAACAGGGAAGAGACCTGAGGGGAAAGCCTTCTAAGCACACAGCAAGGAGGTAGCCGTCTATAAGCTATGATGAGTGTCCCACCAGGAACCAACCTGAGCATCATGACCTTGAACTTCTGGCCTCCACAAAGGTTCAAAAGTACAGAAGTCCCATGTTGGTGGTGTTTTATCCCGTCCACCCAAATAGAGAAAGGAAATTTTACCCACAAATCGGCTTAAAACTTAATAGATTGTGCATTTCAGGTAGTATTGACTTTTGTTATAGCACCCCTGTGGTTCGAATGCGAAATGTCCTCACAGGCTCATGTGCTTGAACCTGTGTTAGTTCTAGCTGGCAGTGTGTTTGGAAAGGTTGTGGAACCTTCAGGAGGTAGAGCCTTGCTGAAGGATGGAGGTCAATGAGGGTAGGCTTTGAGGCTATCCAGCCCCACTCCACTTCCTGTTCACACTCTGCTTCCTGAAACTGTGGTGTGATCAACAGCCTCCTGACTGACCTTATCTCCATGTCTTCCCTACCATGATAGACTGTACTGTCTCAAACTGTGAGCCAAAGGAAATCTTCATTTCTTAAATTCCCTCTTGCCAGGGTATTTTGTCACAATGGGAGGAGTGACTAATACAATCTGGATTTTTTAAAAGTAAATATCAATACATAGGCTAAACTGTGAGATGTTTTCATCTCAATAAGTCCCTACAGATAACTAAGGATACTTGGGGACAGGTGGAGGACTGCACACAGACCCTCACCATCTGTATTCATGTGTTTGGACACAGGTCCCTCATCAGACCATGGTACCTGACCATAATGTATCCCAGAGGAACTGTCACATTGGCTTGGTGTGCTTGAGTGCTGTCCTCAGAGCCTGCTTCCTCATCTGTGAAGTGGGATGGTGGCTCCTTTCTTTTGGGCCACTGTGAGCTAAGATATACTAGCCACATAGTACTTGGGAAGAGATACTTCAAGAATTGTCACTAAGAAATCATAAGGCCCTATGAGTTTCTACCTTAATAGAGTAAGTGGACAAAGCCTGCCTCCTTTGCTGCAGTGACCAGAAGTGTCCTTGAGGAAAACTGACTCTGGTTTCCTGAAAGTTCACACGCTGCATCAGAATTACATGAGGCTTAAGGCGGTATTGATGGACTCTGAACTAGCTCAGGGGTTGGGGTGTTGGTGGGGGGCATTGTGATACATACCCAGAGAGCTGCAGAGAGCCAGCTTCCAGGGCCACGCTAACCATATGAGAATGAAAATACCCTCAACAAGGATCAACCCAGCCAGGGCACAGGGCTGAGACACCAACGGGAAGAACCCAGAACATACCAGACACATGACATCCACCAAAGGTGGCATCATACCGTCCCGTTTTATAGCAAGGCTCAGACATGGTCACTTGCTTGAAGTCACATCTTGTGGAGCTGGGTTTCCAGTGTGAATTTATCTTGCTCTGAAAGGCTGTACTATGCAACCGCTGTGAATAGGTATGTAGAAAGTCTTCATTACATTGGGCACCTACTGAATGCCAGGGTCAAACCTGCTGCGTGAGGAAGGAGCCAACAGTTAACATGCAGGCAAGAGCTCCTCCTGACTTCCATGAGTGAAAATGAGCACCAAAAAGGCATGCATGTGCGCGCACGCGCGCGCGCGCGCACACACACACACACACAGACACACACACACACACACACACACACACACACACACACACCCCTCATAGAATGAATCAGTAGTTACAGAAAGGCACAGATACAGTTGTTTTCTTAAGGACAGAAAGGAACAGGTGAAATCTGGTTATAAACACAGCATAATTTACACTTCTCCCTGAGATGAACTACATAGCTATCATTCTAATGAAACCCAAACAACATCTAAGTGAAAAAAAAAAACTGAAAGAAACACATGGAAGGAGATGAAGGGAAGAACTGAATGATGTAGTGCTGACCCCTGCTGTGTGCCAGAAAACTCCAGATTGTCGAGTTGCCAGGTCTCAACTTCTTCTCTGGAGTCGAGGCACTTCCCAGAAGGCTGTGTTGTAGATACCAAAAGACTCATTTTAAGTTTGTGCAGAGGGCCAAGAGACTCAGACAGCAGCGTAATCCTGATAAGAACAGAGTGAGAGGGACCACCCTGCTCACTCCAGACTGCTGTAAACTATAGTTTGGTACTATGGGGGGTGGGGACGTCCGAATTGAAAGCCGTCTGCCCCTTCCTGATTGTTGAACTGCTTCCTGATAGTTCAAAATGTGATCTCTCAGCGTCCCGTCCCTGCCATCCTGCCTGCCGCCTCCTGCCATGTTACACCTGATGCCAGGGACTCTATCTGACCTTTGGAACTGTGAGCCAGGGAAACGCTCCCTCCTATAAGTTGTCTTGGCCATGGTGTTTTGTCACAAAAACAGACACGTGACTAAAACAGTGGCCAAGGCCAAGATCATTTCTTTTCTACTGTTACCTTTCTCTAAATTGTATGGCGTTGTGTTTTACTTTTACCCCTGGGATGAATTTTAATTTAATTTTTTATGTATATTCTCTCTCCCTCCCTCCATCCCTTCCTCCATCCCTACCTTCTTTCTTGTTTGCATGTAAATATCTAGTTGTTCCAACAAGACTTTCTTCAATCCAACAAGGTAGTACATGCCTGTAATCCCAGACTTGTCTAAAAACAAACAAACAAACAAAACCCCAAAAGCTGAAGATGTGGGATGTAACTCACATGCTTGGCATGTAGAAGGCCCTGTGTTCCAATCCAAGAATGCATAAAATTTTTTTATTATTAAAATTAACCTACTATCAATTAGTCAACATTCTACCAACGAAGGCAGACAGATGCCTCCAGACAAGCATATGAAGAGATGTTTCTTGGGATGGAGATGTGGCTTAGAGGGCAGAGTGCTTGCCTAGCATGTACAAGTCCCTGGTTCGATCCCCAGTTCTGCATACACTGGGCATGGAGGGACATGCCTGTGATCCCAGCACTCTGGAGATAGAAGGCAAGGGGAACAGAAATTCAAGATCATTCTCTGCTGCCTAGGAAATTGGAGGCTAGCCTGGGCTATATGAAACCCAGTCTCAAAAATACATATATAAAAAAAGGAAAGACAGAGCCTTGAGAGTGTATGACATCAAGAAAGGTGGCCTTAAACAGACAGAGGGATGCCACTGTGTCTATTCTTATTCCAACAGCTCCAATTTCAAACACTGACAGCATCGGGCACTGGTGAGCATGTAAGGCACCAGAAATACCCCCCCACTGCTGACAGGGCCAGTCATTTGCCAAATAATTTGACTTGAGAGAGGAGAGAGGCCGAACTCTTTTTTTTAAAATGAAATTTGGCCTCACCAGGCTGGCCTTGAATTCTTGATACTCTTGCCTCGGCCTCCCGAGAGCTCAGGATGACAAGCCTGTGCCAGCATGTCTGATGACTCTGAACTCGTTGTTTTTTATTAGGGTCCCACTCCCACAAAAGCTAACCCACTGCGCCATAATGTACTGATTCACTGTGGGGGCCATGTGCCCTCAGGAGCACCCCCTGCCCCCCATACTGTTGCTATGGTGATTATAGTCTAGCAGGAGAAAAGCACTATAGTCAACCACAGAAAAGAAACTTCTGGTGAAAGAAGTCTGGTAGAGTTAGAATAAAAACACTCATTTTTAAGACCCAGAGGTGGGCCGAGAAACGCGACACTCCCCCTTCCTCTACAGCTCCATAGCGAAGTCTTTTAGTGGTTGTAAGCTTATCCTTAGTCTTGTGAATCCTAATCTGGACCCACTGAATCCTAATCTGGACCCACTGGCTAGCCTGAGACTGGTATACTAACTGGTATACTAACTGGTATACTAACAGGTTCCAGCAAAGTAGAGAACGGAGAAAGCCAAGAGTCAGGTGACAAGATGTGCTAGGGAGAGCCATAACTGCGCGTGCACAGTAGTCAAGGGAGTCCTCTGTCACCAGGGATCTCAAACCAGGGGCCCAGTAAAGCAGCCCGGCTTTCAGCTCCAGGGCCCTTGGAAATGCACTGCTTGGATGCAGGTGGACCTTGACTGGGACCCTGGAGTTTTCTGGTACCGTGAGAGATTTTAATTATTTCTCTTGATTTTGTATGTATACATGCTTGGCCTGTGTGCATATATATTCATCATGTGTGTATGCTTGGTGTCTGTGGAGGCAGAAGAGAGGTCCTCTGGAATCGGCCTTACAGATGGTTGAGAGTGACCGTGTGAGTGCTGGGAACTGAACCTGGGTCTCCTGGAAGAGCAACAAGTGCTCTTAACCCCTGGGCCATCTCTCCGGCTCCCTGTGAGACACTTCACACACTTTTTGGGTGCTCTTCTTGCCCTTCATCTCAGGATCCTGGTATCACCTCTGGCTGGTATAAGGGCAAGATTGAGCTAGCTCTGATAATGAGGTGAGTAACCATCTGCAGGACTCTCCCTCGTCCACCATGTTCCCACAGCATCTCCCCACATAGAGGGAGGAGAGGGCTCATTCTCTGCAGTGACCTCGTCCTATAGCTGTCGCTGTCCCCATCACCCTGAGCATTCATAAGCAGCGACTGCAGACACCTTGGGAGCCAGCACTGCTTTGGCGACTGTTGGAGGTGACACACAGCCTCAAGTCAGGAAGCCATTCTTCAATTTCTAATAAAATCCCCGAAGCAGGGATGACGCACAGTAAATCAACGTTCAGCGGTTCCACTCTCCCGTAATCTGTTCAATTATCTGTTGGTGCTCTGTGTGTCCCCTCAGAGAATCAGCTGGTGCTGCAGGCATGCCAGCCCTGCCAGCAGTGGTCGGAGGGTGTGGGTCCAATGGTCACTACACCCAGAGACTAGAACCACCAGCCAGCTTGGGGAAGGGGTGCAAGGAAGTTGGGAATCAAGGAACAGTCCACTGGCTCAGCATAGGGTTCTGTGCATCCCCAGAATCCCAGGAAAGATGCTCTGAGAGTCCATAATGTTCCTGGAACTGTGGAAAATCGGGGTCAACATGATGTGTCCCTGCTACCCGGAGTGGCCAGTCTAGCAAGGCGTGGACAGCGGGTGCAGAGTATGGAGGAGACTAGAAAGTCCCGAGGCACAAGGAAAGGGTCTGGTAAGCTTTCCTGAGGGGCTGGCTGGCTTTGGAGCTCTATCGCTTACCTGCTCATGACATAGGCAATAGCTTAACCTCTCTGAACCTAGGTAAGGGCTGCAGCAGAGGATGGAGTGTGTGCTGGGGGCCATGGAAGAGTGGGGTGCTTCCCAGTTGCATCTTCACTCATTACCTGTGCACCAGAGCCCTTTGTTACTCCAAATGGTATCTTTTCTCCATTCTCTGCAGGCCTCCTTCCTCCGTAGAGCTGAGGTGCCTGTATATGTGCAGACATTTGGATCCCCTCAGCCTTACAAGACTGACTGAGGACCGCCCCCCCAGAGCCAGAGTTCCCTTCTGACTTGATTCTGTGAACCCCTTGGGCCACCCAGATGGCATACTCTCAGCTAGTGTCTATACATGCATGCATGCATAGACTCAGGAATTGGGGGTAGATAAAATGATTGATGGATGGATGCATGCAAGCATGGGTGGATGGTTGGTTGGGCGAACTGATTAATAGATTGATGGATGGATGGAGGAGTAGATAGGAGAGGATAGTTAGATAATATGAAGGGTGAATTGTGTGATGGATGGGCAGATGATGGTTAGGTGGATGAAGTGATGAATGAATGAATAAATGGATGAATGGCAGGAGGCAGAGATAGGTGGGTATGTGAATAGATTGGTGAATGGAGGCCTAGGTAGATGGGTAGGTAGGGGGATGGGAGGGTGAGTGGGTAGGTGTTAAGTAGAAAAGTAGATGGATAGGAAGGGAGAGATTAGACAAAGTAAAAGGTAAATGGAAGGATGGATAGCAGGATGGATGGGCGAATAGATACTGTTATGGGTGAATGGATGGTAGGAAGGGCTTATACATGATGGAGGTATGGGTACACAAATAGATGGGTGAATTGTAGATGCATAGGTTAGTGGGTATACAGATGAGCTAGTGGGTGAATGTAAGTTATAACTGAGGAAATAGGAATATAATGAGGTCCAGGAAAGGATTGCCATGTAGAGGAGGGAAGAGGGAAAATTTGAGATATCATTTGTTTCCTTATCTGTTAGGCTGTACTGGGCAGTGTGCTGGGCTCCAGGGACCTGGAGAAATAAGGCTCAGGGTTGAGTGGAAGTGACAGGTGACTGGGCAGTGAGTGTGGGCTGCTGTGGATGCTGGAATAGAAAGCCTGAGGGGGCCACTCACTCTCCCGATGTCAGCACAGAGAAAGCTGCCAGCAGGGCTCAGTGTGGCCCTGTGAGCCTGCATTCTGGACAGCCTCAGCACCTGGCAGAGACTGAGTTGGCACCTCTTTACCACCTCTGGGCAAGTCTGCCCATGCCTGAGCCTCGGCTTGGGAGCTCCTGCCTGGCTAGGGATCCCTGGGGACTTGGCAGACACTTGTGAAGCTGGGGGTCTTTTTTTGTCAATCCCATTCAAGCCTCATAAGGATGGGATTGTTCTCCCATTTGGGGAGAAAGAGAAGATATTCAAAAAGGGAAGACTTTTCCCTCAAGCTCACCCACCCAGCTGTGGAGCAGAAAGGCAGACTTGGTACCCAAGACAATCACCCTGGACCCCATGCCCCTCCTACTAGTCTATGTCCCTACTCAGCATGGATGTCCTGTCTCTGTTGCCAGGGTAACCTTCCCAGCCTAGCAGTCACCCCCCTGGAGCTTGACTCCTGCACCTGACATCATAATCTTCCGTGACATCTTAATCAGCTCCCTGGCAACCGCAACAACAGGCTGCAGGGGCATTAACACTCCCATGAGTCAGCAGGGCCTGGACTGGCCCACCTGCCCCACCTCTGCTTATCCTGCCTGCCACCCTGACCTTTGAGGGGAGGGGAGGGGAGGGGAGGGACCGATGGGGCTCGGTTTGGAATTCCAACAGCCACTACTGTTTCAGATGCAAGGTTTGCAGAAGAATCTTGACAGACGTCAGCTTCCTCCTCTGTAACACACAGGGCCGTGATGACGGCCCAGCAAACATGCTCTACTGGATGAAGTCCTGGTGGAAGGAAGTGGGCATTCCAAGCCACCACCAGGGACTGCAGCATTACTCTACTGCTCTCTGTAGCATGAGTGACCAGCCACACCACAGAACTCCCTACAAGGGCCAAGAGGACACACATATGGCCTGTTGTGGGTCTAATTGTGTTCCCCCCCCAAAAGGACAAGTAGGCATGCCAACCCTTGTTACGGGAAGATGTGCCCTTCTTTAGAAATGAGGTCCTCAGAAGTAAGCCATTTAGGATGAGGCCATGGAGGAGAGGGGTGCTTAATCCAGGACAACTGGTGTCCTTCCAAGAAGAAACTTGGACACAGTCACAGAGGACACCATGGAAACAGGCAAGGGCTGGGAGTGGTGCAGCTGAGAACCAAAGGTTTCCAAGGACAGTGGCCACCCCTAAGGTCAGGGGAGGAAAAACGGTTGTACACAGGGGTCTCTGAGAGAGCACAGCCCTGCTCAAGGCTTGATTCAGATTGTTGGCCTCTGGGAGTATGAAAAGATCCACGTCTGTTGCCTTAAACTGTCCAGTGTGGGGGATCTGCCCGAGTTGTCGTAGGGGTCAGAGAAGCCTCTAACCGTATAGCTTCCAGGGCAGGAGAGATGGCTTAGCTGGTCAAGTGTTTACCACACAAGCACAATGCCCTGGGTTCCATCCCCAGAACCTGCCAAGTGGGGTGGCACACACACTAGCCTAGCCTGCTGGGTGAGCTCCAGGCCAGGGGTAGAATGTATCTCAAAAAAATAGAAGGATAGTTCCATAGCAACAGCACCCAAGACTGTCCTCTGGCATGCGCATAGATGTCATCCAGATACACACACACATACACACACACATACACACACACACACACACACACACACACACACACTCATACACATGCATGCATGTATGCATGCATGCACAGTTTCAACTCAGAGTCCTTTGTGGCAAGGCTGAGGGTACTCTGCAGTAACACTCCTTTGCTGAATGGAACCACCTTCTGCAAGTTGCCCAGTTCATTTTCTCCTGGATAGGGGACCATGAGGGCCACTCCAACGTTAGAAGTGAATTGGAGATGAAGGGTAAGCAGTAGCCTGGCAGGGAAACACACCACAGTTGATGGGATTATGTATTCCATGGCACAGTTACAAGCACTGACTTTCAGTTCTCACTGGGAGGCCTGATTCTACCATCAGGGCCTGTGTCCAGTAGAAAGTGGAGGCTTCCATGAAGGCACCACTCCATGGATGCCTGGCATGGCTAGGACAGAGACACCCAGGGTGCTCCGATGGCCCTTAGTCTTTCAATCTCTCTTTGTTTGTTCCCTGGGACTGAGAAGCTAGGAGCTCCAGGGAGCCTCTGCACAGATGCCTTGTTTCCTGTCAGCGGCTAACACTGTGCTTCCTCCTCTCCGTGGACTGTAGCCTCCCAGACCCGTTATCTCCTCAGCTGGGTGGGATCACGAGGGATTCGAGACATAGTCCAGAAAATAAAGAGGTTCTGGACTCAGAGACGCCATCGCATCTGTCTCCCATCCTCACTACTGACCTGACATTGGAGTGAAGTCTGAATGTCAGGCCGGCTGCCTTCCATATTTGCCTTTTAAGGTGGCGATGCGGGGACACAACTCCCGTGCTGCCCCCTGTCACCCAAACCTCCGCAGCTCTCCTGCCTCTGCTCCGACCCCCACTTCTGCCGTTCCCCCTCCCTCAGCCTAGCCTGGTTCTCACTCTCTCAGGCTTACTCCTCCCGTATGAGCCTTAGCCCAGCATCTTCCTGAGGGAAACACCATGGCCTCTGTCTTGAAGCCACCCTCCCAAAAGAATGCACCTGGGTAGGGCCCAATGATGTCAGTCACAGCCAAGCAGCCACAGGACCAATTAGAACAGGGATGTGGCCAGACAGTGGTGGTGCACACCTTTAATCCCAGCACTTAGGAGGCAGAGGCAGGCAGATCTCTATGAGTTCAAGGCTGGCCAGGTCTACAGAGTGAATTCCAGTTCAGCCAGGGCTACACAGAGAAACCCAGTCTCAAAAAAACCCAAACCAACCAAACAAAACAAAATAAAAAACAGGAATGTAAAGGAGTTCCCTAACCATGTGACTCCCTTGACCTTTGTCCTTTTACCTCCAAGAAGACCAGGACGTCTAGTCAGTTTGGAGGATCACTGAGGGGCAGGGATGAATTTGGGGTGGAATCCCTTGGTGTGCCAGAAAGACTCAGACCTGAGGCTTTTATGGCTACCTCACTCTCCTCAAAAACAGCCTTCTGGAAGGTCTGCTGTCCTCTTAGAACAAAACCATGTCCTACAGGCTTCTTTGGTACCAGCCGTACACAAACCTCTTCCCAAGTCTTCTCTAGTTCACGCCTCACAGTGATAGGATGTGAGGTGGCCCTGCCTTGCGGGAAGAGAAAACACACAGAGAAAGAGATCGGCAACATTCCTAAAGTCACTGTGTGCGGGGAATGTACTCAAGCATTGGAAGCGCTTTATTGAGCATCTACTGTGTGCTGAGCTCTGTGCCAAGTGGGGAGACTGCCTCAGCCAAATGAAGCTCCCCAGGGGCTGAAGCTCCAAGGAGGTGATAAATAACTGTAATTCAATGTCAGTGGCATCCATGAAAATAAAGCAGATGCAGGAGGGGTTATTTAGGGTGGACATCTGTGATCTAGAAGATGAGGAAAGCCTTCTTGGAGAAGCCACCCTGAAGAGCAGAGGCCTCAAAAGAAGTGAGGAAACTGGAGGCTATCTGAGGCAGTGGGATTTCTGAGGAACAGCCCACGGGTTATCTTAGAGCAGGAAGGAGACCCCCATGCTATCGGGTGGGAAGGAAGAATCATGGGTGATAGTGAGTGGCAATGGAGGAAGAGGGGAGGGCGGGTCACAGAGGTTAGGACTGGAGATGAGGAAACAGTTTTGGAGGGTTTTGTGCACACACGGCCAAAAGCACATGGGCTTCTGCCCTTGACCACACCGGACAGGCGCTGCCTCAGAGATGGGTTGGTTTGGAGCAGCAGGTGGGGAGAGAACATGTCCATCTTACCTCAGTTAACCTCCCTGGATCCTGGAGCCCTCCGGGGCCCCAGTTGATACAAAGGTACCTGTCCAGCCCCATGTGACTGCTCTCCGAGGGCACTGGGGGGTCTCCTTCCTGCATCCAGCATCAGCTTGTCTCCTGGGCTTGACCCTGGCCACAGCTGGAAAGCTCAGCAATGTTCTCAGAGGACGCAAGCCCAAAGGGTAGGGGCCAGGATTTGAACCCACTGAAAAGTCCAGGGAATCCTCTGTATTCTGAAGGTGGCTTCTTCACTCTCCTCTTCCTCTGACCCCCTTTCCCTCCTTTCTCCCCTCACTGCCCCCTTCTCCACCCCCCACCCCCCCGCAGCCAGCATCTCTCTGAGGACCTCCCTTACCTGGCAATCATACTGCAGGCCTGGCTCTGGTTACCGAAAACCCTGGGGGTCTGTTTAAACAAGTGTGTCTGAGCAGGAAAATCAAACAGACAGGGACCCTTCGGGGCCACCTCAGGACCACCCCAGGGACTACCGCCTGAACCCGATAAGGCTGGATCTACTTTCACTTAATTGGACTGTGGCCAGGGGCTCACCGTTTGATCAGATTGGAGTCTCAGCAGGGATGGGCTGTGTCCTGGTCAGGTGGGGTATTCATGTAGCCCTGGCAGGACAGAGAAGACAAAGGGGACTGTGGTACCCCAAAAGGGAGGGGCCCTGCTGGATCATGCTTCTTGCTGACTTGGGAACACCAGGGGAGGGAGCTGCTGTGGGAGTAACCCCCCTTCTAGAAATGCCCCCGGTCCCACCAGGTTCTGGCTTCTCTGGCTTACCCACCAATCCCCACTGTCTATTTCTAGGTACATGGAGAAAAAAGGCCTGGGAGGCACTTCAGAAGTTAGTGGCCAGTGTGGCAGGGACAGCTGCTGGGCCTGTAAATCAGGCAGGTCTAACCACTGGGGCTCCCTTCTCTCTTGCTGACCCAGATTCAAGTTCACAGACAGGAGCAAGACACCTAGGAGGGAGAGCTTCAGCTTTTTCTTCAAAACGCCATTCAAGAAATATTTGTGACCTGGTGTCATTGTGCATGCCTTTAATCCCAGCCCTTGGGAGGCAGAGGCAGCCAGATCTCTGTGAGCTTGAGACCAACCTGGACTACATAGTGAGTTCCAGGACTGCCAGAGCTATATAGTGAGACCCTGTCTAAAAAAAAAAAAAAAAAAAAAAAAAAAAAAAAAAAAAGCCAAAAAGAAAAAGGAAAGAAATATTTATGGGAGCTGGAGAGATGGATCAGTGGTTAAAAGCACTTCTTGGCTGGGCAGTGGTGGCACACGCCTTTAATCCCAGCACTCATGAGGCAGAGGCAGGCAGATCTTGGTGAGTTTGAGGCCAGCCTGTTCTACGGAGCGAGTTCCAGGACAGGTTGCAAAGCTACACAGAGAAACCATGTCTTGAAAACAAACAAACAAACAAAACCCCAAACAACCAAACAAGAGAAAACTTCTTGCTCTTGCAGAAGACCCAAGTTTAATTCCCTGCACCCACATGGCTGTTTACAACCATCCATAACTCCTCTGCCAGGGCATTGATGTTTTCATCTGACCTCCTCTGGCACCAGGTACACACATGGTACACAGATGTACATGTAGGCAGAGTACTCAAACACATCAAAAATTTTAAAAATCTAAAAATTTTTTAAAAAAGGAATATTTGGACACTGCGGATGTAGCTTAGTTGATAGAGAGCTTGCCTAGGATGCAGGAAGCCCCAGGTTCCATCTCCACAGTGCATAAACCATGAATGGTGGTGCCCATGCATCTGTAATCCCAGCACTTGGGATTTGGAAGCAGGAGGATCAGGATTCCAATGTCTCACCACCTCAGCTACATGGTGAGTTAAAGACCAGCCTGGAATACATGATACCCTGTCTCACAGGAGGGTGTGTGTGTGTGTTTTCACACACAGAGAGACAGATATGTGGCTTGACATGATCCTGTACACATATTCACCCACTGAAGGGAATAAGGCATTTAGGGTTTGAGGCCAGCCTGGGGATACAAAACAAAATATAAATATTTGATTCACATTTAGACATTTAGATGGGCTGGTTCCCATCCAAATGCAGTTGGCCTATGGTAAGTGTTCTAGGCCAGGGGGTTGCTCACGGGCCCAGGTGGCATGAAGGTTGCAATTTCTTGGTAGTCATCCACTCATGCCTCTCTGGTACCAAGGTCTATACTGGTCTCAGGATCTGTTCAGGCATGCTGGGGGCGGGGGGTAGGGTGGGGAGGTGGGGGTTGTTCTGTTGCTGGCCACCTGACATAGACTAGAACATCCTTTACCATAACACTAGACCCCCCAGGCTTCTTGGCCAGTGTGGACAAGGGTGCCTCCAAGGTGATGTGCACCCCTGCAGTGATGAACTCAAAATCTCTGGGGTGCTAGGAGACTTCTTGAAGTGTTTTTTTTTTTTTTTTGAAGTTCCATTGATACATGAACTATTTGACTTTTTCCCCCAGTGTGTGAACTAGGGATAAAAGTAGTCACTATTGAAACTGAACCAGTTAAAACATGTTGATAGTACTGGCAATGGTGGTAGCTATTCTTTGCTTGGTTTTGTTTGCTTGTTTTGTTGTTTTTGAAACAGAATGCCATGTATCCCAAGCTGGCCTTGGGCTCCTCCTTCCTGACCCTCCTGCCTGGTTATCCAAGTGGGTTTCTTCATACAGCCACTGAGAAAAAGACCTATCATGCCGATGCAACTGAGCTACTGAGGTCTGGTCATGCATCTGAAGCTCATGGCTTTGAGGTTGGCCTTGGAGCAGAATCTGAAGCTCTGGGACCTGGGCTCTACAGAGACTCGGGTGTCTTCCTTGTCTGTGGGCCACGATTAGCCGGACTAGAGAAGTCCCATCTGCCCCTCTCTTTCCCAAACAGAATGCTTGGGCTGGGATAGAACAATTTAACAGTGACTGTGGGTTGTTGTAACTTCTCAGTCCCCCCCCCCCCCCCATGTGCCTAGGCAGAGCTGGCAGTGGAACTGCTCAGTCGCTGGCGGAGGGCAGCTGCTTGGGGACTCTGATTGCTGGTTCGGCTGCGCTGCGAGGCTGGAATCCTGCTTCAACTCCAAGATCACCCGGCTTCCCATTTGGAAAATGGTGTGGGCCTCTGAGGGAATCATCTGTGAAAACACACAAGAAAGCAACCGAGTGTTAGGTGGAAGCAGATCCCTGCCACCCTTAGTTCAAAGAATCCAGTTCCAACGCTGCTCAGCCTCCCTGGCACTCTGAATCTGCCAGGGTCAGGGCTTCAGGGTACCACCCACCTTTCAGTCTGCACTGAAATCCTCCTTGCCTCCTACTTGCCACAGAACGACCTGGGTTAGAGAGACATACGATGGCCCAGATTTCTTGAACTTCCCTGAGTTGAGGCAAGCACAGGATTGGAGTGTGTGTGTGTGTGTGTGTGTGTGTGTGTGTGTGTGCGCGTGCGCGCGTGTGCACGCGCACACACACACATGTCAAACATCCACATTTTAACCGGTTCTGCCACTTTATGGCTCCGAGATCTGGGGAAATGATTGTTGCTTGAACCTGCGTTTCACTATCCATGGAAAATGGGAGCAGAACTAAATTTCTAGTGAGCCCTCTCTGCCCAGCCAACCCTCAACCTAAAGAGAAGCCTGGGCAGGATGGCCAGTGAGCCTTCCCATCTCTCCCTGCAATCTCTTCACTTGACCTAGACAACTTTGGTGGCTGATGGGCTCCCCTGGGAAAAGCAAAAGTCACAAAGCACTTCCACCTTCTGGCGGTGGGTGACAGGAACAGGAACTAAATTACCCTTTCCTTGGAGCCACCTCAAGTTGAGGGGCAGGGTGGTGCTGGTCTGGAACACATAGTGACAGGGCCTTCTAGGGTGGGACAAGGGACTCACCCACTGATCTTGCAAACCACTGGGCTCTCCAACTTCCCTAGTCATTCGCTATTGATTTTCTAACTGTTCATGGAACCCAGAGTGTCCACTGCATCGGGAGGCTTCCAGCCACAGGCTCCTTTGGTTGATCCAGGAAAGCTCAGAGGAGGTATGAAAAACCCTTCACTTGGTCTAAGGGTTGCAAAGGCCCCAGGAGAGCCATGTACAGTGCCTGTGAGGTGGGTTTTTTTTTTCCTGGACCCAGAGGTCTGGCGGGTAAGATGCAAGAGGGTAGAAACTGTCAGCAGGAGGGAGTGGCCCAGAGGGGACAGCTAGAATCTAGAATCCAGCACTAGTGCCTATTCTGGGCACGAGTCATCAGCCTCTCCTGAAAAGACACCCTGCCTGCTGTCCTGTCAGTCCTGGTCACCCTTGCCACCTTCCAAAAGTTCTACAATCACTAGCTAGTTTTTAGCCAGGACTTCTGAGACAGTAGGGCCATGAACTCACCTGCTAGAAGGAACTTCCCGGCCTATCATGGCCCCTGTCACCTTCCTTTTGGGTCTCCGAGAGGACCCTATAGGAAAGCACATGTGTGGTCCATGATTCATTAGTGGAAATGGAGGTTCAGAGTCTGGAAAAACCACTAGCTGGAAGCCAGAGCAGAAGGGATGGAAGATCCAAAGAAAGGGCACTCTTTGCCTGTCCAGGAGGATGCCTGCTGTTCTTCCAGAAGTCACCAGCTTCCTCCTGAAAAAAACTAGCAGGAGTCAAATTAGCTTCTTGAGGACTTGAGGGCGTGACTCAGACTGAATCACTGGGTGAGGACAGAATGCAAGAGGTTCAGAGAAAGCAACAGAGAAAGAAGTTGGAACCAACAGCCAAGGAAGATAAGAAAGGAAGCCAGACTTGGAGCCTGGGTCTCCACGGGGTGTGTGTGTGTGTGTGTGTGTGTGTGTGTGTGTGTCATACTACCAGCTCCCAGACCCCCAGAGGCCTGGAGACAGATTCTCAGAGCCAGGCAGAGACAGGAAGGACTATCAAAGCCCCGGAGCCCACCAGGCAGAGAGTGGGAAGAGATCCATCGCTTGTATCCCACCTGCTGTGGCGGTCCACGGTCCATGCCTGGGTGTCCTAGCCTCCCAGGGCTCTTCTAGCCTAGTTCTAAGACCCTCAGCAGCTCCACTTGCCTTCCAATTCACTCAGCTCAATTCTCTCAAGTCTGGCCCCCGGCACCTCCCAGTGCTCTCTGCATTAAAAAAAAAAAAAAGACTTATTTATTTTTAATGTGTTCATTTTAGGTATTTTTAACGTGAATGTTTTACTTGCATGTGTGTGACAGTACTGTGTGTGTCTGGTGCCTGAGGAGGGCAGATGAATGCGTTGGATTTCCCTGGAACTGGAGTTACTGAGGGTTGTGAGCTGCCCTGCGGGTGCTGGGAACGAATCCTGGGTCCTTTGCAAGGTCGGTCAGGTCTCTTAAATGCTAAGCCATCTCTCCAGCCCCCTCATTGATGTCTTTTGTCGGGGTTCCTAAGAACAAGAGATGCTCCCTGCTTGTTCTTCCCGCTTGTCTGCCCACTTTCAAGCTGATGAACCACATCTCAGAAAATAAATAAGTAAATAAGACCTGTAACCCAGGCCTGTTTTCTTCTCAAACAGACCCAAGAACATGGGTATTGAAGAAATACTTGAGGAACTTCGACAGTGTCCTTCCTGGACTTCTTATGAGGGAAGCGCGAAGAAGATCGACAGAGAGGTTAGTAATTGCAGGATGAAAGATCTTCCCTCCCTGTCTGGGCGGGACTCGGGGCGGATCCATCCAGTACCCGCGGTCGGTGGTACTCCGAGTGCATCAACGCAGTTTTGGAGGGACCCAAGTGAGGCTGTTCCTCGTAATGAAAAAGGCAAGGCGGGGGATTTGAGTGGTTCGGAGCTACCAGCAATCCTACCGCTAGCTAGCTGTGTGACCCTTAGCTAGACGCTTTTCCTCTCTGGGTCTCCCTTTTCAGCCCCGGCCAGGGAGCGTCTGTTTCCCATGTCCCAGAGCAGAAGGGATTAAGTCTGCTAAAGTTTTCAAAACTTCTGACCAGAGGTCTGACACCAGGTTTCTCCCATCCGCTCCAACCCGTACCCCCGTGGCCAGGGGCAAGAGCCGAGAGAGGCGCTTAGTCAACGGGCAGAGAGAAGGGAATTCGGGGGAGTCTTTCCCGTACCGCGGTGGGCCGAGCTGGGGTGGAGGACCTTGGTCCGGGCCCCTGGAGCCTCAGGGTCTGCCTGACATCTCTAGGCTTAAATAACCGTGCGCCTTTGTTATTCGTAGGCAGCAAAGTGGTTCGTTACGCCTGATTGGTCTAATTGCTTTGAAATGAGATATATTATCTATAATTATAGAGTCCTGGTAGGAGCCGGCAGGCCTCCGCTTTCATCTTCCCCAAGTGCGCCCTCAAGTCCCGATCGCATTAATTTGCGCCATTTGAAGAGGGAGCTCCCTCTTCCGCGGATCCTGGCCCCTCACCCCTCCCGAATTTAAAGACACAAGAAAGCGGGGCCGAGAAAGGGATCCAGAGCAAGTGGGGGATGGGCGGGAAGGGGCAAGAAGTCGCAGACTCTAGCTGCCAGCTCCTCTGGTGAATCCGCAGGACAGGCGCCCTTCCTCCGAAGAAGTTGAGGAGTTCGCAAGAAAGGGAAAAAAAAAACAAAAAACAAAAAACAAAAAAACCACCTTCCAGGAAGGGCTCCTTCAAGCAGCACCAGTTCGAGCGCTAAGGACGGCATCAGTTCAGCCAAGGTCCTTGGAAAGCCGAAACATTTTTATTTTTACATCTGTCACCTCTGCACCTTCTGGAGCTGAAGATTTTTCTAGTTCTAAACTCTGGGGCTTGTCCTTGGAAAGCTTTGAAATCTTCCCTGAACGAGTGATTCCCAGGCAATTTCTCAAACGTGACTCCTAGCCCCTCACTGGAAGGAGACAGAGGCTTGGCGATGGCAGGGAAGGGAGGGCCTCTCGGGAGGTTAGCAGATCCCAGAACGAGGCTTTCTGTCCATCCATCAGACCCCACCCCCACCCGGGGACAAAATACCTCTTCTCTCTGCCTTCGCTGCCCTCCTGGTGATTGGCGAATCCCCACAAAAATAAAGCGTTCCGGGTAACCGGTTTTCATAGCACATCCATTCTATTAAAGAAGACTGTTTGGAGCTACCTAATTGCTGGCGGATCCCACTGAGCCGCACATTTTTAAAAACTGCATGCGGGGTTCCTGGGCAGGGGCCACAAAATGCACTGGAAAGGGGGGTGGGATTGAGACGACAACGAACGCAGTAGTGAAGGGCTAGCCCTTAGGTTAGCTGGAGGAAGATACTCAGGTTGTAACAGCTGCCTTTAAAATTTAATCCCTCTACAAGCTGATTTTCTGCCCACCGGGAAGAAGCTATCTAGGAACCACATCGCAGCCATACCTCAGCCGACCTACACTCCAGTAAAACATGCATTTTGGGCTGCGGGGTAAACGCCACCAATCACTGTAGCGGCACAGACACTGAACGCAGGACTAGTCTTTAGGATCTCTCTCAACCCGCAAAGACAATTTTTCTTTTTCTCTCGGAAGCATGAGTGCTTTAGGGTTCAGGAGACGAGCGGAGGCCGAGCGAGGGGGAGGGGAGGAGAGTCGAGAGTCAGCGAGGTTGCAAGCAGAGCGCCGGTCTCAGAGTTTTATCTGCCGCGGGCCAGCCCTGCCCTTGCCAGGCATGAATTACGGTCGGTTTTCTCCGCTGCCTACGACGGTCGCGCCTGGGCAGCAGCGCCCCTGGTTAGCGCTGTGGCGAGATAACAGACACGGGCCGGATTGTCTGCTCGCCCGAACCCACAGGCCGGGAAATCCTCAAAGGCCGGACAAAAAATGAGCTCGGAGGTTGTGGCTCTCAGAGATCCCAAACGCATGCCTTTCCTTCTTCGGGACTAAGTCACACTCTCGGGAACAGGCTTTTTATTTTGTTTCTCCTACTCCCTCTCAGATTCCGGGGTACACGTTTGCTTCGCAGCCCAGCAGGGGTTCTGCGCTAGTTCAACCAGACGTTGAGTCCGGTGCCCTACGCTCTGCAGAAGCACTCTTCTAACCTTGCAATGTTTGCAACCCGCCAGTCCTTGCGTGCCGGACCACTGCAGACCCGAACGCATACAGAACCCAAAAAAAGATGAGATAGTGGGGTTTGAGACCTACTCTAAAAGCCCAGGGGCCGAATGTAGGGCTCAGGGCTGCGGGCGCAGGCAGTTTGCTCCCTGGAGGCAGGGGCGCGACTTCAAGGGCCCCTGCGCCGGCTGCAGCCTTTGATCCGGCCGCCGCTGGCGCCTAAAAACAACATCCTCGTCTGCCTATTAGGCGCGCTGAGGGATCGTGACAGATTGTTTATCCCCGCAATTAGCGATGCAGCCCTTCTCAGGCCGCCCCCCGCCCCAGCCTGAGGCTAGGCCTCTTGGCTCCGACTGCCGCGCACGCCAAGAGTTCTGTTGGAGTCCCCAGAATATCCTGGGGCCCCACTCTTGGGGTTCGAGACCCCCTTGACCCTAAAGCAGGACTTCAGACTCAGAGCCCATCTATGAGTTCCTGATAGTGTCTACACAACTGCGTGTAAGGTGTGTTAGTCGATGAGCATTTTTCCAGGGAAAAGGATTTAGCTACACTGGATTGATTCTCTGATCTCTTCCTGGGAGAGAATCGTTTTAAGTTGGGGACCGCGGTGGAGCAACTAAAAACCCCTACCTTTTGACGAACACTTCTTGTATTAAAAACGCTGGCCTAAAAGGAGCACTTAGGGGATTTATTTCCGCTTCTGTTTTTAACAGGAGCGCCGAGTGAAAATCGGCTAACTCTGCTGAACGAGTTGATCTAGCAACAGCTTAATTAGTTAGTTCGTCAGCTACAGATGTTCGCCGTCCCCTCTGGGCTTCGAGGTTCGGCCTACACTCTTGCTTAGCTTTCGTTTGCCAAGCTTTAAAACAGGGTGGCATGGGGTCTGCTTCTCATGCACAAGGAACAAACCTCAGTGGACCCAGTACACCGGGCGTCCAGCTGGGCCTAAGTGAGCTTGAGTCCCAAGCCCCGCGCTGCGCCTGCTCAAGCAGACTCAGATGCCTAAGAAATCCGGTGATTTCACAGAAGCGAGTATTCCCGAACCCGCCCCGAGGCCTTCCTATTTCTCCAGGCCCCGTGGGCAGATGTGAGGCTCCGATCTCGCCGCAGCCCGACCCCTCCCTCCAGACCCCGGACGCCGTCTGGGTAATAAAGTAATTCATTTTCCTTAATCTGGTCGCCCCTAATCTACAGCTTTTTATTGCGCCCAGTTAAAAGGCCAGGGAATTCGCTATCCCTCCGTGCTCGGATAATTACCCCTAAATGGCCACGGCAGCCCCTTGTGTTTCCTGGAGATTAGAGCCCGGCAGTCATCAATGCCCAGTCCCGGTGAGCCGCCAATCACCTCCTCCAACTCCCCCGGAGCCGCGGGCCTGGGCCCTGGGATAAGAGGCCATAAAAGAACCCTCTCCCCTCCGAACCCAATTTACATAGCTCTTCTGTGCCGCCCCCCCCAATAACTTTCTTCCTTTTTTTTTTTATCAGCAAAAATAAAACCACGTTTCCTTCGAAATTCGGCAAACAAAAGTATTTAAGCCTCGTACCAAAGTTACGCTGCCAGGAACTGCTTTCTTTCTCCTGCCCCTTCTTCAAATGGGCCTCTACCCTCCAACATAGCCCCAGCGTTAGCAAACTGTTAGATTTTTGAGGACTCATTGCTTGAGGTCACGTTGAGGCCAGATCGGTGTTTTGTTTTGTTGTTGTTGTTGATGTTTCCAATTCTCCACCCAAGGGATCCAGGGGCTCCTTTGGCCAGCAGTTCTCTGGTAGAGGTGTAACTTGCTGGAGAAAAGTCAGGGGAGAGGGTACATGTTTGTATGAAAACTAAATGCATTTCCCAGATCATGATACATGCTCTTGCACCCACAGAACCAACAGGGCCCAGGCTTCCTTTGACAAACTTTGTTCAGCCCTTAGAAACAAAGGCTCACTTTTACCCCGAGGTAAACTTTTTAAGATTGAGATACACAGGACACTTAGGATGGTTTTTTTAAAGAAATAAATCAATATGATCCCTTTCTACTGTTACAAATAACTATGACCACTCAAAACAAATATGAAAAAAATTTGTAAGTGAACTGGAGTAAAATCTTCGTGGTAGAAAGAGGGAGATGCAGAGGGAAGGGGGGCAGAAAGAAATAGCAACAGACCGTGAGAGAAACGGTAGAGGAAAGAAAACAGGAGGGAAAAGGAAGAAACGGGTAAGGAACGGTGGGGGACGACTAGGGCAGAAGAGAAGTGCTAATAAAGGAAAGTCCCTCTGCAACTCGGTAGGATCCACCTCTAAAGGGACCCAGCCGGACAGATGCCCACCGGGCGAAGTCGGGCGGATAGGCTCCCCCGGTACTCTCCTGCCCGGAGCGCCCCCAGGCCCGGCGCGCCTCGGGACAGGAGCGCGGCCCAATGGTTCTCTCCGGGCCCGCCCCCTCGCTCGCTGATTGGTTGCTGCCGCGCTGGCCTTGCCTTATTAACAAGTTCTCAGGGGAGCGGCGGCGGACCCGGAGCCGGCCAGTGCGCCCGGGAACTCGGCCTGCGCGGCGTAGGGATCCAGGCCCAGCTCGCCGGAGCTGGCCTTTGGGGGAGCCGCAGGAGGCTCGCGCGGGAGGGCCGGCCGGGCCAGGGCCCCGGGAGCTCGCAGAATCCGGCCGCGCTCCCAGCCCGCCCAAAACCCATGCTCCAGGGCTGGCCCGAGCTGCGGCTGGAGTGGGGGTCCGGCTCTGCATGGCCCCGGCTGCTGCAATGACTTCTTTGCCGCTCGGTGTCAAAGTGGAGGACTCCGCCTTCGGCAAGCCTGCCGGGGGAGGCGCTGGTCAAGCCCCCAGCGCTGCTGCGGCCACGGCGACCGCCATGGGCACAGATGAGGAGGGGGCCAAGCCCAAAGTGCCCGCTTCGCTCCTGCCCTTCAGCGTGGAGGCCCTCATGGCTGATCACAGGAAGCCCGGGGCCAAGGAGAGCGTCCTGGTGGCCTCCGAGGGGCCTCAGGCAGCGGGTGGCTCGTTGCAGCACTTGGGCACCCGGCCCGGGTCGCTGGGCGCCCCGGACGCGCCCTCCTCGCCGCGGCCTCTGGGCCATTTCTCAGTCGGGGGACTCCTCAAGCTGCCAGAAGATGCTCTGGTGAAGGCCGAGAGCCCCGAGAAGCCAGACCGGACCCCGTGGATGCAGAGTCCCCGCTTCTCCCCGCCCCCAGCCAGTAAGTAGCCAGCCCAGGATGGAGAGCGAAGGGGCCAGGAGGGGGTGTGGGGCCCGAGGGCGCCAGGCCGCGCGCCGGCGCCGGCTTGTCTCGGGCGTCGGCGTACCTGCATCTGGGTACCTGGAGGCCGTGCAGAGGTTGCGTTGGCGGGGAGGAGGCCCTTGGAGCCTCTTCCCACTCTCACCCAGGAAGAGAGTTAGAGGCCTGGAGCCGGCAAACCTCTTCGTCCGTTTTCGCGGGCTCCTGGCCCTGGCGTAGTGCCGCTGAGCGTGTCAGTTCATTTGTAGCGCGCGGGGGTCCCGTACACCCTCTTATTCTTCCGGTACTTAGGACGCCGAGGGTTCCCTGCTCCTCCACCTGACCCTAAACCCAGTTATTTTGCACCCGACTTAGATGGGCCCAGCGGCCAGTACAGCCTCTCTCTGCGGAGTTTCACTTTCTGGTAGTAGAAGTCGGTAAATCCCCTCTCCATTAAAGAACCTCTCCAGGGGTTCCGAAACTCTGCAGAACTCCTCCCCCACTCATCAAGTTCTAAGCTGTTAGTTGGTGTTTCTGGGCGGGTGGATGATTTAGCAAGAGGGGACAATCGTGGACAAGTGGAGGGGGGCGGGGCAACAAGACAGCCAAAAGGAGCTCCCCCTTAATCGCTTTGCTAGCTCCCGAATGTGTTGGACCTAGCTTTCAAAGTCGACCCAGCAGCCAGCGGCATGTTCCGGGATAGTCCTAAATCCTCGTGGCCCTCAGGCGTCTTTCCCTAGCGAACCCGCTCGAAGATATTTCAGGAGCACGGGAAATTCCCAAGTTTTCCTCGTTTCCTCCGATTATTTCGCACCATAATAGCATTGCAAATTCAATGGCATGATGCTGAGGAACGATTTTTATCTGGGGATTAAACGTCTTTGAAAAGACAGCCCCTCCCCGGGCCTGATGGTTGGCGAAGGTGGCCCAGAGCTGGACTATTGCTGTTGACCAAAGTGACATTTCCCTATGAACCCTCCCTTCTTTCGAGCTGCCTGGCGGAAAACGAGTCTGGGGCCAGCTTCTTTCCGGACACGCTGTAGCCTGAGCTGGGAAAGAAGGGGGATGTTAACTGGAAATTTCGTTTGACTCACATCCTAGTGGTCTGAGGGCCCAAAGGGTTATTATTATTTTTTTTAAGTGCCAAGAAGTGCATAGTTAGGCAAAACCCGCATGGTGAGATGTCCTCAATTTCAATTCGCTTTCTTAAAGGAAAAGCTGCTGCAGAGGCAAAGCATCCTCCTGGAGACTTAGGAATTTGGTTTAGAACTTCAGCCTCTAGGACCCCAAGTCAAGGCACTCACTAAGTGGTGTGTGTGTGTGTGTGTGTGTGTGTGTGTGTGTGTGTGTGTGTGTGGTGTTGGGGGAGGGGATTTGTTGAGGCTTGTTTTATCCTGCAACAGTGTTGTCCCGCATAGCAGGGGTGATGGAGGATTGAAACTCAGTCCCCTAACTGGGCCTGCCCTCCACACAGTGGCAGCACTCTGCTGAGATTTAACCTTTGCTGGGAAAACTAAAAGAAAAGACAAGTGGGCATCACCCGTCTCTTGAAACTGAACTATGTTGGAAAAGCTATCATACTCCCCCCCCCCCCACACACACACACTATGCTTGGTGTGGTCCTAGAACCCAGGCACCTCGATAGGAGAGACTGTAGGGAAAACCGAGAGGATCTGAACCGGCAGCACGTCTAGATAAACAGCCTCGTATATATTCTAGAATTGTCACAGTGTGACCTCTTGGATGGCTCTCTTCTTTTGATTGGCTCTAGAGCCCAGTAGAAGCTTGCTGTTTGATAGAAAGCGTGGAATTTCAAGATCCATTCTATGCCTATGGCTAGCACCAATGCAGTACCTTTGGTGGACACAAATACAAATGTGTGCCTAAAGTATAAAACCCAGTATGACCCTGGGCTGGGCTTAGGGCCCCTGAATGTTTTATGGCCCCCTTAGCAATCATCTTCTCTCTGTGCAGTAGCCCAGAAGAGGCCCCGGGTGGGGAAGGCCTGACTTTAAGATAGGTTGGCACTGTCTCTGTCCCACTGTAGTTCAGCATTGAACATGGTTAGATTTCACCTGGAATCTTAGTAAGGCAAGAACTTCTGCCCTACGGGTTGGGTTACATACAGATGGAGAAAATATTTTTCAAATGCTCCATAGTGTCGAACATAGAGGTGCTTGGGAGAAATCAGTACCTAGAACGGTTTCTGTCCCTTAGTAGTACACTCTTCACTCCTTGCCTCTTTCCTCTCCCGGCCCCCTAGGAAGACTGAGTCCCCCGGCCTGCACCCTACGCAAGCACAAGACCAACCGCAAGCCCAGGACGCCCTTCACCACCGCGCAGCTGCTGGCTCTGGAGCGCAAGTTCCGCCAGAAGCAGTATCTGTCCATCGCTGAGCGCGCCGAGTTCTCCAGCTCGCTCAGCCTCACCGAAACGCAGGTGAAGATCTGGTTCCAGAACCGCCGCGCCAAGGCCAAGAGACTGCAGGAGGCCGAGCTGGAGAAGCTGAAGATGGCCGCGAAGCCCATGCTGCCGCCCGCCGCCTTCGGCCTCTCCTTCCCTCTCGGCGGCCCTGCTGCGGTAGCCGCGGCGGCCGGCGCCTCGCTCTACAGTGCCTCTGGTCCCTTCCAGCGCGCTGCGCTGCCCGTGGCGCCCGTGGGACTCTACACGGCCCATGTAGGTTACAGCATGTACCACCTGACATAGGTGGGTCCAGAATCGCCTCCCTGTGGTGCCACTACCCCCGCCCCCAGCCACCTCTTCTAGTAGCTGGAGTCCTTCCTAGGAAGCTCCGCTGCCCACCACCACCTGCCCCTTCTCTTAAAACCCCCTGCTACAGTTCCTCCAGTTCCTTCCTACTGTTCTCCGACTCTGATCCCATCTAAGGGGGAGAAAGTGGCTTTCGGAAGGGTTTGGATTCTTCGAGAGAATCTAGATTTACACCCGCGAGTTATAGATGTGGAAATTAAGGGCACAGAGGCCAAGAGATTTATCCGTGGTCCCCGGCAGAATTAGAGCCGGGTTGAAGGAGACTAGAGGCCAAAGGGACTAGAGGCCATGACTCCATCAGCTGCTTCCGGTCCTGGAGCCAGGCTGGACTTGCGCAGAGAAATTGCTGTTTGGTGCTTCGGGAAACGAACACGGTCCTGTAGAAAGCAAGGAGCCCAGCTCCTTCCACTCTCAAACTCCCAAGAGCTTTAGCAGCAAAGCATTGCTCTGAGGGGGCAGGGCGCGTGCTGGTGCTTTATAAAGGTAGGTTGAAGAGAATTTCCCAGGACCAGGATAAAAAAAAGTAAGAAAGAAAAACAAAATCTGTTTCTATTTAACAGTACATTGTCGCGGCTCTCGAACATCCCTTTTGAAGGGATCGTGTGTACTATGTAATATATTGTATATTTGAAATTTTATTATCATTTATATTATAGCTATATTTGTTAAATAAATTAATTTTAAGCTACAAGATATGATGTCTGTGGATTTAGTTGTGTGTTTTACTGGTCCTTCTTTCTCTTCACGTATGCGATTGCTTTTCAGTTTGGTGGCGGTTTTACAATGAGCAACTTTCAAAGGCGACAGGAAGATGTTCAGGAATCATTGGGGGGGGCACACAGGACAGATTTGCATTAACACAGTCAAATGGAGAATTGGAGCAATTACCTAGGATAATTAGGCTCAATTTTCCAATTCACTTTAAGCTGAAATCGACACTTGCTCTTTTCCACCTATAACGACTCTTTTTTTCCCTCCTCCCCTTTTAAACTGTCTATGAGAACAAAGTGACTTGGCCCAAACGGTTTGATGACTGTCAACAGCTAATCCAGACAATTCCTGCCCCTTCAAACCTGTTTTTCCTACTGAAGGGGGTGGGGGTGGGGGTCTCTAAACAGCCACCAGTGCAGACACACTCTGGAGTTTCATTTCGAGCTGCCTAAAGAGCTTTGCACAGCTAGCCCAGCCTCTCTTACAACACACAAATATCCAGCGATACTGAAGAGTACAGAAAACCCAAGCCTACCAGTACCTGGGCCCTGCTCTCCTGCCCTCTTAAACGGGGTTTTTCCTTTATGTGGTCAAGTTCTGGCTTCCAAGAAAAGTATATTTGAAATATATAAGTGCAAGTTTAATTTTCTGAGGAAAATTCTGCAAGGGTGTGAAAGACAGAATAATGACCCCTTGGTAAATGGAGCCTATTATTACCCCCCACCTCTTTCTCTGGTGTAGTGACCACCCCTTAAGTCTCACCAAATCTATGTGGTCCCAGCCACCAGCCTCCCTCTGGTGGGAGCTTGAGTATCCAAACTCCATGCAGGGGAAGTTCTGGGCAACTGGAGTCCAGGGATGTCAGGAGGGGGAACCCAGAACCCTAGTACCTGGGGTTGGGCTTGAGGGAGATGTGGACATCTCCACGATTGAAACGTAGAAACTGCTTCTGGCTCAGGGTGGCCGGAGAATTCCATGAGACTAAGATTGGGGGGGGGGGTTGGAAGGGTTCTGCACTGGCCCCAAGATACTCCAGAGGGACCTTGGCCTCGGGTCCTCCAGCCTGCTGTTGCTGGACTTAAGATTCTATGTTTCTGGCTGTTTGTCACACCCTCCTCCCTAAAAGGACAAGTTTAAGGAGCTTTGTCATGGATCTTGGTTCTACTACTGGGACAGTCTGGAAGGACTCTGGGGAGTGACTTTGAGCCTCTGGGCCTCTGGAAGCCAAATCCAGGACCTGGGTCATGATGGAGGTTGGGTTCTCACACCACATGCCCTTTAGAGGCACTTGGAAGATAAGGTGTCCCTCTGCTTCTGGCTGTCAGTCACTTAGGTTAAGCCGTTTGGGGGCAGTTTAGGACAGTTCAGTATACCCCCTGAACCCGAAACGTCCTGACTCCCATGTTGAATCTCCTGGGTTCCTTCCTAGAAAGCCAGTGGAGATGGTTAGGTAGACAGTGGTACTGTGTCTGTCCCCGGTGGGTCGAGGTGGCTGCGTGTTGGATCCTGCCTCGGTGCCTGTGTGCCCTTTTCATAGGCAAGGTCATGCCATCTTGCTCTACCTCGGCTTTCTCACCCGGGGAAGGGGTCCTGGCATCCTCATCATCCTGGCTCCTAGAATTTGGGGAAGTGTTAACCTGCCCGGCACTCGGGGGCGCAGAAGATTCCCCTGGAGCCTGCGTTTCCAGCTCGTTCTTGGCGCAGAAAGTCCTTTCCCCTCACTCAGAATAGAGGAGTGGCGGGGCAAGATCCCGTGTCTCCTCCGGCCCAAGCTCCTGGGCCTCCTGGCTCCTCTGAGTTTAGCAATTTAGGGTCGAGGCAAATTTAGAGCAACATAATTGCCGTAATGAGCAACGGTTTGCGTTCTGCAGACGCGCCATGGCTCCAGCGAGGCGGTAGCTGCAGGCGAGGCGAGGCGGGCGCGCCTCCTCTTCCCCCTCCCGAGCCTCCCTCGGACCCCCGCCCGCAAGCACCGTGGCCTTAGGAAGCAGTCTTGGGCCGGGGTTTCCTTCCACTACTGGGTCCGTTCATTTCTTTTTTTTTTCTATTTTTATTTCTTTGTAGTTAGCCCTTTCTTTGCACACCTCGTTTTCTAATTCTCTTTCTAGACGGCTGGGTACACAGAAAGTGCCCAATAGATGTTTGCCGTCTCTGAGCAGCTCACTGGATTGACGTCCAGTTTTCGAGGCCCCTTTAAATTCAGCGCAGCAGAAATTTGCGGCCGGGAGATGGATACTGCTTCTCACTGTCGGTTCTGGGGCTGAGTTCCTTGTCTATTCAAGAGAGAGTGATGTCTGTAGCTGGTCCTTGGCCCGGTTCTTTACGGATCAATTTACTGATCTAGTGGTCTAACGAGTGCTCTCGATCGCGGGAAATGAGGGTCACCACCTAGGGCCCTGTGGTAGAAGAGTCAGTTCTTGGAACCTACTCGTTGGGCATGTTACCGAGTGTGCCGGCGGCTTCACTTCTCCGCTCAAACCTAGATTTCTATAGCCTTGGAGGGCTACTGCGGCCCAGAGAGGTGACAGGACACACAGTTAATGAAGAAACAGAACAGGGATTCGATCTCATTTCATTAGGTACCTACGCATTCCTGAGCACCAGCCTGAGTCTCTATAGCTGAGGGGCACTGAATGCCATGACAGTTCTCGCACGAAATGCGAATGTCCGGGGCAACTGGCCACGGGTGATCTGGGTCCCAGTTGTGACTTTAACCCCTTTCCCATGACCAAAAGCAAGCACTGTTCCTAAGGTCGTGAGAGGGACGTCTTCCCTGCCCTGCAGGCCGTCCGCACCGGCGTTTTCATTTTGTTGGAGAGATCACGGAAACCCAGCCTGCAAATTCCGTTTCTGACGATGCCACAGGACTAGAGCGGCCGGCCCAGCGTGGTAGCTGAGGCGGAGATGACGCTGGCCAGGGCAGGGGCCTTGGGGCACCAGAGCTCTGGGCGTGGGTAGCCAGGCTGAGGCGGTCGCGACCCGGGAGACTGGGTGGAGCTCGCGTTCAGAGCGCCTAGTTTCAGGGTACGTGGCTCGGATAGCTGATCCTGGGCGGACTGTCCAGGCCGCGCAGGAGGCCTACAGATCCAGCGTCCCATCGTGGGGCCCCTTAGTGACCTGAGGTCCCTAGGTGAGCCCGGTCGGTCCAGGCCTGCGCCTCCGCCAGAGCCATCGGGGGCTCAAAGGGGAGCGGGGAGGAGAGGCAGCGGCCGCCTTTCAACTCTTCGGCTGGCGCCGGCCTGGCCGGGCCCCCGGGGCCGCACGTCCTCCCCGGCTCCGTCCTGTCCTTCCAGCTGCTAGCTCCTCCGCAACAGACCCCGGTCCCTCAGCCGGGAGCCACCCGGAGCACCTGATCCTCAACTACCACAGCCAAGTGCCCACTCTCCCCCATTCCACCCCAAGCTTGCACCCCAGACTCAGGAGATCCCTTCAGCTCCGCTCGACAGCTCCGGTTCTGTGGCACACTTCGGCCCTGCAGGGCCCTGGCCGCAAGCCCGCCTGCCTCTGCCACAGCGCCACCCCGCGGCGACAGCCGCCTCTTCGTAATGCCAACTGCTTACAGTCCCCTTGCCAGATGCATGCAGGCTCTCCACACCACAGCAAGGGCCTACAAAGTGCTTGTGCACACACGACCCACACACATCTACACAACACACCAGCACACGCCTCAGCAAACACACAAAGCCAACACGTGCATCGCAGACGCACAACTCAGACCTACACACACGCCCAACACATGACCAGCCATCACAAACCACATTCACAAAATCAGGAGATGGCACATACACTCCAACAAACACACAACCTTGTGCACAAACCCAACACACAGCCCACTGACACAGACAGGCAACCACACACAGACGATATATCTACACGTTATACACACAAGGCCCTAGTTCATAGAGGCAACCTCACACTGTCAAGGCCACCCTCTAAGGTCTATAGAGAGCCAGAGGCTTAAGATCTGCTGACAGAAACACGCTATCTTGCAGAAAAGAGAGATAGGAGAGAGGCAGATCTAGATGGAGGGGAAGAATTCCTGCGGAATGGTGTCTGGAGAGACCCAGGGAGAGGCACAGCAAAGCCTGGAAGAGTGGGTCTCTGTTGGAGATGCACAGATCACAGCATCCTAGGTCCTGGGTGCAGGCACAAGTGTGAGCACCAGAGGAATGCTATGCAGGAGCACGTATGTGACTATTTATGCACTGGGGTTTGGGTCCTCATGTACATATGTGTACATAGTCAGTTCTAGGATGCAGAGCTTTCATGGGGCTGAGGGTGGGGAGTGCTGGGGGCTACTGACCACCAGGAGCCCTCTTCTTCCCCAGAGCAGAACAGCTGCTCTGAATTTGGCAAAGCCTCTCATGTCTTCCCAAGAGGGGCTCCCAAGGGACCTGACTCTGCTCAGACTTAGACAGAACCCAGGCCCAAGGTCTGGAATGTCTGTCCAGCATCCAGGCCCTGTCAGGCAGGCACAAAGACATGGGTGCTGCTAGGAATGGCCAGAGTACCACTAGGTGCCGCAGTCTGCTGGTGTCTGATTGCTGGCACAGAGCTGGATGGTCTGCCTGTACTTGCTGGCTTTTGACATTTGGAGGCTGTGTGATTTGAGACGAGATCTTTAACTTCCCTGAGTCTGTCTTTTCCCCATATACCAAGTGTAAGATTCTCCTGTTTTCTAGCGGTCACAGGAACAACATGAAGAGCTCTGCAGTGTGTTTGTCCCTTCAACAACAAATATCGATCACGGGTTCTTAAACAGAGCAGGTAGAATTGTGTCCCAACCTTCCAGGAGACCTCAAAGAGCCAGAGTATGCTGACCACGCAGGCCTGAGACATGGGGCGCAAGTCCAGGTTTGTTGCCATCTGCATGGTGACCTTTCTCTAGCAATTTATTTATTTATTTATTTATTTATTTATTTATTTATTTATTTATTTATTTTTAGGTTTTTCAAGACAGGGTTTCTCTGTGTAGCTTTGCGCCGTTCCTGGATCTCGCTCTGTAGACCAGGCTGGCCTCGAACTCACAAAGATCCGCCTGGCTCTGCCTCCCGAGTGCCGGCTCTAGCAATTTATTAGGTCTCATGGAAGCTCTGATTGCACCCCGAATGCCTTTGTGTATGGCCTAGCACATCTTAACAGGTACAATAAAGAGTTGCCTTTGGGCTTTAGTTAGAAGCAAGTTTAAGGGTCTGCCCTCAGTTCCTGGTTCTTGGGGCCCGCCACACCTCCTCCCTCCTCATCCTCATGGGCACAGATCCCATGAGGGATTTTGCTGCTCGGTTTTTCAGGAGACAAACTGGCTGGATTTGAATCTGGTGCTGTAGGACAGCAGGGGCTATCTTGCTGTAGGACAGCAGGGGCTATCTCGCCCTCCAACTCGTGCAGGCACAGGCAATCTCTGCATTGTAGTTCAACTGGGCAGATACCCACATTCAGCCCCGAGTATCTGTTTGTGCATATATGTAGGGCTGCAGGAACAATTTGCTGTGTTGGCCAAGAAGCAAGAGGAAGTCCCCCAGACATGGAGCAATGTCTAACCTTTGCCTGCCACAGCATGGCGTTTTTAAGAACATTCCCCCTGCAAAACCCTCCTTTGGCTACTCCAAAATGGACTGGACTCTTTTCCCATAAGCTGGTACCTCATTAATGTTGCTACATTTAGAGAGACACCCCACCCCCTTTTCTGTCCAGTGGTCAGCGCGGAACTCCTGTGTGTGGACGGCTGGGTTGCTTCCAAAGAGAAGGCTCTGTCCAGGTTGAACAATCTGGAAGTTGGTGTTTAGATGGGCTTCCCCTAGCTGTTAAGTTTTGGGAGCTTTCCTTGGGCTCCATCTGTGAAGTGGGCACAACAATTGGTAGAATGAGAGAAACAGCCTTTCATCGTGGGCTGTTTATCACCTGACCTCAAAGTGTGATAGTGGTCCTGGGAGGGCTGTCATGGCAGTTTCCCTGTTGCGGCTGCAGCTAGCCAGTAACACACCTTGCATGTGTTCAGGGCCCTTCTGGGTTCTCCCCGAGGATTACAACAATAAGTGCTCAATCTGGAGACTAGGTTGGGAGGTGAGCAATGGAGAGGTCAGGGCACTGGGCACAGGGCCAGGGTTATGCCTTCTGCCTCCTCTCCCTAGCCCTTCACTTCCCCAGTGAAGTCAGAAGAGATCTCTCCAGGCTCCATCCTCTGAGGGTGTGCAGGAGGGCGAAAGGATAAATAGGGCTGGAAGCAGAGGGATGCTCCTTGGAGAAGCATCCCTTTGGTGGGAAGATCCAGAATTAAGACACTTCCTTTACTCCCCTGGCCCTAGCTGGCTCCTGTGCTGAGTCTACTCAACTCCCAGGATCGACCAGCTCTGTCCCACTCTTGAGTTTGGACCACACCTCTGAGATATGCTGTTGTCACTAGTGGGCCGGAGTCCTCTTTGACACAAGAAAATCAGACTGGAAGGAATCCTGGGATTTGGTCAAAAATCTAGGCAGGTTTAAGTCTCAGTGTTCATTGACTCCTTCAGAGCATGGTAGCAGGTAAGTAGGAATTCCAGGTTGAGACGAAGAAGCTTCAAAGACAGCAATGGATAGCATTCTCTTGTCTTGCACACAGTCAAGGTCAGTCTCGCTGCAGGGGTGACTTGTGAGCTGAAAGCTGAAGGTCAGAGTGTGGGGTTTGAAGTCTGGGGTTCAAAGAATATCCAGGAGAAGTTTCCTAGAGGTAGATACCTGAGTGCAAAGGTCCTAAGGAAAAGCCATGCTGGCCAGGCTGGAACTAGCCTCTCGTAGTTGAAGCATGTAAGACCACAGGGAACTAGTGCATTTTTTTTGGAACACTGTAAAGAAATAGGGTCTTGGTATGAGGGGCACTGGGGCCCCAGTTAGCTGGGAGGCAATGGTGGCATGGGAGATTGCCCGGAGGTGCCTCTTCCTCTATGAACATCTCCTTCTCTGTGTGTGTCCCCCCACCCCCACCCAAAGGGTGCTGGGAGAGACCTTCCAATCTCTCAGAGTGAAAGTTCCTTCTTTTCAGAGCTCATGCAGCTGTGAGATCCAGAGCCTGGTCCCCAGCTCCATCCAGGAGTCTCTGAAGCTCAGCTCTTTCTATGCCAGCTGGGTAAGAGGCCAGCTGGGCCTCAGCTGTGGGGTGGAGTTGATCAGGAACACCCCTGGTCAACCGCAGCTCCCAATGCTACTTGCTTGCTCCTTCTGACACCATGCTGGGCTCCTTCGCCCAGCTGTGTGCCAGCTGTGTGGTCCCAGAGCTCAAGTCACCCAAATCCTTTCCAGCATCCATTTCACAACCCAGGGAAACTGAGGTCTGCCTTTTCCCATCTCCAGTTCAGGAACAGAAAGGCAGAATATTGATCTAGTGGGGGCATGTGCCAAAGCCTGTGCCAAATAACAGAATGCGTGCATGGTGACTTAATCCTGCAAAGGGCCAGGTAACAGAGAGGTGAGTGTTAGCATCACCACCCCCTTGTGGCCACAGGTGTGCTGACACACAGCAGATGAAGGTAGACTGAGGTCTTGGGCAGACTGGGCTCAAACTGAGAAGGTAAGGGAGTCACCGGTGACTGCATTTCAGGAGGTTGTGCAAGCGCCAGCTGGGGTGAGGGTAGAGATAGGGGTAGGGTGGGGTGGGAAGGCATGCTCCCATTTTCCGATCCTGCCTTTGCCGCCCATTTCGACGGAGTTGGGGCTCCGGTCTCCTTTCTGACCCTGAAGTCATCTCCCTTTCCTTCCCCTCTTCCTCTCTCCAACTCCACCTAGGGTTTTATTCATTCTTCAGTTTCTGCTGTTGAGCATACCTGTCCATCTCCCTTCTGCCCCCACCCCACCTCAGTCCAGCCTGGCCCCATCTGCTCAAAGCACACTTTTTTTTTCTGAGCTGGATTCTGTGCCAGGTGCCTCCTAGGTATCAAAGGATATAATCAACAGTATGCCTTTAGAGGAAAATCCTGCATCAGTAATGGTCCCAAGAAGTCAAGCAACACTCCCAAGGCCACCAAGCAGTGATCTAGGGAACCTGGATTCTCACTCAGACTCCCAGCTTTCCCTGGGGTCTGTGGTTGTGTGTACCAGCAGAGGCAAGCATCAGGAAGCCCTGAGGAAGAAGGAGTGGCAGCCAGCGGCTGCTCTTCCTAAGGCCCTTTTGCTTCCCACTCTCACCAGCCCCCCAGAAGCCAGGCCTTTGGGTGACATGTCTTCTAAGTTCCTCAGGGGTAAGTATGGCTCCTGTCGCCAGGATGAGGGCTGGGTAAGTGGCTACCTAGCCCATCTGCACTGTTAGCATCTGAGTGGCCCTTGGGGCAGGTCCACTGGAGAGTTCCTGAGCTGTGGTTCCATTTCTGGAAGCAGAGCCCTGGATCTCTCTGCAGCAGTCTGGGACCGGAGTGCCCCGAGTGAATGTCTCCTTTTTCTTTCTCATTTTATTTTGTATTTATTTATGTCTTTGCTTGCTCTGAGATGGGATCTCTCACATGACCCGGGCTGCTTTGAACTCCTGATTCTCCTGCCTCTACTTCCCGAGTACTGAGATTACTTGCTTGCTTTCTTATTCTGTTTTTAACGTGATGGATCTAATTTCTCGGGGTGAAAGGTTTCAGGTGGTTGGAGTGACTGGTTCCGAGGACACACGTTCAGTTCGCCAACATTTACTAGGCAAAATGAGTGTTTCTCCCTGGCAGTTCATGGAGGTAGCTAGTGACAAGGACAGAGTGCAAAGTAAGCCACCAAGCCAGGCGAGGCTATGGCAGAGGAAGGTGTGCTCTATGTTAGTGTTCTTGTGGCCAAACACTTGACGAGAAGCCACTTAAGGGAGGAAGGGTTTCTTTACAGTTTAGGAAGGGACCGTGACAGGGCAGACATAGTGGCCGGCTGGAGAGGCGTTATGCCCACAGCCAGGAAGCGGAGAGCAGACAGGAAGCACACTGGGCTATATAAAACCTCAAAACCTGCTCCCAGTTACTTACTTCATCCAGCAAGACTCCATCCACCTCCTAAAGGTTCCCAAGGTTCCCAAACAGTGCCACCAACTGAGGGCCGAGTGTTCAAACACAGGAGCTGATGGGGGACATTTCACATTCAAATCACAACAGATGAGACAGGGACTGGGGTGGGGTTCCCTGTGGAGAGGACATGGGGACACTGGAGGATATAAAGAAAGTGTCCTTCACATGGCATGCACAGAACCCTGAGGCTGTGGCCATCCTTCAGCTGTGGTATGGCTCTGTGTGTGTTTTGTCTTGCTATATGGCATCTCTGCTTTTGATCCAGATTCACAAAGGACAGTCTTTTCTTTGGTTAAATGTTCCCCTCCCAGCATAGTAACTTCTGAGACCCTACCTTGGTGGCTGGTCAGTCATTATCTGTTTCCGCAGTCGCTGTGGGAGGGTATTGTATGGGATAATTATTTAAATCCGATCGCTGTGCCCCCACGTCACAGCACTTGATGGCTTCCTGTTTATTCACAGTAAACTACAGTCTTCACCTTGGTCCACAAGTGTCTATGGAATGTGATGGGGAGATGTTTCAGTTGGTATAGTGTGTGTGTGTGTGTGTGTGTGTGTGTGTGTGTGTGTGTGTGTGTGAAAGAGAGAGAGAGAGAGAGAGAGAGAGAGAGAGAGAGAGAGAGAGAGAGAGAGAGAGAGAGAGAGAGAGACAAAAGCATGAGTGGGGCTGGAGAGATGGCTCAGGGGTTAAGAACACTGGCTGCTCTTCCAGAGGACCTGGGTTCAATTCTCAGAACCTACCTGGAGGCTCATAACCATATATAATCCCAGTTCCAAGGGGGACCCAAAGCCTTCTTTGGTCTCTGTGGGCACTGCACACACACGGTGCACAGACATACATGCAGGTAGACACCCATGCACATCAAATAAAAATAAAAATTAAGAAAGCATTAGAATTTGTTTAATCCCAGCACCCACATGCAAAGCTAGATTCCACAGTGTGCTCCCTCAATCCTGATGCTTGTGAGGCAGAGAGAGGGGGGGTCAGGGAATGGTCTAGCCAAACCAGTGAGCTTCAAGTTCTTGCAAAACACAAGGTGGAAAGTAATAGAGGAAGACACTCAAAGTGAACCTCTGGCAGCCTCTACATAGAGGCACACATGTGTGTACATGCACCCGCACACACATGGACACATGCAAACCTTATGAGATTCAATTTGAGTGTCCCTGTGATTTCCAGCCACCCTTACCATTGTGCCTTCTCTGGCCATCTCTCAGCTACAGCATACACGGCCCTACATCAGGGCCTTTGCACTTGCTGTTTCCACCTGGAACGCTGATCTTTTGGCCACATGAAATCACCATAGGGCAGTGAAGGAAGCTTGTCCCATTGTCTCTAGACTCTCAGCTCTTAGAGGCCAGAGGCTTCATTTGTGCATCCCATGCCTGACACACACTAGGACTGCTCATCTGTGATTTAGATGGACTATAGTCTCCTCCTCCTCCTACCCATGAGCAGTCACAGTTCCCAGAGGTCCTGCGAGTGGCTGGATGGCAAAGCAACTTATTGAGTGTGAGCACAACTTCTTGTTTTCTCTCTCCAAGGAGGTCCAGAAGGCAAGAAGTTGGATGCTGAGACAGAGGCCATCCCTCAAGCCCCAGACAGCTAGCTGGTCTTGCAGGCTCTGGGTCCTGGATGTTGAGGAAAATGGAAGAAGCCAACCCTTATTTCCATGGACTTTCACCCTGCTCCATTCATATCCTGTCTCCCCATCCAGAGCAGGCTGTGGACAGTTGTAGACTGAGAAGAGGGACAGGGTTTCCAGCAAAGGAGGTGGGCAGAAGGTGCTGCTCCTGTGACCTCATTAAGTCAAGAAATTTACTTTCTAATTTAAGTCTCACACTGAACCAAGAATCCCGGAAGGAACCAGTGGAGCCCTCCTCCCCCATTCCCACAACTCTACGACATCAGAACCCTCCCACACCCACCACTCTCCCACACCCCGCCTGTTATGATATACGCATGTGGGGGACCCCGAGGGTATCCCACGCATTCAGGGAAACGTGCTGGCATGCTGGGCAGATGCAGCAGCTGGTGGCAGGCAAGACACACCATGCAGGCACGGCAGCAGCGGTGACGGCAGACATTCATTCACAACCCAGGCGCTGCATCTGTGGAAAGAGTTCATTATAATATAGAGATAAAGAGACAGAAAGACAGAAAGGAGAGAGAGGAAGAGAAGAGAGGAAAAGTGGAGGTGTACACACCTCATGGCAGAGAAGAAAGAGAGTGGAAGAGAGAGAGGAAGGGGAGGAGTTTTTCCTTAAAATGAGGCTTTTATATCAGGATGCAGGGTGGCCCCAGGGGGTGGGATTTCAATGGACGGGTCAGAATATTAACATTCCTCCATTCTGATTATTATAAATAAAGGTGAGTTATGGAAGCACGTTGGGGAACAAGGACGCTGAATTCCTGAGACTGCTTCAAGCTGACAAGGGGTAAAGGGGGGAGGGGGATGCTGGGAGTCATGCACGGAGGGAGATCTCAGGTAAGTTCCTTGAGGGAGCTGAGAAGGCAGGTTGCAGCAGTGGTGTTCCAGGAGCTTGGGGAAATGGCACACCAAATCAGAAGGACAGAAGCCATGGCATCTGCTGTTTCTCTGGAGGTCAGGTGGGAACAGTGAATCTGCAAAGTACACTTGAAAAATAGGTGGGGTCAGAAATGGACTCTGGAGATTGTTAGTTTTCATCAGACCAGATTCCTTGATACAGTGGCAGAACTTTCCCCAGGAATCTACAGGTATCTGTAAGACAGCTGGAATGGATTTACATCATAGCAAAAGGGTTAAAAATCCATAGACCTTTAAGGACTCTTAAGAACTCTTTGTAGTCAATGTTCTATCAGTTTATCAAAGCTGCATTTATCAATATTAAAACTTTGAACCTCTGGAGTTATATCTGAAACTATTCTGTACTATGAAGTCTGTGAATGAGGCATACCTGTCTATAATTGGAGAGCATATATATATAATCTTGGGATTGGGGCTGTTAAACTGATACCCTAGTCATCAAACGTTGTCAGATCTGAGAAGGATAAATTTAAGAAGTGAGACAGCTTTCCAGCTACCTAGGCAGTTATCCCAAGTCTGTCTGTGGTCATTAGGGGACAGAAGCCCCAAAGGCAGCATGTGTTCAGCTGATAGGCCCAGGAGGTGTGACAGATTTTTTCTGTGAAGTAGAAATTTGGGGAGGTCATCCTACCTGTCTTGACAGAGAGGACAACCGATCCCGGTTGCTCCTCATATTCACAGTCTGGACAGGATCTCAGCGTTTCCCTGCATGGCCAGCCTTGCCATGAGCTTCTGGGTGGAAGTTCTTCTGTGGCCATCTGTCTTCTTGAGGAGATACAGGGTGCTGCCAGGAGCTGACATGTCTCTCTGTCATCAAAAGCTTTTATACTAAATGTCATTGTCTCAGATCTCTACAGGTATTTGAGGAACAAAATCTGTTATATATATATATATATATATATATATATATATATATATATATATATGTATACATATATACATATACATATATATATATATGTCTTTGAGAGCATATAAATAAATTAAATCTGAATATACAGGTTTCCCAGTTGGTCACAGACCAATGAAGTCAGCAAGGACAGGGAGGCCTACATTCTTAAGCCTGAATAGATCTTGAGCAAGGAGAGACATACTTTAAGCCATTGGCAGTGATATCTGAATCCATTACCACTTTTAATGCCCTGTAGCTGTAGTTCTGATCCCTGAGTATAGCCAGACTTATATAGAAATAATTCTTCTTCTTTTTTTTTTTTTTTTTTTTTTTGGTTTTTCAAGACAGGGTTTCTCTGTGTAGCTTTGCGCCTTTCCTGGAACTCGCTTTGGAGACCAGGCTGGCCTCGAAATCACGGAGATCCGCCTGCCTCTTCCTCCCAAGTGCTGGGATTAAAGGCGTGTGCCACCACTGCCCAGCCAAAATAATTACTTCTTAAGCTGTCTCCTGAGAAGGCAAAAAAGAGTGACAGAGAAAAGATCCCAAGGCTGAATGGGAACAGAGTCGGGGTATGGCCCAACTCTGAGAAAAGGACCCTCTGAGAAAAGGAAAAAGACCCTTTTGGTGGACTCTATGCCAGGGGTTCCATCCTTAACCTAGCCCTCCAGCCTGTCCTTGGAACAGGGAGCACAGGATGACGTATTCCCCATAGCTGTTTCAAGCTGAAATAGGGTGCAGGTGGTCAGGACTCTGGCTAGTTAAAGGTAGGGAGGGAACCCAGGAAACTGGGTATTTATCAGAAGTATGTGGTCATCTGTCCTAGCTACAGAGAAAGGAAATAATTGCGTTTGTCTGGGCTGGTCCACATCACATAGACAAGAGTTTCTGCTGCAGGTTGTGGTCCACAACTATTGTTTCAATGTTTCTGCCAGTCTGCTGAAATGTGGACTAGAGATGAGTGTTAAAATGCATGAATTTATTTGGAACCTTTTGGCCTATGGTCTTAGTGACTGGGAAAGGGAGGTCAGGAAGGGGAGAAATACCATCCTCAGGAATAGACATGTGAGGAAACTCATTTGTCTAGAACTCATTTGACCTCTGTGAAGTGGAGCCAATGTTTCTTTTGATCCTGTGAAGTTTATATGAATTTTTAGTTCATAAAAGGACATAAAAGTTTTAGATAAATTAGTATTATCAACCAGTACTGAAACCCATATCATAGAAGAGCAGACAATGGGTATCTGTAAAACAGCAGACATAGACTCATACCCTTGAGTTCTAGCAGAATTACAGATTTGTATTAAAAACTTTATCACCAGTATGTGGGGGGAATAGGTCTCTGGGCCCTGCCCATTCAAGCCTAAGAGAGGCATTGAGGAACACCAGGCCAAAACCAGAGTCCCTTTCTCAGCCTGTAAAACAAATATGTGGCGTGAAGCAATTTCCTGACCTCTCCCCCATACAGACAGCCTGAGTGCTGGGTGCCCCACACATGCTCAAGCTACAGAAAGGGAGTGACTTTTTGCTGCCCTTAGTAAAGATGCTGGTAAGGCCATTATGACCTGTCTGTTTTGACCTTATTTAAGATGGCAGCTTGACCATGTGATTGCCCTTGTTTAAGATGGTGCCACCTGACCACTTGTTAATGTGGGTTTTTCCCCCCAAAATAAACTGAGCAGATAAAGAACAGATAAATTGAAGCATTTAAAAATCAGTTAGAAAGAAATATAGATGGCCATATCAATCATACATTTCCATTTGCACATAGGAAATAGACTTTGTAAAAGAAAGATGGAGAGCCCTCCCATACCCACCATGCTATGACATCAAAGCCCTCCTGCACCCCTTCACTCTACGACATTCTATGCTTATTGTAATCATATTCTTTCTTACCTGAAAAAGCTCTAAATTTTCCTTTAAAAGTCCTTTATTTTGTGGCATAAGTGGAAGCATGAGCCTGGGAATTGGCCCAGTTAGGCACACTGGAACCTCTGAAGCAAAGCTGGGTTTCTGAGTCTGGTCACTCACTGCAGGCTGTATGCACTCGGGCCTGTGTTTGCGTGTCTGAGTTACCACTCTTCATCTGGGTAGTAGGAGCTGGAAGGATTTCTGCCCCACAGGATTGCCATGGGGGTCAAATGAAGTGAATGTGACATGATTCTAGTTGTGCTGGGGACTCTCCTCAGGTCCGCTGTCACAGCACCCCTGGCTGATATCTATGTTTTCTGAGGCTCACATTAGCTGACCCTAAGACATCATAGGAAGTCAGGACCTTTTTTTTTACTGAAAACCTTGGCCAGAACCCTGTCCTCCAAGTCTAGGGCTCTTAGTGTTCACCAGGCTCTGTAGGTCTGTGAGATTGTGTCCACCTCTGCCCCGGGGTGGGGGAGGGGGTTGTGTGTGCTCAAATGCAGGCAACCCAGTCCACATGCAGTTACAGAGAGTCCGGTGTGCTCCTCTACACGGGTGGGAGGAAGGGAAGAGCCATTTCCCCGTGTTGAGCACCTACTGGGGTCCCTGTGCCAGCTCCTCCATTTAACAGTCACAGAGACAGCCCAGTGGCGTGGGTGTCTTTTTCCTGCTCCTCAGGGAACACTGGATTCCAGATGTGCTGAGCCAACTGCTCAAGAACCAAGTCTGGAATTCAGATTTAGTTTACGCGACTGAAAGTACACACCCCTCCGATTTGCTTACACCCGATGCTTACTCCAAGAGGCCTTTGAACATAAATTCACCCGCACACACTCCAGAAAGTGGTAGAAAAATAAGAATCAAGTAAAACACCTAAAGGAAGGTCATTAGGAATACGAAACAGACAACACACTGCCCCTTGCCTGGTGGTCACCGGGGACCAGAAGAGCCAGGAACTCTGACAAGCAGCCTTTGACGGCCTGTAACTGGCTGGCTATAAGAGGATGTTAATGAAATGTTTTGAGTTTTCTTTTTTCTTCTTAAAATCTCATTTCAAATAATTCCGTTTGTCGTCCTTTCTTCCCCCTTTTTTCCTGTTTTCTTAAAACAAGCAACAAAAGCAAATGTTTTCCAAAGCTTCAAACCAAGACCTCTGTGTGGGTTTCTCTTTTTCAGCCAAATAGTCCAGCAGGGAATTTCCTCCCCGTTCTGCTGGTTCCTACCCTCAGCATCCTGCTGTCCCCCTCCACTGTCCTCAAATGCCAGTCCTATCTCCACAGGTGGTCAGAGTCCTGGGTTCAAGATGGGCAACTGCTTCTGCTACTAAAATGAGTTTTTATTTTCATATAAAGTACACATCAGCACATTTTCCACTGTATGATAAAGGAGGGACCTGTAAGAGTAGAAACTGCATCCTCATTGTTTCCCCAGAGGGTCTCCGTTTTCAAAGGTTTCAAAATTAATTTAGTTGTTTCTCCCTCTTTAAACGAAGCCATACATAGTTTAAAGGTCAAGTGGTTCTGAAGGGGCTTACTATGGAAAACACCAACCCCTCCCCTCGTCGCTCCCACACCCAATTTTTCTCCATATACAACCATTTCAATGTGTAGGGTTCCCTGGGAGCTGGAGTTACAGATGGTTGTCAGCTTCCTCATCATGGTGCTGGGGTCTGAGTAAGTAAGGAGAGATGAACGGTTAGAGCAGGCTGAGAGAAGAAACTGATGAAGAGATGGACTCTAGAATTTGAGGTTGAACGTGAGTGGGTGGCAGAAGCCAGCAGAAACACATGAGCCATACCTTAGAAGCGGACATCAGCAGCTTGGTTCAGTTAGGAGAGACTGAGCCCCTTAGAAGGGGGCCCACACATGACTCTCCCGGGTTTCAGCACCAGATGAATGAAGTGAGGACATGATCACTTCGAGACATGGTTGAGGAGGTTTTTATTGCAGATGTGAGGGAGAGAACAGCTAGGAGCATTTGGAAAAGTCCAGAGCAGCCAGAGAGAGAGAGAGGGAGAGGGAGAGGGAGAGGGAGAGAGAGAGGGAGAGGGAGAGAGAGAGAGAAAGAGAGAACTAACTTAGCCAGTAGACTGAACCAGGCCATGGGAGGAGAGGGGAGGAGACAGGAAGACAGAAGAAGACCAAGAGAAACAGGAGGACCAAGAGAGTGCACGGCTGAAATGGTAGGGTTATATAGGAATGAGAAGCTGGGGAAGGGAAGTCAATGAGCTGGAGAAGTTTAGGGTAGGGGGTGGGGTGAGAAGAGCTGAGAGGAGCCACAGGGACTGAGTGAGCCAGGATGCCAGCATCACTTTGGTATGCTAATAGGCACCACAGTTAGCCATTTGCCCTGGGTTTTGGATCTGACATGTATGTATGTATGTATGTATTTTTTTTTTTTTTTGAGACAGGATTTCTCTGTGTAGTTTTGGTACCTGTCCTGGATCTCGCTCTGTAGACCAGGCTGGCCTCGAACTGACAGAGATCCTCCCGGCTCTGTCTCCTGAGTGCTGGGATTAAAGGCGTGTGCTACCGCTGCCCGGCCGTATGTATTTATTTATCTAGTGCATGTGTGGGTGTGCACATGAAGTGGCAGGAGTGTGGAGGTCAGAGGATAGTTTGGAGTTGGTTCTCTCCTCCCACCATGCGGAGCTACTGAGCTCAGGGAGTCAGAGAGTACTCAGGAGCAAATCCTTACCCTCTGGGCTATCCTGCTGGTCTCCAGTTCTTTAATGTTAAACAACATCTTGTCTTCAGTGTTCTTTTTTTTCTCTCTCCTTTACTCTGCTTCTACTTTGGTCCCTTTATTGTCAGTGTTTAAGAGTTCTGCCTTGTTCTTTGCACGGCCCCCTCTTGGAACATCATGATGTTCTTTTCCAGGCACAGTACTTTATGCCTTAGACATAAGAAGATTTCTCTGTCGCCTGCTGCCTCCCCTCCCCTCCGCCCCAATCTCCAAGTCGTCTTGTTTCTCAGTTCCACCTTCCTCCTTCACGTGGAGGGATGCTGCTGCTTCTTGAGCACCGCTGGCGGGAGCTTCATGGGCACGAGGTGCTTGTGGACCGGATTGCCTGAGTAGCCAGCAAAACAGTGATCAACCCGAATGCAATGGGACAAACCAAATTATAGTGAAGTTAACATTTGGAGCCAAGCTAAAGGCTAGATCTCTAAGTCTGAACTCTTGCTCATAACTTTTTGAATATGCAGCCCTGACCTTGAGGTAGAGTATATCCCTTGGCAATGCCATGTGGCTAAATCCCAGAGTTCTAGGTAAAGAGTGGGACAGAAGAAAACAGGCCAGCTTTAATAAAGCAAAAGAAATTTTTTTTTTTGGTTTTCTATGCCTGATGTCATACTCAGGCTGGAGTGGTAAAAAGTGGTGGAATGTACCAGAAATCCCACCATTTGGAAGGCAGAGGCAGGAGGCTGCCATTTGAGGTCAGCTTGGGCTACACAATGGGAAGGAGAATGAATGAATGAATGAGTGAGTGAATGAATGAGTGAGTGAATGAATAAATGAGTTGCTTTGTTGCAGAGGACTGAGGGGACAAGGAGAAGGCAAAGGGATGGCCGGATTGTGTTGAGCCAAACTTCAACTTGGACTCACTTAGTCAGATGCAGGGTCAAAGGTCAGCCTGGAGGTCTTGTCTCAGGATTTCTCTTGGGCCTAGTGAGAGCTCTCCCAGGAGCACATAAGCTGGTTAGTGTTTTGGCTATTTGACACAAACTAGAGTCGCTTGGGAGGAGGTAACCTCAGTTGAGGCTTTTCTCCATTAAGTGGCCTGTGGGCATGTCTGGGAGGCAGTTTCTTGATTAATTACTGAGATAGCCCAGCCCACAGTGGGTGTTTCCATCCCTGGGCAGGTGGTCCTGGGATGTATAAGAAAGCCGGCTGAGCAAGCCATGAGAAGCAAGCCAGTAAGCAGTGTTCCTCTGTGACCTCTGCTTATGTTCCTGTCTCAGTTCCTGCCTTGGTTTCCCTCAATGATGGACTGTGATGTGGAAGGGTAAGCTGAAATAAACCTTGCCTTTCTTAAGATACTTTTGGTCATAGTGTTGATTACATTAACAGAGAAGCAACAAGGCCCCTGAGCATGTGGGTGGTGCTTACAGAGTTCAAGTCTGTCTGTCTGTCTGCCTTCAACCTTAGGGCAGAGTGGGCTTGGGCTGTGGCCCTTCTCATGGGGTGCTCTTGAGACAGGGGGCACGCCTCGGGCATATCTGGCGTCTGGGACTCCAGCTAGCCTCTGAACTTTCAACTTTAGTTTCCTTCTCTCTGATGTGGAGCAACTACCAATGGAACACAACCAAACACCCCGCTGCAAGTGTAGATTAAACCTGAGAAGCGCTGCCAACACACCTTATGAAATCATCAACACCAGAGGGCCATCATCAGTATGGCTGACTCTTCTGGGTCACTGCTCTTTTCAGTGCTTGTCTTGGTTGTCAAGGGGAGGGTCGTCACACCTCCTGGCAGGTTTCCTTCACGGCGAATGCTCAGTTTTAAGTAAGGTCTGACACACAAGGGCTTAATAAAACTTGGCTGAATGGATACTCTAATGCTATTGTTGACAGGAGACAACTTGAGAGTGATTTGGGCTTTTGTTCTATGAATAGAACATTACCTAATCTCTCTCTCTCTCTCTCTCTCTCTCTCTCTCTCTCTCTCTCTCTCTCTCTCTCTCTCTGTGTGTGTGTGTGTGTGTGTGTGTTATGGAGTGGGTGTGGAGGTCAGGGAAAACTTTGTGGAGTGGGTTCTCTCCTTCTGCTGCTACATGGGTCCCAGGGATTGAACTCAGGTCGAGAGACTTCCACGGAAAGCATTTTACCCATTGATCCTTCTTTGCAGGCCCTCCCTTTGTTTTTAGAGAGAGCATCCCTCATTGGGACCTGGAACTTGCCAATGAGGCTAGACTGAGAGACCACCGAATCCCAGGGATCCCCCTCTCACTTCATCCCAACACTGTGATCCCAGGAATTACAGGGGTGGACTGCCACGCCCGGCTGTTTACAAGGGTGCCAGGGATTGAACTCAGGGCCTCAGGCTTCCCCAGTGAGCACTTTCCCGACTGAGCCAGCTGCGCGAGCCCCACATAACAGTTTTTGCCTCAGTTTTCTGTGAGGACCCTTGTTTCTCCCTCTCTCTTTCACGGCATTATCGGGTCCAGCTCTGTCCAAGGTCAGACTCTCTGGCCCTGGGGTTCTCTCAAGCGCCAGAGCCAGCAACAGGCTGAAGTCATCACAGCCCCGAGATTAGATGCAAGAAGTCTCGTGATCCACATGAAAAAGATGTCAGGAATCGGAAAAAAAGATATGTTTTGGCTGGAGCGCCCCCTTCACCACTCTTGAGCTCTCTTAATAGAAGGAGCTGGAGTTGGAGTTTTCCTCTTTTTTTTTTTTTTTTTTTTTGCGTGCAGATTATCTGAGAACGGCTTGGCACTTGGGAATTTTCCACTGGCGCGAGCTGAGCGTAGTGGCGCCAAGAAAGGAGAGAAGAAAATCAGACAACGTGGGCCCCGGGTTTCCTGCCAGTCTCAATTTGGGAGACTTTTTCCATCCTTGGGGCCATTTGTGAGAAATTAAGCTCAGAGGCCTTCTAGGGAAAAATCTTTGGACTTTTGATTCCCCAGTGTGGAAATTTTGCACATTTGAATATTAAGTAGTGACTTGAGAAGGGTGTGGGAGGCGAGGCCAGAAATTCGGCATGTGCTTTTTTTTTTTTCTTTTCCTTTTGTCATGGGAAGGCAGCATGGTTTCTGCAGCCTGAAAAGGCTTCGTCAAAACGTGGCCTCACTATCCACTGAGTGGGATGGAGAAATGGTGTCATCTGTGGCCTCAGTTTCCTGCCTCGGAAACAGAGTGATGCTATTGATTTCACTGAGTTTCTCTGGGGAGCAGCTGTGGATTGTTCTCTCTCTCTCTCTCTCTCTCTCTCTCTCTCTCTCTCTCTCTCTCTCTCTCTCTCTCTCTCTCTCTCTCAGCAGAAACAGTGTTTTTCTGTAGGGGCATTTCCAGTTACCTGTCTAATCCTCTCTCAAAGCTTTCCTGGTGGCAGGTAAGTGACTAAGGCCAAGCTCTCAGCTGGGCCAGGACAGTCGGTGCAGAATGCGCCTGTGGAGTGTTAACCCCGGCAGGTGCATCTGGTAGGGCGGACTCTTCCGTGGCAGTAGGTGTTAACACTCCATAGTGGAACCTGGTGAGAGGCTGCTGTCAACAATCCCTCTTTCTTGCCTTTTGAAATTCTTTGGGTGGTTGAGATGGCTTAGTACCCAAAGGTGTTTGCTGCCAAGCCTGATGACCTGAGTTCCATCCCTGGGATCCACGTGGGGCAAGGAGAGAGAAGTCTCCTGCAAGGTGACCTCTGACCTCCACCTGCTCCTCCCCTTCACACATGCACATACAAATGAATGAACGGAAGAATAAATAAATGAAATAAAACATTAAAAAAAGAAATTAATTGGCTTATAGGGACAAAAAGTTGATAGAAGCGTTGGGTCACATCTCACCTGTGTTAGAGGGTAATAAAGGGCAGGGACCAACACGTGAGATTTCGGAGCAGGCTGGCAAAACTTGCCCTTCAGCAGACCTTCATCACAGTCATGCCAGGGGGAACAGGACCAGCACAGCAGAGGAGGCCCCTTTGCTGTTGGAACAATTTTGCTTTAGCCCACATTCACAGGGTCGACCTGGTGCAGCCGATCTCTGTGCTTCACTGAAGTCATCACACCAGCTGCCTGCCTGCTGGTGTCCATACCTGCTGTTGGGAGGCTCCATCTTCAACCCATAGGGCCTCTTACAGGGATCTTCCAGACTCTGCCCTGGAGGGAAACTTGAGGATTCTTCTGCTTCCTGTCCCAGGGATGGCTTGGGGCCTCTCATTTTGGCTTCAGGGAAAGCTATTGGTCCTCAGCCTTGTTTAGCTTAAAGGAGGAACTTGTCAATTCAGCCTTCCCCAGAGTTAGATCCCACTAGCAGCAGACAGCAACATGAATCTTTTAAAGTATAGAGAGTCGGATCCTGAGGATCCCAGCCCAGCTCGTAGCGAACTTGAAAGTTAAACGTTTCTTTTGAAACGGTTCTGGTTAGGCACATAGTAGGCATTTTGTATGAAGCCTTGCGATATAGGATCTGGGGGTGAGCTCCAGAGTCATGTTCTGGGACTTCCAATATGGCCACTACATTGTGCATGACTTTGGGAAACTTGTATAAACACTCTCTTCTCTATTTTTTCAGATGAGTATTCCTCTACCTTCAGTTGAGAAACACCTCAGTGGACAAGCGTATGAGTTTCCAGTGGCTTTGTAGCAATACCATGGTGAATCTACATTATCAGAGGCAGGTGCCGAGGCTCACACCTGTAATCCTGACCTGGACGACTGAGGCAGGGAAGATGGTTGTGAGTTCAAAGCCAGACTAGGCTACAGAGTGAGACCCTGTCTCCTAAAGAGACACAACAGAATGAGATGAAACAAACAAACAGATATCAACCACCCTTATTACCTGGGCTGGCCTGGTGTAATTACAAGTTCTCTTAGAAAAGAGGCTGCGGGGATGCAGTCAGAATAGATACAAAGTCATGGAAGTGGGGCTGAGGAGACAAGGCTGCTGGCTTCGAAGGCAGAGAAAGTGACATGAACCAGGGACACAGGTACCATCTAGATGCTGCAGAGACAATGGCATCCTTCCCAGGAAATTCCTGGCTGGGTTACTCCTGTCACATCCCAACCTCAGCACATCAAGACTGATGTCAGAATTCAGAGATCTCAATTTAACAAAATGGCGGCTGTTAGTTTGTGATAGGTAGCCTTTATTCATGGTGAAGGGATTTTGGATTTTGTCAAAGGCCTTTTCTGTAGCAATGGAAATGATCGTGTGACTTCTTTACATGTTGAATTGTTTATTGATTTACATGCACTGAACCAGCCCTGCATCCCTAGAATGAAACCAACTTGATCATGGAGAATGACCTTTTAGATGTGTTCTTGAATACGGTTTGTGATGTAGTTAGGGTTACTATTGCGGCAATGAAACACCCAGAGCAGAAGCAAGTTCAGGAGGAAAGGGTTTATTTGGCTTATACTTCCACCTTGTAGTCCATCATTGAAGGAGTCAGGACAGGAACTCAAGCAGGGCAGGAACCTGGAGGCAGGAGTTGATGCAGAGGCCATGGAGGGGTGCCGCTTACTTGCTTGCTCATCATGGCTTGCTTAGCCTTCTTTCTTATAGACCCAGGACCACCAGCCCAGGGATGGCACCACCCACAATGGGCTGGGCCCTCCCCCATCAATCACTAATAAAGAAAACCCTACAGCTCAGTCCTATGGAGACATTTTCTCAATTGTGGTTCCCTCCTTTCAGTTGACTCTAGCTTGTGTCAAGTTGACATTAAACTAGCCAGGATAGTTTATAAGTATTTTGTTGAGAATTTTTTGCATCTAACCTCATCAGAGAGATTGATAATTCTTTTGTTGTTGTTGGGTCATTATCTGGTTTGGGTGTGTGGCTGTCTGGTTCTAATGGCTTTGTAAAAGGAATTAGAAATGCTTCTTCTCTATTTTGTGGACTAATTTGAGTGTTAATACTAGCGTTAATACTAATGTTGGTATTAGTTCTTTGAAGGCTGGAAGAATTCTGTGCTGGATCTATCTGGCTCTGGGGACGCCATTATCCAATAAATAAAACCACTGCTATTTCCTCCCCTTGCAGCACAAAGTGACAGGAGCTAGCCATGACACAGGGCACTGAAATGGCGTTCAAGACTTGGAAGCACACACAAGCTTCCTGGCTTTGTCACAGCACAGCCAGACCGCCTAGACTCTCAGGTAGGTGCAACCAACTTCTGCTGTTTGAAGTTGCTGTGCTATAGGGTCTCTTGGTAAAAGAGCCCCGTCAGGACCATCTGGGCCTTGTAGTTCTTCACTGGCCATTGCTGTGAGGAGCATCGTTTGCAGCAGGACGTGGGGATGAGGGAAAGGGGCACGGGTGCACTCTGCTGAGCCCGGATCCCAGATCCAGAGCCTCCGTGGCGGTCCAAGCCTAGTGTTGGTAAACAAATGCCAGGTGAGGTGGTGTCCCTCCCTGGGGCTCGGCTGGACAGAACCTGTGCCGTTTGGGCTTCTTCAGCTAGGACTGGGACCGTGGCCTTTGAGGCAGAAAGAATGGAAGGGGTACACAGAAGGCTCCAGAGCTTTGACTGTCCCCCCACCCCCAAACTCCGATTTGTGCTGCCAATCTCTCCCCCTGGGTGGGGACACCCACTGGATCATGATTGACCTGCTGCTGAAGAGGCTCTAGACCCACCAAAGGACTGTCTAATACTCAACACCTGGCTTCAGCTGGTGACTCGTTCTGAGCCCAGGTCTCTCCCTTCCATGGAACAATAGTGTTCAGCAGCAGCCATTAAGCCCCATAAAGTCTGCGGTTGCTTCTCAGACACCTCCTCTCCTAGTCACGCTGATGTAACTAAACTACCACAGACTGGGTGGCTCAGACAGGAGGAATTTAAGCTAAGGTTAGGACGGAAGCCAATTCTGATATTGGTGAAGGATCTCTCTGTTACTAAGATGCCATTTTTCATATACTAATCCCACCACAAATGCCCCATCCTTACCTCATCAGTTTTCTCCCAAGTCTCTGCCTCCAAATTGCAGCCTGTTGGCAATTATGTCTTTAATGTATAAATGGGGAGGTCAGGGGCACCTCCAACCCATCCTGCTTCCTGAGTTTCAGAGGTGAATGCCCCCTTCCACTCATCTGTTGTCTCCATGAAGACCGGACAGCTACAATGATAGGGTCCCCGTCATCTGGCTGATAAGATCCAATTTTAGATTCCCACTCTGAGGGTCTATTCATAGAATAATACCCAGCATTATCTAAGGGCTACCTAGGATTAGAACCCAAGGTAGGGTCCTTTGTGAAATATAAAAGGATAGGTCTAGATGAGATTAGAGAGAGGGGGTCCAGGCAGTGCAGGAAAGTGTCTGGGAAAGCTGGGTCTCAACTGAAGTCTGACCTGTCTGTGCACTGAGTTCCGGTCAGTCTCATTTAGGGGCGAGGTAGACAAAACTTTTTATCTACAAAGTAGTGAGAAGCTGCAGATAGTCCCCTGATCTGCAGATAGACCCTGGTCAGCACTGGAAAGGATGGGGTTCCTCAGATATGTCCCAGAGGGCATAAGGCAGTGTGCCCCAGGAGGGGGTCGGCTGAGTGACCTGCAGTGTGTGTGGGGTGTCCAGCCTAGGAAGTGGGGTCTTCCAGGGTGTTGTCAGCACCTCTCAGAGTTCATCCTACCTTTCAAAGTCAGCATCTTCATAGCAGCTTGGAGGTTAATCCCAGAAACTGGAAAAAGAAACGAGTCAAATGCCAGAAGCGTAGGCCTGAGATAAGAGAGAGGTGATTGAGTTTGGCGATGGGAAGGCTTTGGCTCCGAAGCTGTTTCTACCTGTCAGCCAACAACATGTTCACTAATCAGCACTTTACAGCTTACAAAGTGCATGCTCTCTCTTTCTCAGATTTATTATTTCATGTGTATGTTTGTGCACCTTGTGTGTACAGTGAGAGGGCACTATAACTCCTGCAACTAGAGTTACAGATGGTTGTGAGCCACCATGTGGGTGCTGGGAACGGAACTCCAGTCCTCTGGAAGAGCAACAAGTGTTCTTAACCAGTCTTTAATCAGTCTTTGTGACTGATGACCCACATAATAATCATGTGCATGTGTTTATATATGTATGTGTGTTGTTTATGTACATGTGTATATGTTGTGTCAGAAGTTTGTATGTATTGTACATGTCTATTGGCATGTGTGTATTATGTGCATGTGTGTGCTGTATGTGTATGGATGTGTGTTGTATGTGTGCATATATATGTGTATTGTGCTTGTGTGTGCTGTGTGTTGTATGCATATACATGTGTGCATGTATGCTTGTGTGTGCTGTATGTGTATACATGTGTGTATATGTGTTGTATGTGTATACATGTGTGCATGTGTGTGCTATATGTGTGTTGTATGTGTATACATGTGTATATGTGTGCTTGTGTGTGCTGTATGTGTGTTGTATGGATGTACATGTATATATGTGCTCTGTGTGAGGGGTCTCACTGTTCACAGAGGAGTGAAACGACTTTCAAGGAGTATGGGGAGGTAAGAGGCTGAGGCAGAGAGAAAAGGCAGGCTCTGCTCAGTGCTGCTCTGTCCTTGACTTTGCATCTGTCCCTCCTTTCAATGAGGGGAAACCTTGGCCAGTGTCGGGTAGGACGCTCAATGGCTGTGATGACACACACACTTGGAAAGCCCATGGGCAGGCTGTATGAGTTCTGGCCCTCTCACTTCCCCCTTTGTTGTCCCTTTCTAGACTTCCATTGAGTCTGTTTTGTCTGCACTTGAGGAATGGTTGGGTGTTCTGACTCTGGGAAACATTTGGTTCTGTTACCTGCTGACATGTCTTACAGTGCCAAGGGCCATAGCATGCTCTACACACAGTAGGCAGGTTTTCCAAGTTCTCAGTCTGGAGTGGGGAAGGCGGTGCATTCAAGATGCTGTCTCTGAGCAGTACTGAAAATCTCTACAGTGCGTCATCGACGTTTCCATTCTCCGAACACACAAGTGACAGTATTTTCCTCTCTACAGGTGATAAAGAAGTCTAGATGCTTCTACTTCTACTGTGCTGTCCCATAAACCTTCCTCCCAACCTGGTTGCAGAATTCCTCTGCTCTGGAGACCGCTCTCTGGACCATGTCTTGTAACTGCTTTTTGGTTATAGATGCCATTATCTGTTCCTCTTTTAGAATCTAGGCTTTTAGAATCTGGGCTGTCTTGGTCACAACTGCATCCTTTGGGCCCCAACCCATAGTAAGGACTCAGTAGATTTTTACTGAAGGAACGGTTCATGTTCAGCTCCCCTCATACTCTCAAGTTCCCCTACTTTCCTCCTGTCTATGGACCCTCTTGGGATATAAGACAGGGTTGAGTGGGTGATGGCGCTCCCAGAAAGGTGTGGTCATTTTTACCATGATCTCCTCCAAGCTCATGACAGTGGGATTCTCAGCCCCTTCAAGCACTACAATTCTTATAGCTTTCTAGGAGCACCTACTCAGCCTATGAGGGGCTTGTAAATACTTCATGATGGAGCAAAGGTCACCTTGGGGAAGTGAAGCATGGATAGTTCAGTATCAGCGTGAACACTTCATCTCTGGAATGTCCCAGGATGACACAGGTGAAGACAGGAAAGAATGACTGAGTGGACAGGAACAGACTCACCTACACAGATTTTATCCTGGGTCTATGGAGGGTAAATCACGGCTGGACCTCATCCGCTGGTGTATCGTGCCTTTGTTCCCGGGAGAAGAGGTCAGCAGTAACACTGTGTTTGGGTGTGTTCCCTTAACTCCATGTAAGATGGCTAATATTGTCTACTTGGAGCAATCTAGAGTTACCCAGGAGACCTACCTCTGGGCATGTCTGTGAGGGAGTTTCTAGACTGAGTAATTGGGGTGAGAAGAACCACGCTAAATATGGGTAGCACCATTTTGTGAACCAGGCTCTAGACTATGGGTGGCATCATTTCCTGAACCAGGCTCTAGACTATGGGTGGCACCATTTCCAGGAAGAGGTTCTAGACTGAATGAAAAAGCAAGTGATCTGATATCTTGCATTCATCTCTGAGTATGGATGCAATGTGACCAGCCACCTCATGCTCTTACTACTGTGCCCTCCCCATCATCCTGGACTGTACCCCTGAACTGGGGGCCAAAATAAACCCATTTTCCTTCCTTGAATACCTCAGTCAGGTATTTGTCACAGCAATAAGAAAAGTGACGAATCTACTATCTGCTATAAATTCTGAGTGAGGGTGTTGGGGTGGTGTATTTGGGTATAACACCATCAAACATAACCCTAGTGAGGGTGTTGGGGCAGTGTATTTGGGTTTAACACCACCAACTATAACCCTAGTGAGGGTGTTGGGGCTGTGTATTTGGGTATAACAACATCAACCATAACCCTAGTGAGGGTATTGGGCAGTATTATTTGGGTGGTAACTAGACTGAAGGGAGCTTCCCTCCTAAGGAGATTAATGTCTTTATGAGGAGAGAGCAGAGGACCACCAACTCTCCCCCAAGTGAGGGTGGAACTAGAAACCAGACTTCTACTGCTCAGAACGGAGTCCTCTCCAGCACCTGACCATACTGGCACCTTGATCTCAGCCCTCCAGAACACCTAGAACTAAATAAAGAACTAGTCTATGGAACTTTGAAGAGCAGCTGAGCCTCAGGCAGACAGAGAGTCAGGCCTACTTGAGCCTTACTGAATGATAAACCCAATGCTAATGCCTCCATTGCCCTGTGTTTACCATGCACCAATCCCCTCCAACTCTGCCCTCAGAAAGTCTAGTTCAGTTTACTAATATGCAAATTACAAGTGGGATAAAAGCAAGCCAAGAGGAAAACACTCAAGTCAAATGTCAGGAAATACAGGGAGGAAGCAATTGAAGGTAGATCGAGTTAAACTGACCTATGAGGGTTGGACAGTGAGGTGAGGACATGTGGCAGAGCTGGGTCCCCACTTCTGACTTGTTAGACAAAATCAAGAATGTGACTCCAAGTGTCCAAGGGGAACAAGGAGCCTGTTACGGGAATGAGGGTGACATAACTCTTTCTCCAACTTGTCTTCTCAAGTATGATGTTGGGAAACAGAGAGCAATGTCCTTGCAATGCCTCCAAGTGACCACATTGGGCTTTCTCCTAGCATCCTTGACTATAGGCAGGCAGTACTGCACTAGAATGGACAATCAGTAGCAATTCATTGTGAGGGACTGGATGGGAAGGCATTTAGAATGTGGGTAAACAGCGATAGGGATACCTCCATCAATATATGGTTTTCTTCTCTACTGAGTTCTGGAGGCTGTGTATGGTACCCTGGAGGTCTATTTTATGTCACCAAGATGCACCCAGCTGTCCTTTGTAGAGTCCTCTTGCTGCTCTGTATTAATCCTCATGCCACCCCTTTGTCAGAACCAGATGTGTGTGTGTGGCACCCCGGTGTGTCCACCCAGAACCTGTGCAGAAGGTAGTCTCAGTGCAGCAGAGATAGAGGTGGGGTAGAGCTCTCAGAATCAGGTCAGTGAGGCTCTTGCCCTCATGGGACTCAACCAACCATCATGAACATGGATCGTTATGAAGTGAGGTACTACTTCTTGCCATGAATTGAAGCAATACACAGCTCTTAGCAGAAGAAGCCCCTGTGATCTTGAACTTTCCAGTCTTCAGAAATGTGAGCCAAATAAACCTCTATTTCTTATAAACCACCAAGTCTCAAGTATTCTGTTACAGCAACAGAAGTGGATTAAGGTGATTGGCCTTATCTAATCAACTAGTAAGAAGTAAGCTTGGTTCTAAGGTGTGATGGTTTGACTCTGAGTTGTGTCCACAGGTTCATGTGTTGACAGCTTGTTTCCCAGCTGGCGGTACTACACTGAGAAGTTGTGGGCATTTTAGGGGGTGGGTCCTAGCTGGTAGAAGTAGAGTTGCCTATCACATGATCCCTCTGCCAGGAACTCCACCACGCCTTCCCTGGCAATGGTGGGCAGGAACTCCACATTCAAGAACCATAAGGACCATTTCTTCCCTTACATTGTTTCTGTCAGGTGTTCTGGTCACAGTGACATGGGAGTAATTTACACACAAGCCCAGAGCCTTGGTCTGACCCTTCCCTGTCTCCTCAGTGCTGTTCCTCCAGATCAGCATACCTGGTGAGGTAAGAGCTGAAGGGCTTTACTCATCTTACAAGATGGCGGCTGATCCTCCTCCTCTATCAATCCCTTCAGTCCTGCAAACTACTGAACAGCCTGTTCTTTGGGCTGGAAGGCAACCAGGCTGAATTTCAATGTTTTCTAACCAGGCGTCACCCTCTCACCCCTGTCTTTCTTTGCAGCTTTCTCCCCTTCCAGACCCAAGCCCCTGATTGACGGAGGGCGGCTGCCAAGCACATCTGGCACAGGGGAAGCCCAGAGCAGCCAGTCATCCAGGTGTTGGGAAGACCCAGCCAGGGGTCATCCACGGCCAGTGTATGGCCCTCTGATTGGTCCAGACCTACTCCCCCGCCCTTATCTGTGGAGCCTTCCTCCTGAGGACAGGCACTGAGGGGGAGGCTGGGCCAAGGGACTGGGCCAAACATTTGGAAGCGCTTGCCTTGCAAAGACACGGCCAAGAAAGCAGATTCAAACATTTCTTCTACCCACACAGTTCAGGAAAGCTTAGCTTGGAATTTCCTAATTTTTATGCTTAATTAAGATAAAGGGGTCGCAGAGCATGTGCAGAAGAACTTCGGTTTGGCCTCCAGAGACAGGACTCACCATGGACCCTGGCACCCAGAAGTTGGTAGAAATAGGGGGGCTCCAGGGTAAACGTCTTTCATCCAGAGGCAGAAAGAGCCTGAATGGAGTCTGCCCATGATGGCACCAAGTGACCATACTGGGGTTTAAGTGTGGGCCCCAGGAAAGTTGGATCTTGCCTTATCTACCCTACTGCTGCCTTTTAGGATGATGATGCCTCTCCATGGAGGATCCAGGCCCAGCTGAGGAGAGCAGAGTCCAAGGCGGAGCTCAGGGACCTACCATTCCTCTCTGAGAACACCTTCTGTTTTGCAAATCACAGCGGTTTAAACTGAAGTTCAAAACAAGCCAGTTTGGTGCTGGGGCTCCAGCTCAGCCAGTGGAGTGCTTGCCTAGCGTGCACAAGGCCCTGGGTTTGATCCCCGGCATGTGAAGTAGCATTGGAGGCACACAGCAATCCTGTAATCCAGGGGAGCAGAGGTCCTCAAGCTCATCCCCAGTCACAGTGGATTCAAGGCCCGCCTGGGACATGTGAGACCCCGACTTTAAAAAGATAAAGCAAGTCTGTTTTCTGAGCCTACGTGTCTGAATCCACCATCCTATTTCCGTTGGCCTTCTGTGGTTGGAGAAGAGGAAACTGAGGCACAGAAAATTTTGTTATAGCCCTTGGAGGAAAGAGTCAGGGCTTATCGGTAGATCATTCTGTCCCTCCCTGATTTCTCTAGGATGCTGTGGGAAGTCCAGTGCTTCCTACAGCCCAATCCTATATCAAAGTATCAACTTTAAGGAAGGGAATTAAAGTCACCCAGCTCCAGTCACATGGGGCCATCATTACTTTTGAGTCTGACAAGACAGGAAGGCAGTGGAAGGCCAGCATGAGCCATTGCAGGGTCCTGGGGCTGCCCTAGTATCAGCCACCTCTGGACCATGCCCAGCATGTGACTGCACCACCCGGTGATCAGAAAGCACTTCCCTCCTCTAATTCTTCCCTCCCCCAACCCCCAACACACACCAACCTACACAGAAGTCAGGGCACTAGAGACCCCAGAGAGACAGTCTGTGAGCTAGTCCCCAAAGCTACGCCTGCTTTGAACCATATGGTGTTTTCTTAAAAACAAGTCTGATCGCCAACATTGAAAAGTTGGATCCGTCACACAAATGTCTGCATTTCTGGCTTCTTTAGAGACTTGGATGATTTGCTATCACCAGACCTGCATTCTCTTCTGCTCAACAGCGAGGCTGAGACTCAGCCAGCCTGGACCACCCTTGTTTTATCTCCAGGTCACTTGCTTGAGCCTTGGAGTTCGTCATGTGATCTGAGGACAGCTGGGGAAGCATGGCAGAGACCCACAAAGCTACCTTTTCTGAGTCCACATCACCCTTCTGGGCATCCCCCCCTCACAGCCCCAGGTATACAGTTGGCACAGAGCTGCTATCTTTGTCCATCAATCAAAATATGTCCTGAGTATTTGATGGCGATAATCCCTTTTGGTGTTACCCATCTCATATCCACATCCCAGGGATCTGGGAGGAATCCTGCCAGGGCTTAGGTGGAAGAGGAGGTAGGCATGACATACCAAGGGCACACAGGGCTAGGATTGGGCATGCCATCTCACTAGGATCTTGGCATCAGCTTTCTCCTGAGTGGGTGGCCAGCGTGTGTGGAGGGGTTGTAATTTCAGCTTTTGGATTCCACTAATTCACTGAATGTCTATGCAAGGTGAGTTTACAAAACAGTGAATTGAGCCTGGCTCTTAGAAGCTGAATCCGTGTTTGCCAAAGTCATTCTGTCTGCCCCTTGCCTAGGAGGCTAGGCTCTGCCCCTCCAGGGCTCACATGTTCAACCAAACACCACCCACTACCTCATCTCGGTTCTGAAATTTTTCTGAGCAAACACAGTTGTCCAGCCTCATCAGCCCCGCCCCACGGTCCAGGTCCAGGACCTCTTTCCTGCATTCCTTATTCAGGGATGTCCTCTCCTCTGTGGGCTCCAGAACCTTGGCTTTTCTGGTTCTGGATCAGGGAGGGGCAGCCACTAGGATCTTTTGCACATGTCCACAGCTGAAGGCAGGAGAAAGGGAACTCTGCTGTGGTCATAGGTCTGCATCCCTGGAGGGTCAGCCCATGGGGCCTCTGCTGCTCACTTGACCATGAACAGTCATCACCTGCAGCTTGGTCACTGTCAATCATCTCTACAGAGTGTCTTCCTTGTGGAGCAGGACTGAACCCGACAGTCAACACAATGTCATCTGGATGAGACTGCCTGGCATACAACAGATGCTTAAAACTGTATGTCAATACGTTGCTTGTCTCCTGCTGGCCTGACATCTACCCCTTACCTGTCCTGTATTCACCTTTCCCTACGGGAGCTGACCCAATTTTTAAACTATCACTCACCCCCCCCCCCCCCCACTTCTCTTCTGCTCACCGACACAGAACCAAACTCAGTACTGCCACCATTCCCCCTTGCCGGGCACTGCCACCTTCTGAACTTCTTCATGCCTGACTCCCTGCTGGACTGGGCCAACACTGATCTTTAAAACCCAGGTTTGTGAATGAAGCATAAATAACCAAAGAAAGAGCAGGATCAGGAATGTCAGGCAACAGAACTCACACACCACAGAGGAAATGTAGAATATTCAGGGAGATACTGGAAGAGGAGAGTTTTGCTTCTGTTTATTGTGTAGTGGTGGGGGCAGAACCCCAGAGTCTTGTGCATGCTAGACAACTGTTCTACTACCTAGCCACACTCCCAGTCTGAGGAGGGTTCTAAAAGGTAAAAAAAACAGGGTTACGTAAGTTGTCTTGAAGCAATTATGCTTGGCTGAGAGGTTCGGTAACAAGGGTGGTGTCGGTCCATGTTGGACAGTCCATTATGCTGAGCCTAGATGTCCTCGATGTTCTGTGTGAGGCACGGAGGCCTTCCTGTTGGACTGTGGATCTGGCAGTCTCTTGTGATAGATAATTCTTGCTCTTTGGCACATATAAGAGAGTGCCCCCTCATGACCTTCCCTGGTTTCATATTCTCAGAGTTCGACACAAGTGACTCCATTTTGGTACTGCTCTTCACTGGGTAGAGTCTACCCTCTAAGCCGACCGTTTTGGGGGCAGGGAGGAAGACAAGCAAGTAGACTCATGTGAAAGGTTCAAGCTGTGTTAGAAGTGGGATCAGGTCAGGGGGCTGCCTCAGGGAGGCCAACAATGCCTCATATCCACTGAGGATGTGGTCCTGGCTGGTTGCTGAGGGTTGGACTGTGTCTCCAGCTACCCATGCCAGAAACAAAACATTGCCAGCTTAAGTCCAAGAGGACCACCCAGTGGTGCGAGCCATCAAATGAGGGAGGAACAGAGCAGAGACTGCAGAGAGACTGGGCCAACCACAACTCAAGGTCTCCTCCACCTGTGTGTCTGCTTCTGCTGGCCAGGCCACCTGTCTCATGCTGTTGTCTGGAGAGCTGAAGGAGGATTGTGGTCAGTCTGGTGGGATCATCAGCTCAACCTTGAGTCTATTGCTTTGGTGCAGAGAGTTGAGGCGCCAGGCATCTGAGAGATGCCCCAAGAGTGTCTACATGCAGAGGAGTGGGGGCAGGTATCGGAAAGGGAGGTTCCAGGAGGAGGATGTGGAAGGGGTGGGGGACATAAAGCCATCTCCACTTGGGATCTGGATCTGTAGCCGGACTACACACCATCTATATCTGATCTTCATTGTCTTGGTGGCATGCCTCTCCTGTCTTACTCCTGAGGCTACTGCCTTTCCTCAAAGGCCAATGGGCTCCTGTCCTGTTGTGGAGCTTAGCTCTCTGCTCCCACCTGAGCAGTAGAATACTGGCTGTGACATGGGTCTTGTTCACAGTCCCCTGGTACAGCAAACTCTTTTTCCTGTTCTTGGAGCAACTCTGGCTTTCCCAGTGGGTTGTAGGGATCCTGGACTCTCACTCACACTCTTCCCAGCAGGTTATAGACAAGGGCCAGGGCCAGGTCAGATGGTGTCCTGGGGAATAAACCTGCAAGCTCTTTTCTTGGCTGAGTAGGACTGACTGGAAGCTGGTGTCTGGATAGGGTTTCTTCCCTCTACTCAACCTGGTGCCATCTGTCTGCTGTGCACAGTGGAGGCCGGAGAGGGGCACAGTGTGAATGACATGCAGACCTCCCAGGAGTCAGAAGACCACTTCCATGAGACTGATGCGTGTGTGTGTGTGTGTGTGTGTGTGTGTGTGTGTGTGTGTGTGTGTGTGTGTTACATTTCCTTTACCAGGCCGTCTTGTGGGGCCTTGTAGCCCATCTTACAATATCAGCCAGGTCTGGTCTCCCCATATTCTCAGAGTACACGATCTTGAGGCTCTCTAATTTCCTTGGGGGACTTAGTTCTTGGGAAACAATGTTGGGCTTTTAGGCAAAGAGGACATGAAGGCTGATGTTCAAAACAGAGTGTCCCAGGCAGACACCTGGCCACAGCAGCTGCCTGCCCCTCAACACTAGGCAGGCATCCACAGCAGAGCCTGCTCCTGCTGTGGGAGCCACAGGCAAATGGCTGCCTTGGCTGCTGCATCCTGCTGACTCATTCATCGCTCCTGGCCTATCCGAGTCATAGCGCTCTGGTTGCCCGGATCCCCGGCCAGCCTCCCGGCACAGCTGGGTAACATTAAGAACTTGGCGCCCCTCAGTCCTGTCTCAGCTCCTTTGGGCCCTTCCCTTACCACTGTTGTTATCCTCGTCGTCGTCAGATGCCGATGGGGTTCTGGGAGCAAGTGGGGATAGGCTAGATTGACACCGGACTGCAGGCCAGGGCGGGCCTGAGGTGTGGAGCTCCTGCTGGCAGGCTTTGGGTGCCTGTTCAAATCCTGGGTGTGTTCATGGTTCTTCTAGCCCTCATTTATAAAACAAGGGCCCAGGGAGACCTACATCCCAGCCCCCTGAGGACTGAGTAGCCACATGCACAGAGAGGGGACAGAACAGCCCTGCTGTTCCACCCACCTCCTCATGCTTAGTGCCTTAGTGACCCCTCTGAGACCCTCTCTCTTCCCTCTGTCCACCTCCTCTGCCGCCCCATTCACACCAGCTGTAGTGTGAGGCTTGGTCTTGCCACCTGACTCCTCATCAGGCTTCTTCTAACGTTCTAGGCACGCATGGAGACCTTTCATCATTCCAGGTTCTAGAACATTCTAAACCCCAGAAGGAATCCTCTGCATAGCTGCCAAACACGTGGCTCTGTGCCTTATCCTCTTCTGTTCTCTTGGCCATCACTACCCTGTGTCTGTTTTGGTCAACTTGCAATCTCAACAGAGGTAGAGATATATACCTTGCATGATGGCCCGCCTCACTGTCTTGTGATGGCTTACGGTTGCCTCTAGGGGGCGCCCTCATACACTGTCTGTGACTAAATGAAGGGCTTGCAGGCTGGAAAGGTTGGCTGCCAACCCAAAAAAAAAAAAAAAAAAAAAAAGTTCCACCCACTAAGTTCTTCTCCTGACCTGCCAGGTCACTTTTCATTCAAAGACCCAGAAGCTCTGTGAAAGTCACATTAAACCCTGCCCAGCTACCAGCAGAAAAACCCAGGCCATGGAAGATAACTAGACATGGCCTCTTGCTCTGATTGTTTTGGGGGGAGGAGGAAGTACTGAGGGCCATACTGATTAGTTTCAGTTGATGAAACCGGAATCCTTCATGGCCGTGTGTACTTGGTAGCAGGAGTAGGAGTAGACCGTGTTGTGGAATAATCTTTTTGTACACTGTGAAGATGTGTCTCTGCCTGGGGTGCCCTTCTGATTGGTTTAATAAAGAACTGAATGGCCAATAGCTAGGCAGGAGAGAATAGGTGGGACTTCCGGGGGAGAGAGAGAGAAACTCAGGAAGAATCAGAGGCATGAGGGATTTCTCCAGGCAGACACAGAGGGATAGAGAAGAGGTAAAGAGCCACGTGGCAGAATATCGATGAATATAAATGGGCTAATTTAAGTTATAAAAGCTAGCTGGGAACAAGCCTGGGCTAAGGACAAGCTTTCATAATAATAAGTCTCCGTGTCATTATTTGGGAGCTGGCAGTCCAAAGAAAGTCTGATAAGAAAGCTTTCGACAGGATAGGGATGGAGAGAAATGGCTGAGACACCCAAGCGCTGTTTGAGCTTTGGGGTCTGTTCAAGCTAGACAGAACTCACTCCTTAAAAGACAGCTAGTCCATAGGAGCCTTTGGGCAGGTTCTGGGAGTCCCCACCTCCCCACCCACCGGGCCCTGTCTCTAGCCTTGGGTTTCTTTCCTTGCACCGTCTTCCTGTGGTCCCAGGTCCCTCATAGCTGTGAGGAACTGAAGATCCCAGTGACTTTAGTAAAGTGATGCTGGACTTCTGATTCTTTTCCCGGGGAAATACGGAAATGGTCCCTACTACAGCATCCTCACAGGGCTGCTGGGACGACAGCAGAGGCCAAGCGCGGGGAAGAATAGTTTTCCCATTGGACGGCAACATGGGTGAGCAGTGCAGGCACAGTGGCTGGGAACGGTGCCGAGCTGAACGGAGCGTTGGCTCCAAGCTCTGCTAAGGGGGCTACTGGGAGCCATAGTCCTCCTCTTGGGCGTCCATTTCCCTGATCTGTGAGTAAGAGTTGTGGCCTCCTGACTTCAAGTACATCACCACTGGCAGTCTCCATGACTGTGCATTCTCTTTCTGCTGGACTTCAACAGCCCTTTGGGTGGTGGGGTATGGGGGGAGAGGTATGCCTCACTTGGCTCAAGGATCTTCTTGAATGATGTAGCCACATGGCTCAGGACCCACTTGGAGAGTCTATTACCTCCAGGGCCATGCAGGCTGCCATACCATATTGGCCTGGCTTTCCTGGCACCTGGGTTGTGCCTTTCTGAGTGGGTCCAGGTATGGGAACTCCCTGGAAAAAGACTTAAGGCTATTAGTCCTTGTGGGTGGGTTCTGTCTTTGTCAGAATCTCCTCCAGGATTGCTCTTTATCATTGCATCCAGACCACTGCTGTGTGGAGAGCTGGGACCTGAGCGTGGAACCAGCTGTAAGATGGGAGCTGGAACTCTAGCCCCTTCCTAGGTTGGTGCCAGGCTCATAGGCGTTGACGGGATTGGTCATTTATGAATGGCCACCAGCTGGGGCCCACTTCTGCCACTGTTTCCTCACCTCTGTAAGCAAGGGGATCTCCAAATCTGGATGGCCCATGGATAAAACAGGAGCCATAGAGGGATAGCCAATAACTAGGAAGTCTCCTTAAAACAGACTCCAGCCCTTGACTGAAGGGATGTATTTAATAATGACTCCAGGAGCAAGCTGAGGAATGAGGAAGAGGGAGGAAGATTACAGAGTCAGGAAGGAGGGGAATGTGAGCAGGTCTCTGCGGTGGGCCTGGGGGCTGGTCTCCCGAGAGCTTCTGGGACAGTGTGGAACATACTTCAGTGTACCCCAAAGGAGAGGAACCTGGGGTGTTTATATGCCAACTGCTGCTGCTCTCTGGGTGTTAATGTCTCAGTTTTATTGCCTGCATGGGCAGCGGCGGGGGGGGGGGGGGGGAGGAGGGGGGGCGCCTGGGGCAAGCACGGCCTTGGGACTATGCGTGTTCTAAGGTAGAGAGGCCCCCCCTGTGGACAGACTGAGGACTGTGGGCCAGGCACCACCAGCAGCTGCCATGCTGCCGCCTCAGCAGCTGTTGTAGGCTGTGCCAGGGGTTAGCCCCATACCTGACATGTGGTTCCCAGGAAAGAATTGTTTATTCTTAGCATTATGTAGTCTTGGCTTCTTCAGTCCCAGCCCAACCACAGGTTATTCCCATAGCAACCCTCCTCCCTATGATGCCTTGGGTTCTAAGGAGGCTCCAAGAGTGGGTCCTGTTAATTTAGGGCATCCTGTGGCTCCTGGCTGTACACTTGGGATCTGGAGTGATTGCTGCCTCCTCAGAAAGACCTGGGCACAGCACCTCAGGAAAGCCTCCATCCGTTCCTACCCTTGGTATCACAATTTCAGCTGTACTGTCTGAGTGCAGGGGTGGGGGTGGTGGTCTGGTAACTTCTGGAAGGTGGCTTCAGTCTGATGACTCATCTTCTAGAAACTTCCTCAGGAAGGGACTGGAGCACAGGTTCAACTCGGGGTTCTATGTCCGTGTGTTTCCTTCTTGGGAAAAGACCAAACACAAACACAAAACAGCCATGGGCTGGCCTCTTCCCCACAGTGTCCCTTCTCTGCCTGAAATTTGCAGCCACCATGCATGTGTCTCCCATTCTGCTGGCTGGAGGCTGGCCAGAAAGGGTGGAAGGCATTTGCTTGTGAATTGGACAAGGTTCCGACATTCCTGCAAGTTCGCACCTTCTATGGGCTGCGTGTAGCTGCATCCTAAGCATTTCAGCTCCTTCTGGGGCTGGGTGAAGTCACTGCTATGAAGCAATTTGCTTGGAATGAGTGGCACATGTTTTTCCTTCCATAGAGAAACGCCAGTATGTAGCTGGCTCTCCTCCTCTCGGCAATTAATTTTAGGAAGCACTCTCCGATGCAATCAAGGTGAGGGCAGACGAGGTCATAGGTGGGGCTCTCTCAGAGGTTTAGAGCCAAGCAGAGCCAGAACAAATGAGACCACAGGCCTGGAGCTGCAGGAGCGAAGCTTCAGCAAAGTCTTAACTGTCCTGGGGGTGCATGCAGGCATCAGGGGCTGTCTTGGAACAAGAGATGGGGCAGGGGGACCCGGAAGCTGGGAGGTTTCCCTGGAGATAATGTACTAGGTACTTGGAGGAAGCCCTTTACTGTGACTGCTTTGCAGCGGACTACAGGTCTCCTCCTGGGGAGGCCATTAGCTACTGTAAAGTAGGAAACAAGGGGGGGTGAAGGGGGCAGTTTACCACATTAAGAGTCTGAGCAATGCTGGCTGCTCTCTGGGAGGCACCTCTGTTCACTGGGGGGGTTTCTACAAGGTGGGCTTGGGTACACATTTTGTGTATGGGGAAACTGAGGCTCAGAGCTCTCAGAGAACTTGCCAGATCACCTGTCTGGTAGCAGGGTGATCGATCAGTTTTCGTTTAGCAGATATTCCCTCCACGTCTCTAGAACTCTTCAGTTCTGAACAAACCAGGACAGTTGGCCACTCTAGCAGTACCAGAGCCAAGATCAAAGCCAGAAGCACCCAGTCCCAACCTGTTCTCACCTGAACACTGTGCTGGCTCCTGACTTCCAAACCGTAAGAGCCTCCCATGCATGGAGACACAAGACCACACCAACAAGAAATGAGGTAGGAAGATTTGAACCCAGGGCTGCCTCTCTCCTACATTTTCTGATGAGGTCACCTCTTCAGGAACACCTTATTGTTTATTCCACAGTAGTGGAAGGTTCTAGAATGCTGCTGGGAACTGAAAGACAAGGGCCAGTGGTTACACCCTTCTGGAGCGGTGCACACATTCCTTGGGAGGAGCTTGGGTTTCTGAAGCTTCTGTAACCTTTCCTGGAGCCAGGATGGTAGGGAGTTGACACACCAGCCTTGGGAGGAGAGAGGGTTCACACTCAGGGCTGCTTTGATTTCAGCTGCAGCTCGAGGGTTCAGCTCACTGCATGGGTAGCAGACACCAATACAACACAGAACAAGGATTGGCTTGAAAAGAACTGCAAACACATTAGTACAATGTGGTAACTTGTTTAATCAGAATCAACTGGTGGCCCTCCTTGTGTGACATGATCCAGTTCTGATGCTCTTCCAGGGTGAGGCTGAGCTGAAGTCTCACCCAACCCACCGCCCCCAGACAGACACACATCCACTGTGAACAGACTTATGTGGGCATGTTTATATTCACAGAAATTTTGTAATGGCCCGTCCTTCATTGGAACTGTTTCGAATTTGTGAACAACTGCTGTTGGAACTTACTCTTTCATTTCAGCTGGCACAAGACATCACAGTTAGCTGCTTGTCCTAATTATCCCCATTGCTTCTCTGTTGCCGGTTCCCACCAGCCTTGTCTTTTCAGCCATGCTGGTTCCAGGCCCGTCGTAGTCCTGAGGAAGGTCGTGCCAGCTGAGCGGAGTGCCTCCTGCTTGCTGGCTGTTGGCGCACAGTGGCTGTATTCCGATATCCCCTCTTCTCCTTTCTCATGGTAATAGAAGCCTGACATTTTGGCTGGATGCATGGCCACCCCTCCCAAACCAGAAGTCCATGTTACATTACAGCCTTCTTTGCAGCAAGCTGTAGCTAGTGAGCTAAGTTTGGGACATAAGGCCTGATGTGCCTTGTGCAGGCTCTGGGTTGGGTCCCTCAAGGGCTTATCCTTTCTGACATGCTTTCTTCCTTTGCTGTTGGTTGGCATACAAGTGTGCTGTTGGGGGGGGGGGCTGTTTGGAGGTTTCTTTGTTCATTCATTTTCCCAGTGTGATCAAATACACAAGGAAATAAGACTCCAGGAGGGATAACCAGCAGAGACAACAGACAGTAGAGACATATGGAGATACCAGATATAGGAACAATCAGAGAAAGATTGAAAAATAATGTAGAGATGATAGAACATGTAGTAAGGACCCTTAGGACCCTCTTGTTGCCAGGGCTGCCTGCCTGACTTCAGTATATGATAGAGAAATTGCATCCACTGTGGCGCGCTTCTGTGGTAACACACTCCCTGTTCTGTACCACATAGCCTCATGGCCTGTCTGGAGCAGCTATTCTCACGAAGTCTTAACACCTTTCAGTAAGTATCCTTTAGTGTCTATTGTCACATTTCCTAGCACAGACACTGCGTTAGCCTTCCGGGAACTACTATCACAAATATGAGACAAAGCAAAGGGCTTACATTTACTTTAGCTCACAGCCTTGGAGGATTGGTTCCGGGGACACTCGACTGCATTGTTTTGGGGCCTGTGGACAGCCAGCATGTCATGGTGGGAGCCTATGGTGGAGGCGTCTCACCTCAGATAGTCCTGGAAGAGGAAGAGATAGGAAGAATCCAGGGCCCAGTGACCTAAGACTTCCTACTGGCCCTACTCCTGAAAGGCCCTTCTGTTTCCAAGTGGCATCAGTGACAAGCAGATCCTCAACATATGAACCTTGGGTGACAGTCAATATTTTCCAGGAATAGCTTTGGCTGACAACTGAAATATGGGGAATTAGCTAACATTTGAGTACTCTTTTGGTGGATTAAGGTGGTTAAGAGGTACCTATAAGGGTCCAGAGATGGGATATAGGATTGGCTTGCTCAGCAGGCTTTCTTATACAACCCAGTTCCAGCTGCCTAGGGATGGCGCCACCCACAGTAGGCAGGCTCTACCACATCAATCATCAATCAAGAAAATGCCTTCACCAACTTGCCACAGGCCAATCTGATGGAAGTAATTCCTCCATCAAGATTCTTTCTTCTCTGGTGATTCTAGTTTGTGTAAAGCTGACAAAACCCAACCAGCACGCGATCTATTAAATGATAAGAAAAAATACTAGTTTCCCATGAGGCCACCGACCTGCACCCAGGAAGTGGGAGGGGCTGCTGGGTCTCTCTCATGTTGCCTGCTCTTCCAGCACAGTCTTAGTTACTTTCCTTTCCCTGTGAACAAACACCAAATAGAGGGAAGGTCGTTCGATCTCACAACTGAAGAGGAGTGGAGTTTCTCATGGTGGAGAAGGCATGGTACAGGAGCATGGGGCAGTTGGCCACATTACATGTCCTGTCAGGACTCACAGTGGACAGGGTATGGGGCTGGCTATAAATCCTCAAGGTCCATCTTTACTTCCTTCAGTGAGTCTCTGCCCTCTACAATCTTT